>NC_068575.1:5012698-5322483 GCF_025698545.1 Gossypium raimondii
TTAAAGAAATTTCTGAGCTCACTCACTATTATGGCTTGGTCTGCTGTGACATCTGCAGTGATAAATATTGGCAAGCTGCTAACTGAGGAAGCCATATACCTATGGGGTGTGGAGGAGGAAGTTGATCGTCTGCAAACAGAGCTCAAATGGATGCAAAGATACTTAACGGACGCAGAGACAAAACAATCAAAGGAAGAGATGATTCGTCTTTGGGTTGCTGAAATCAGAGAGCTTGCTTATGATGCTGAGGATGTTGTCGAGGAATTTGCTCTCAAGATTGGATCCGAAAACAAAGGATGTCTTCCGAGTTGTATTAAAACATCAGCCTGCTGTTTGAAAGAGGGATGGGCACTCCACAAAACCAGGTCAAAAATCGAGAAAATCATAGAAAGAATCAACGACTTGGTCCGACGACTACAGGCCTACGGAGTAAAGGAATTAAAGGACAGAGAAGAAGAATCAAGTTCTTCAACTGAAAGACGAGAATCAAGGCGGCCTTATCCACATATTATGGATGATAATATTGTTGGACTAGTTGATGATACCGAGGGATTGGTCAAAGTTCTTACGAACGAAAGTCGATGCCAGGTTGTTACAATATGGGGCATGGGTGGTCTGGGAAAGACCACTCTCGCCAAGAAAATATATCACGATCCTCAGGTTAGAAATTATTTCGAGCACTTCGCTTTTGTATACGTTTCTCAACCATGCCAGAAAAGAAAAGTTTGGGAAGACATTCTATCTGGTTTCAAAACTTTAAAGGACGAGGATAGGAAGAAAAGAGATGAAGACTTAGCAGAGAAGTTGTGTAACATTTTGGAGGTTAAAGAGTGTCTGGTGATACTTGATGATGTTTGGACCAGAGAAGCTTGGGATAGTCTAAAACCTGCCTTTCCAGTTGCAACGGGCCGTCATCGCAAAAGCAAGATATTGCTCACCTCTAGAAACAGGGGGATAGTTTCGGATGCTGAGATAAGAGGTAAAATTTTCTTAATTAGGTAAAATTGAATACTCTTATTCCTTTTATGGAAAATAACTATGTATATTATTTCAGAGTTGAAGTGCCTAAACGATCAACAAAGTTGGGAATTGCTTCAAAAGATTGTATCTCCTAAAACAGGTAAATATACGTATAGCAAAATTCTTGTTATATGCTAAATTTATTTTTCATTTTAAATTTTTTGACAGTAATTGAAATTAAAATATATAAAATCTATTTTATTTCAAAATTTCAAAACCTTAATATCAAATAAATAAAAGAAATCAAGCCTTTGTAGTTTATCAATTAATGGTACACGCACCTAAATATAATTAATAGGTAAATTCATTATCTTTATTATTATAATTTTTAATAACTTTGCTATTATTTACGGGAATAAATTACATTAGGATTATCTTAAAAGATATAGTTTTAGGCACCAATAAAATAGTGTCACATCGTTAAATTTTAAGATAACAAAGAATTATTATACACTCATTTATATTTAATATTTTCTCCAATTTAATTTAACTTTAATAAAATTATTTAAAATAATTAATTTTTAAATTATAAACAAACATCTTTTCTTCTTTTACAAATTTTAATCATTTTGTTTTTCATAAGTTAATGTTTTTATTTTGTGCAACCAATTTTTTTAAAAAACAGTAATTTTTGTGCAATGTTTTTCATATCATTAACACATAATTTTGATAATTATTTTATCCTGAAGCCAAAACTCCGAACCTTGAACTCGAACCCTGAACCTAAATCTTGAACCCTGAATCTTGCAGTTAAAGGTTTGGTTTCTAGATTTAAAGTTCAAAATTCGAGGTTCAAGTTTAAAGTTTAAGGGTTCAGGGTTATGGGTTACGAATTTAGGATTCATGGTTTAAGGGTTTGGGGTAGCGAGTTTGGGGTTTTATATGTTTGTTTAGTTTCTTAAGCACTTTCATGCTATTCTTTTATATGTTTTTTTTTCTTAAGAAATACAAATTGATTTTATAATTTAAATTCAGGACTCAAACATCACTTAATTAAAATAATAATTAATCAATTCTCGTTTTTTTTTTTGCCACAAAAACATTCATTCCAGAAAGAATAACCAGACATAGGAAGTCTAAAACACTAAACCAGATAAACTAACATGAAAAAAGCACAGTATTCACTAAGCTTATCCTGGATCCTTGCATCAGAAAGATGGAGGCGCAGGTAAACCATTCTTATTAAGAGTAAAGCCAAGAAAGATGGTAGTTGATTCGAACAACCAACACATCTCTTTACGACCCTATTTAGCAAACCAATCCGCTAACTTATTGGCTTCTCGTCTAATAACATTGACTTTCAAAGAAGAAAGTTGCATGACCAGCTTATCAAAAACCTGAAGGACTAGCCTTAATCTCCATCTTCGATCTTGACTCTTCTCAATATTCGAAAAAATAGTCTGGGAGTCAGTCTTGATTGTCACATTGCTCCACTTGTTCTTCATAGCTAATTCAATCCATCCAACCATAGCTTTAGCCTCGACAACCTGACATGAATCCACTTAATCCTTTTACCAATCCCATCCAGCATCTTCCCACTTAAATTTCTGCCTATTACTCTAATACCAGCACAAGCTATCAAGGTGTCAAATGCCCCATCACAATTTAACTTTAACCCAACCTTCTGGTGGTTTCTCCCAAATATCAGCACAAGTTTTTGACTTCCTAGTTCGATCAGAGTTATTGTTTGAACAGAGGATCCATTGAGCAGATAAGAATTCATTCATGGAGCAATTAATCCTTCGAATAATTCTCTCCAAACCAAGTTTCACACCTCCAATTGTAACCTCACACCTAGCTTTGCAGATGTGCTAGCAAGTGAAAACAATTCTAACTTTGAAATCCTCCCTCATACAAGGCATTTGTAACAACTTTGAGAACCATCTGTCAAATGATTGAGTTTGATCATTTATCCCTTGAAGACCAAAACAAGCCTCATACTATATTCCCCTAAGAATAATATGTTCAAAGTCTCATCTTTTCCACGGATTAAAATGAGATGGAATAGCATTATGACACAATTTCCATAAGAAAATTTTAACTTTGTTCGGTACCTGTAAGCTCCAAATAGCTTTCCAAGTGCTCCTATCAATTAAGTGAGAGCTGGAAGGTTGTAAAGAAGACTCATTTCCATAGTGCTTTCTCAACTCCTTGTACCCTGACTTCATCGGATATTGACCAACA
Source organism: Gossypium raimondii (assembly GCF_025698545.1). Taxonomy (NCBI): domain Eukaryota; kingdom Viridiplantae; phylum Streptophyta; class Magnoliopsida; order Malvales; family Malvaceae; genus Gossypium; species Gossypium raimondii. The sequence goes on from NC_068575.1 coordinate 5,015,903, forward strand.
GCTGTAAACGGCCATACCAATTTATCTTGTTCATTTGTTTCGTGAAGGGGAACTTTTAATTTCGCAATTTCAATATCTTCTAACCACATTGAGATACTGGGTAAGTCCCAATTTAGTTGTTCTAAACAAATGATCTCAGCAACTCGTGTTGGTGAGGATCTGTCAATATTTCCAGGATGCTTTAATTCCCTATCTTTAACTCCCAGCAATCATCTATCTTCCCAAATGCAGATGCTTTCGCCATTTTGCACTTGCCAAATCAAAGTCTTCTTTTAAAAACTCTTTCCCTTCAAGAATGCTACTCCACACCCATGATGACCTAGCTCCTTTTTTAGCTTCAAGGAAATTAGAATTCGGGAAATAAAGTCCTTTTAAAATCCTACCCCAAAGAGCATCAGGATCCTGGACTAACTGTCAAGATTGTTTTGCAAGTAGAGCAAGGCCTCCAAGCTTTTCAATGAATACGTCTCTCATTTTCCTTCTGCTGAATTCATTTCCACGCATAAGTTTTTAGGAAGTTCGAAAAGATATCGTATACATTGAAGCGCATGCTACTGCTTTAATAAGAACCTCCCTTCCCCTTCAAGATAACGTTTGCTGCTTCCAGCCCTAAAGTTTGGTAAGGACCTTTTTTTTTTTTGGTGAAAGTGAGGACCTTATCTTTGATATGCCTCAAAGTTAATGTTTTCGAAAGCTCCCACAAAGAAGGGACACCCAAGTATCAACCTTTCGTTGACCCTTCGGGAGTATTCACAGTAAAAACATTGCTTGATTTATCGTACTTGACCCTTCGTCCAGAAGCTGCACAATATTCTTGAAAGTTCATCATTCTACTACAATTTAACGAATTAGCTTCCAAAAAGAATAGAGATCGTTCGCGAATAAAAAATGTGACACTATTCGATAATGACTACCAAGGCTAATCCCAGAAATAAAACTAGACTCGACTCTAAGGATAAGTTTGGATTGGCAATTGGGTGCGATGCGGTGCGTTTAGCCTACTTTTTGTCTCAAGCTACAGTGTTGCTACAGTATTTAATCTCACCGCCACCTCTGTTTTTACACTAACCTCAGGTAAACGCACCGCCCATCCTAACTCACCTTAAGGCTAATTATATGAGAGAGGATGTTCACAACAAAAAGGAAGAGGTAAGGTGATAGAGGGTCACCTTCTAGATGGATAGATTTTTCTATTAGATTTACCATTAATAAGCAAAGTGTAAGAAACATTCCTCACACACTCCATTATCCAATCAATCCATGTTAAAGCAAATCTCATTTTTCTTAAAATAGTTTTCAGAAGTCCCCACTCTACTCTTTCATGTCGAGCTTCCAAGCAACCTCATATTTCTTACCCCTCTTCTTCAATTTCAAATGATGAAAACCTCTTGAGCAATTAAGATGTTATCATGTATTTGTCTACCTACCACAAAAGCACTTTGATTATTCATAATCACTACCCTAGAACTCCTTTCAATATCTTCACCATGATCTTCGATATGATTTTATAGGCAAAATTATAAAAATTAATTAGTCTAAATTATGTAATTAATTGAAAACATTTAGTCTTCAGAATTAAAATTATCTTAATCTCATTTAAACCCATCGAAAATTTCCTTCCCTAAAAAAAACTCTTAATAGCTTCCAAAACATCCTTTTAATAATTTCTCAATAATTATGATAGAAAATTCCGCTAAAATCATTCGCAAAATAAGAGATTAATTTAATTGTGTTGTATGCTTAACTTGTACGATATAAGTAAAATCTTATAATTTTATCTCCAAATTCTCTCAACACAATTTTCGAACCTTATTTATAATCTCATTTGTATCTAACAGGATCCAATTTAAAGTTAAATAGTCTTTTTATATAATGAATTATATTTTATTGAATCTCCTCTTAAATTAATTAGAGTCTTACTTAGTATTGACTGTCCGTAAAGTATTCAAAGTTTTCAAATAGATTCCTATTTTTACAGTTCTTTCACGTACTTAAATTAATTCCTAATTTTCCTTACTTTTTTAAAAATATTTATTCCTAATCTTTTATACAGGAAATATAATCGATGTGAAAATGATAGAGTTGGGAAAGAACATGGTTAAACATTGTGCAGGGTTGCCATTAGCCATTGTTGTATTGGGAGGAATTTTGGCTACAAAGAAAAATTCGTTAATCGAATGGCAAAAGATATCTGACAATGTAAAATCATACTTGAAGAGAGGCAAAAATCAAGGACCAGAGGATGTGTTAGCATTAAGTTATGATGATTTGCCTCCCTATCTAAGACCATGTTTCCTCTATCTAAGCCATTTTCCGGAGGATTATATGATAGATGTGGATAGATTGATTCAATTATGGGTTGCTGAAGGTATTGTGTCATCAAAGGAAGAAGAAAGAGACGGCGGGGAAATTGCGGAAGATGTGGCGGAATCTTATTTAATGGAGCTTGTGGAAAGGTGCATGATTCAAGTACGAGAAAGAAATGTGGCAGCCTCAGAGATCAGAGCGACCTTAAAGGTCAAAACGATTCAGATGCATGATCTGATAAGAGATCTTTGCTTATCAAAGGCAAAACAAGAGAAATTTGTCTTCATTGTTGATGGATCGAATGCATCTTCATTATCTATGATTCGGAAGGTTCGTAGGGTTTCTGTGCATGAGTCTTTTTTCATACAATGCATTAAAAGTCCAAATATTCGGTCACTTTTGTTCTTCAATCAGTTCTTTCCGGAGGAGGCATTAGAAAAATCTTTTCCCTTGGAAGTGTTGAACTACGTTAAAAAACATTGTGACGATTGTTGTAATCCACTATTTTGGATTCTTCTGATTTCGGTAGGTTCTACAAGACGTCTTAAAATTCGGGAATTTTGGAGATACATGTTCAACAACTTCAAATTGCTGAGAGTCCTAAACTATGACAAAGGAAGAACGTCATATGGTTTTTGGACCGGGTGGGATTTACCCAGTGATATAGGGAATCTCATCCATTTAAGATTCTTGAGTCTAAAGGATCTTGTGTTCTTATGGCCAAAGTTGCAATCATCTCTAGGCAACTTAAGGTGCTTGCAAACCTTGGATTTAAGAGTTAATTTTCCCGAAATTCATGTACCTAATGTGATATGGAGGATGGAGCAACTAAGACATTTATATCTCCCTTTCGACTGTGAAAGCAGTACTAAGTTGAACTTGGGTACTTTGAGAAAACTCCTAACACTTGTGAACTTCAACACCAAGAATTGTTATCTGAAGGATCTTATCAACATGACAAATCTTAGAGAGTTGGAGATAAATTTGCCCTTCAATATTGAAAATTTCAATGAGTCAGGCGAGAATCCACCCATAATCGGTGGTAAATATCTTCATTCCCTGTTTATTATTGCCATTGGGGAATCCGGCTCAGAAATAGATCCAAGACATTTGGCCCACCTCCTTTCAAATTGTACAAGTATTTGCCAGTTGAGTATAGCAGCAGAGATAAGTAAGTTACCAGAGTATCAATACTTCTCTTCACATCTCGCTTACATACGGTTGAGTTGGTGCAAGTTTGAGGAAGATCCAATGCCAACACTAGAGAAGCTGCCTAACTTAAGGATTCTTGAATTCAAATATACTTTAGAAGGAAAGGAAATGTTTTGCTCTGCTCAGGGTTTTCCTAAACTTGAGTCTCTAATCCTTGAACAGCTCGGCAAATTGGAGGAGTGGAAGGTGGATGAAGGAGCCATGCCTTCTCTTCAGCGATTGGAGATTAGGGAATGCGGAAACTTGAAGATGCTTCCAGAGGGATTGAGGTTTATTACAACCCTCAAAGAACTGAAGATTGAATCAATGCCAAAGGCATTCAAAGATAGATTGGAGGAAGGAGGAGAAGATTTCTACGAAGTCAAACATGTTCCTTCTATCATATTCCAAAACATCTTGCGCTAAGAAATTGAATGATAATTGAGAGGTAATTTCATAACCTCTAGTTTAGGAAATGATTCCTACTTTCTTTGCTGCTTATATATCTTTCGTTTTTGACAATGTCTCACCTTCTCACTCCATTTGTCATCACACCAATGAATAATTACATTTATTAAAAGTCAAAGGAAGTCAGACATTGATCTTTTTAGTTTTGCTTTTCAGGTAAAGACGCCATTTTTTCACCTGCACTGCTATTCACGGGATCAAATCTAGATTTAAAACTCCTATTATAAGTGGCGTGTGAAAGTGTGTTATATGGTGAGATTTGGAATTATCTTCTCTCTTGTATATATCTATGGTTGATGACATCAGACTGGTTGACTGTTTGTTGTTTTCTTCAAATTACAATAAAACGGTTGCAAGATAAGGTATGGGAAGAATGGGAGGTGTCTGGTTTAGCAAGGTACCAAACCCCTCCGCCATTTCAATTTCCTTCAATCTAAGTTAATTACACATTCATTTTTGTCTTTTAAAACGTAAAATTGCAGATAAGGAGACGTCATTGACCTTTGTTCCGACATAGCTTTGGTTTGCGGTGACTGTTCCTATATTTATTTGTTGGCTTTGCTTTCTCTTTCCTTTTTCTTTTCCCTACTTAAGGCTGCTTTAGTCTTTCTCTTTTATTTTTTTATATGTACTTAATGTAATATTAGAAGCCAAGGCAGGACCATGCTTTTCTATTGTAAAATTCTTCACTTCGTTGTCTATGTTCATTTCTACTCTTCAGTTTACTTTATATAATTGTTTGATATATATTTGAATATGGAGAATATAATCTTTTTAATATATACATATTTTAGAAAAAATTGAATATAAGTATGTTGGACACATTTCCTATTTCAACATATTTCCTTATTTTATGCAAGTCGATTGGTATTCAACATAATCTTTTCTGTCATCCTTAACTCAATAATCTTTGTTACGATATCATATCAAGTTTAATGGTTGCACTTCATCCCCACACTTCCAAAGCAAAAAGTAGGAAAAATTAAATCTTACCAAGTAATAACACTTCCCAAATACATTGTCTTACAAAAAAAAAAAAAAAAGAAAGAAGATACAATTTGAAAATTTTTTTTAATCAACATTTGATGGTTTAGCAAGCTATGCTTTATAATAGGCAAAGGATTCCAAGAGAATCAAAGATTCCAAAATCGATATTTGGATTCAAGATTTTGTATCCCCTTTCTTTGCTTCTTATATCTACCAACAATATCTTGATGATAATAAACTTAAAAAAATATTCAAGGGAATTGAAGATCCTAAATCTAACTTAAACGGTTGAAAATTTCACATCCACTTAATTAATTCAAATGATATTTATTCAATAAGCTTAAAGTAAAAACTGCAAGAATCTTCATTTGTCTTTTATTCGAAATGTAATTGGGATTCAATGAAAATATTGAACATATAATGTGTGCACATGGAAATGTCCAAATCTTTAAATATAGGGTCCACATGCGAGAAATCTCTTAACACCCAACGTTAAAGATTTATAAAATTCAATATGAGCCTATTATTTTCGTTATAAAACTCAATATCTTATTTGGATTAGGATACGAGCGAATAACAGCTAACTATTTGTAGTTCAAGGTGTGATAAAATCTCAGTAGCTAAGATATGAATGTTGCAAAATACCATACAAAATCACAGCCACATTTGTTAGTATGACTATTTTGGGTAATCAAAGGAAAAAAATGTTAGTTGAGCAAACAAGGTGAACAAATTAGATATTCCAATTACGTTCAAGCGCTTGACAAATCCTTTTCGCAATGGCTTCAAAGACGCATCCTAGGACCTTCATCATCCGCAAAACCGACCATTTCTAACAACTAAGCTAACATCACACATGATAATATATGTATATAACATATATAGAAGATGATTATGTGGATTAAAAGCTATGCTAGTTTGACTCAATACATGACCATGGGACATGCTCGATTCATCAATAACGATATGAAAATACTTGGAAGAAAAATTAAATACATCAATAGCTAACATTTACATCTGAGTTCGAGTAAAGTTAAACATGTCATTCTATCTAAACATGCAAAATATCCAATAGTCTTGATGAATGTTAGATACAAATATGTAGAATGTACCCAAAATACCCATCTCGAACTCAGTAGAGAAATACCTAGCACTCAAAAGGCACTAGCTTCAACCAAGAACAAGGAAGTTTCTTCAAAGGCTTGATATACTTTCTTCACATCCATATATATGTGTGCATATACCCATATTAAGGATGATTGTTTTGGCAAAGAGGATGAGAAGATAGAAAGTAAACCTTTAATCCAATGACAATATTTGATTATAACAACATGACACATATAATTGTGATTGAAATTGCGGTCACAAACATGTTTGCAATCACATCATGTTAACGAATACTACCGCAATCAATTGCAATAAATATCCACAACAACAAGAGCCAGAATCCTAAAAACAACAAAGATAATACATTACAGCTGTTAAGGAATTTTCAATAACGTTTATACCTGCAAGATTTTCAGTGATGACACAACAAAATTCACCACCAGACAACTTCCCAATCTAATGAAATTTCAAACATATCATGTCATAAGTTTCAAGATCAACTAAAACATGCGGATACCAAGTATGATAAGAAATTAAATTAGGATTTTCTACTGCAAACCTACCACGAAAACATAATTTTTATTAGTATCAAAGGCATAGCCAATCATGGCAGCATTATTGAGTCCATTTTCAGAGGAAAATCCTGAAATATGTTACAGGCAAATATTAAGAAAAACAATGCACAAGCATAAGTACAAAAACATAGCATGCAAGAAATCAATACTTGAAAGGATTAAAATCACTGCTAACCTAAGACATTGAATCTAGCACCACTAGGAAACATCTGAAATGATACTTGTCTTTCAATGTTGAGATACATAGGTCCAAGTCTGTCATGTTGCGCCAAACGGGAATTTATCAACCTCTTGAGAACCTAAAGGATGAAAAGTTCCAGTCCAAGTTATATATACAGACACACACACACAGATAGACATGAAGAAAGTGGGTTAATGGTGTACTATTTAAGTCAAGAAAAAGTTGAAATCTTGAACCTCTAAATATTGGGTAACAGCTAGTGTTAAAAGTGCATAAAGTTCTGCTATTATCTACAAGAAACAATGGAGGAATCACATACATTGTTTATATTCACTTTTCTTGCTACACAAGCAAGCTGAGTCCATAAACAAAGGCATACCTTTTCCTCCGTTTTTAATGGTTTTCTTGTTTTTGGCTACTTTTTATATTAAGAGAGAGAGATTGTGAGACCTCGTCATCCTCAAGGAGTAAGTGGTCAAGCATGAAGATGATGGGAAGACCACGAGTCGATGGTGGTCGATCCATGAGTTGATTATGAGTAGTTTCATGTTATGAAATAAAAATGTTAGCTAAAGTTAGTTGAATTAAACTAAAAATTCAATTTAAATAGAAATTCAATTTAATCCTTGAATTAAACTAAAAATTCAAATAAACTCAGAATATCACAACTTTTTTTATCATATATATATATATTTCTTTTTCCAAATAATAAATTTAAATTTATTATGATTATCACAACTTTTGTTTCAATATAACTACTATCATATATTTTCACTTTTAAATTGATTATAATTATTTTTAAATGTTAATTTAGTAATCTAAAAAAATGATATTTTATCGATTCAATTTTTTAAAACTTATGCTTTTATAGATATTATAGATAGATTATAGATTATAGGAATAGGGTCTAATGGCCAAAAGAAAAATTATGTACTATGTGAAGGCGAATCAATAGATCCAAAACATTTGGCCCATCTATTTTCTCGTCATACAAGTATTTGCAAGTTTTCTTTCAGATGTAAGTAAGTTTCAAGATTGCCACTCCTTGTCTTCAAATCTCGCTTACATAAAATTGAGATTCTACAACCTTGAGGAAGATCCAATGCCAACACTAGAGAAGCTGCCGAACTTAAGGGTTTTTGAATTCGAAGTAATTTTCAAAGGAAAAGAAATGTTTTGCTCTGCGCAGGGTTTTCCTAGACTTGAGTCTCTAAGCCTTTGGAGTCTCCACAATTTGGAGGAGTGGAAGGTGAATGAAGGTGCTATGCCTTCTCTTCAGCGATTGGAGATTGGGAAATGCGGAAACTTGAAGATGATTCCAGAGGGGTTGAGGTTCATTACAACCCTCAAAGAACTGAAGATTGAATCAATGCCAAAGGCATTCAAGGATGAAGTGAAGGAGAGAGGAAAAGATTTCTACAAGGTCAAATATGTTCCTCGTATCATATTTTCAAACTGAGACTTTCGATTAAAAGATAATTGAGAGGTAATTTTATAGCCTCTAGTTTAGGAAATGTTTCCTGCTTTCTTTGCATGTTTAGATCTTATTTCCAGCTCGTAATTATTCAAGTTTCACCTAGTTTTGCTTCTTATATATCATCTATTTTTTACAATATCTCAGCATTTGTCAACACACCAATGAATTACATTTATTAAAAGCTGTACGAAGTTTGATAATACTCAAGCTTGATAATACCAATGAATACAATCCTACTAATTTGGGTTGTTTATGGTTTTTTACCTTGTAGGGACTAAATTGGAGGTAAAAAGCTTGGTGCCGAAAATACAAAGTGTGGAAGACTTGGGGCAAAAATTCAAAGGAGAGATTTATGAACATAAGATTTTGTTTAAATTTGAATTTTATCTTAGGATTATTGTTAGGATTATTATATTGTTTAGATTTAATTTCAAATTATATCTTTTAAACATTATCATTTAAAGTTTAAATAGGATCAAACTAAGGTTTTTTATGTACTATAAATAGGGGATGGAGTGACATGAATACTCACTCGTCACTTTTGTAAAAAATGTCCTTCTCTCTAAGGCTCTTAGCCATTTTGTTTCTTTTCTTTTCTCACTAAAATTTCATTTCAAAAGTAATCTTTTCATTTTGTGCAAAGAATGACCACTTTGTATGTTTTGGGAAGGTTGCACAGTCGGTTCGCTAATTTACGACGTCAAGGCTAATCAAGATAACCAGAGGTTGGAATCCCTCAATTGAAAAATCCTTTTTTTTTCTCAATTCTGTTTCTTATCACAATTACGATTTCGATCTATTTAATTTCAATTCATTCATATTTTTAATTATGTTTTATTTTATTTTTTTCTAGGTCAGCTGTTTTTCTTTGGCACGACCGTGCTCAGGATTTCGAGAAATGAGGAACCATGGCGATCTAGTCCCTGAGTATTTGACCCGACTCCCCTATACTTTTCGTTATTTAGGGATATGATATTTTTAGTGTTATATGGTGGGTGATTTGGAATTATCTTCCCTCTTCTATATATCTATTGTTGTTCACATAGACTGGTTGCTTCTTTGTTTTTTCTTTTCAAATTACAATAAAACGATTGCAAGATATGGTATAGCTCTCTGGATTAGCAAGATACGAAACCCCTCCTCCATTTCAATTTCCTTTCATCTAAATTAATTACACAGTAATTTTTGTCTTTTAAAACATAAAATTGCAGATAAGGAGACGTCACTGACCCTTGTTCGAACATAGCATTGTTTTTATTTTTTTCCTATATTTATTTGTTACTTTTGCTTTCTTCTTATTTTACCGTCTGCTCGAGTCTTTCTCTCTTCCTTTATCATATACTTAATGTAATATTAGAAGCCAAAGAAGAACCATTCTTTTCTCTTGTAAAATTCAACACTTCGTTGTCTATAATCATTTCTACTCTTCATTTTCCTTAAATATAAGTGTTTGATATATATTTAGATATGGATACAAAATAAGAGAATATGATCTTAATATATACCTATTTTTTTAAAAATGAATATATATATATATATAAATTTATGTTGGACACATTTCTCGTTTCAACATATTTCCTCATTTTGTGCCAGCCAATTGGCATTCAACGCAATCTTTTCTATTTTTATTATGCTAATCCTTAACTCAATAATCTTTATTATGATATTGAATTCAATAGTTGCACTTCATCCCAACACATTCAAAGAAAAAATAGGAAAAATCAAATCTTACCAACCAGTAATATGTAAATATATGTAATCCATGATATCTTTATCTATAAAATATAATAGGATAAATCAAATCATACAATAAGTAAATGAGTAAATATAATCTAGAAGTTACAAATTACATTATCAAACAAAAAGAAAGAAGATGCCATTGGATTTTGTATCAACATTTGATGGTTAGCAAGCGATGCTTTATAGAAGAAAAAGAATCTAAGGGAATCAAAGATCCCAAATTCGAGATCTATCTTAGTTGATTTAAGATTTTGTATCGCCATGTTCTCATTCTTTGGAAGCTTTTCTTCTTATATCTACCAGCAATATCTAGATGATAATAAGCTAAAAATAAATAAAAGTAAAAAAAATTTTCCCAAAATTTAATTTGGATTTGATAAAAAGATTGAAAATAGCATGTGTGCACAAATCTTGAAATATAGGGTCGGCATGGGAGAAATATCCTAAAACCCAAAGTTAAAGATTTATGAAATTCAATATGATCTTATTATTTTCGTTATAAAACTCAATGATAAAATGTATATAATATCCTATGTTATTCGGATTAGAATACGAGAGAATAACAGCCAACTATTTGTAGTTCAAGGTGTGATAAAATCTCAGTAGCTAAGTTATGAATGTTGCAAAATACCATACAAAATCACAGCCACATTTGTTAGTATGACTATTTTGGGTGATCAAAGGCAAAAATTGTTAGTCATTGAGCAAACAAGATGAACAAATTTAGATATTCCAATTACGTTCAAGCACTTGACAAATCCTTTACGCAATGGCTTCACACTCATTCTAGGACCTTCACAATGCAAAACCGACCATTTCTTACAATTAAGCTAACATCACACATATGATAATATATGTACATAACATAGATGGAAGATGATTATGTGGACCAAAAGCTATGTAAGTTTGACTCAATACATGACCATGAGACATGCACGATTATTCAATAACGATATGAAAATACTTGGAGGAAAAACTAAATACATCAATATCTAACATTTACATCTGAGTTTTTAAACTAATTTTTTTATCTAATTACCAAAACGACTAAATCGTAATGTATGCAAAACTCAAAAACTATCCAGTCAAGAACAAACAGTGGTTGGTTAACTTTGATGTGGTTCAATAATCATCAAATTAGGGATCTAAATTGCTTAAATTCCAAAAGTAGTTCCATTTTACCTCTCGGTCTCAACTTTACCAAATTAGACAAATTAGTCTACTTTATCTCTCAATTTCAGTGGTTAACTCAAGACTAATGAATTGGTACCTAATAAGATTACCTCTCGGTCTCACTTATCCTGATTTTCCCTAAGGGGTGTCAATACTAAGTTTTTAGGCTTATTAAATTTAGTCTAATTATTGAAATTTAGTCTCTTACTCAAAAATCAGCTTGCTCACATCTCCATCAACCAATCCCCTTAAAGTTTAGTATTCATGCTAAAAACAAAGCTAACAATTATAAAAGAAGAAAACATGACAATCATTAACATCAAACTTAACAAGAAAATACAAGTTGAAATTTGTTACTTGTAAAACTTAAAAATAAAAGTGAAGATGAGTAATCGACAACAAAAATATGAACAAGGAACATTGAAGTTAAAGTTTTGTTACAGATGGAATTAAAGGAAACTAAAATAACAATAAGCAAAATATTAAAATGTCATTACAAGAGAAGGGGAAGTACTAAAAGTGTAAATAAACCCTAGCTACAGTGATAACTAACTTAATGAATGATGAGAACAAGAAGAAAAATGAAATAAGATTAGCACTACAGCTATAGAAGAAGAAGGAAAATGTAAAACCCTAAAATGTGTAGAGAAAACTAAGAAAAAACTACTCTAAACTATGTCTAATGGTCCTCTTTCTTCAGCCAAATTTTGGCTTCTTTTAGTAGCTATTCTGACCCATTTTTCTTGACTAAAATGCCCTTGAACGTTTCTTTTTATTGGTGTTTTAGTTGGACAAGGACTACCCCTAATGTCATTTTTGGTCCCCTCATGACAATATTGCAATATCCAACACAGAGTATCGCGTTATCGTGGACTGTCTCAAATGGGGGTCTTCCTTGGTAGCTGGGTATCGCGATACCTAAGGGGGATATCATGATACCACTATAGGTGGTCTTCATTTCAAGCCTGTGGAAGGTATCGCGATGTCCATGTTGTGATGTCGTGATACCTCTTTCCTTTGTTATGTTTTTGCACAATTTCGGGTCATCGTCAAGTTCCTACAACACTTAATCGATCGTTAGGGTCCAAATGGCACATTTACCAATTTGAGTCTCAAAATGAGCACAAAACACAAAACACATTAAACACTTATTAAATCTAAAATCTAAAAACTACGCTAAACTACAGAAAAAAACACTAATTTGCTTGAAAACAAGCTCCTTAAGTATAACGAGGAACCCTAATTTGACATATCAAATTACGGTAGATCAGTTGTCCTTTCAATTCGACCCCACAACCTGAGTTGTTGCGGTGATCACCCAATGTCACTAGGCCAAGAGTTTGGGTTCTATGTACTAACTTGAAGTTGAGGCATATTGTTAAGAAGATTTCAATTTGACATGTTTAATTTTTTAATTTAACTCGAATAAATTTATTTAACTTGACTTAAATTTTATTTCACTCAACTTGATTAAAAAATTTTCAAATCAAGTTAAGATGATAAAATAAGATTCATTAACTCAATGGACTCAAAATTTTTTTGACTAGATCCGATCAAACGCTCAACCCGTTAGGTGAGATGATGTTTAGGGATTTGTTTTGTAAAATCATTTTTTTCTCAATCATTCCTCATAATATAGAAAATAATAAGTTAAGTTATGCCATTAGTCCTTGTACTTTACAAAATTTGTGGATATAATCTCTATACTTTATTTTGGACATTTTTAATAAATGTACTTTTCAAATTTGAAAATTTTAATCCTCACCAAACGATAATTGCTAAATTCATTAAGTTAAGCTTTGTTATTTTCAAAATATTACATGACAAACAAATTATTATATGTGTAATGCCATGTCACTTGTTATTTTGACATATTACTCACCAAAATTCCACTTAATGGATTAAAGACTTTCATTTGTGTGGACACTTTGAAATTTCAAAATTCAAAAAGTAGAGGGACTTACAATGATCTAATTGGAGAATATAGGCTAAATCTATAACTATACTCATAGTATAAGACTAGTAATTGAATTTAACCAAATAAATTTAATTGCTACAGTTTGAGTTAAAACTAAAATTTTAAAATTAAAAAAAATACAGAAATTGAAGTTGACAAATTCAAAAATATACATATTAAAATTGATAAAATTAAAAGTGCACTGACTAACCTTATTTTTTGTTAATCTTTCTTTTCCTTAATTAAATGTTCATGAGGTATATTATATATCTTAATATATAAATATTTAAAATTAAATATATGTATGTCGGACACATATTCAAGTTCGATATTCGTCTTAAATTCGTGCAATACGGTTAAATATTGGTGAACTAGTAGTTGATGAAGTATTATATACATCCTTGGAATGCTCCATTCAACGAATTTATTTCAGCTCCATATGCTTAAAACACCTCCCATTTCTAACATATTTCCTCATTTTGGGTAATCCGATTGGTATACAACGTAATCTTTTTCATTGTTTAGTATCTTAATTCTTAACTCAACAATCTTTGTGACGATAGGGTCCAATGATTGCAATTCATCTCGACACTTCCGAACCAGAAAAAGAAAAAAAATTCACCAATTAATTACATGTCAACACATATAATCCACAATATGTTTATCTCGAAGATTAAATAAGATAAACTAAATCACAAAGAAAATAAACGAGTAAACATAATCTAGAAATTCCAAATTACATTATCTAACAAAATTCAAAAAGAAATAAATGGTTGCATTTCATTCTTTAGGGTTTGTTCTTATATCTACCAACAATAGCTTGATGATAATAAGCTGAAAAGAAAAGGATAATTGATTGAATATTTCAAATACACTTAATTAATACAAATGATATTTATCAATAAATCTAAAATTTGAATCCCTCATTTGCAACCTACTTTCTAAAAACTGCCAGAATGAAATCAAATTATCTTATTTCAATTCTCAATTTTCAAGAAATATTTATTTCATTTGACTTATTTTCTTTCTAATTTTATGTTATTCAGATTCGATGAAAATATTGAACATAATATGTGTGCAAGTCAAGATGTCCGAGTCTTGAAATGTAAGGTCGAAACGGGAGAAATATCCTAAAACTCGATGCTTAAAGATTTATAAAATTCAGTATAATCATGTTGTTTTCATTATAAAACTCAATGCTAAAATGTCTATGATTCGAATTATGTTACAAGAGAAAAATAGCTAACTATTTTAAGTTCAAGGTGCGAGAAAATCTCAATAGCTAAGATATGAATGTTGTAAAATACCACTCAATCGCAGCCACATTTGTTAGTATGACTACTTTGGATGAAAAGTTCTATTCCAAGTTATATATACACACAGAAATACACATGAAGTGGATTAATGGTGTATTATTTAAGTAAAGAAAAACGGTTCTAACTAAAAGAAAGAGTTGAAATCTTGAACCTGTAAATATTGGGTAACCGCTGGTATTAAAAAGTGCATAATGGTCCACGCTTAGCTACAAGAAACAATGGAGGAATCACGTACGCTGTTTGTATTCATTTTTGTTTGCTCCACAAGCAATCCAAAACCATAAACAAAGGCATATCTTTTTTTTCCTTTTTTACCTTTGCTGCTTTTTAGATTCTTCGTTCAATTCAAGTTCAAAAAACTATACTCTCTCTCTATATATATGTTTATATTCACTTTTCTTGATACACAAGTCAACCAAAACCATAAACAAAGGCATAACTTCTTCGCTTTTTTAAAATGATTTTTCGTTGCTTCTTTTTCAATTTTATTCAATTGAAGTTCAAAAACCCTACTATATATATATTAAGAGAGAGACCTCATCATCCTCAAGGATTAAGTGGTTAAGCATGAACTTGATGGGAAGGCCACAAGTCGGTGGTGGTCAAATCATGAGTTGATTATGAGTAGTTTCATGTTATGGAAAAAGATGTTAGTTAAAATTAGTTAGTTGACCGCTGCATTTTGAGGTTGAGAGTTTATCAAAACGATACGTTTTGATGTTTAATGAAAGCGGTGCGAATTAAATATTTTGATCACTCTCCCATTAGTTATCGTTAGATGAGTGATAGGAAGTTAATGTGGGCTTTTTTATTGGTCTAATAACAAATTTAATCATCTAATGTTTACATATTCTATTAATTTGATTTTAAATATAAAATGTTCAATGATTTAACCCTAAATGTTTACAAAATCTATTGTTATAGTTCAAATCCTAAAATTTCAATAAATTTAGTCTTCAAAATTTGTAAATTTAATTTTAATTCCAAAAATTTTAGAAAAAGGAAAGATATATTTTATGTTATATAAAAGAAAATCTAGCTCCATCCAACATTTTAAATTCTTTTCTTTTCTCTTCACATTTTCATGGCAACGAAAAAACCAACTCATGGATGAATTAAGCAAATTAAATCAAATCATATAAATCGAACAAGGAATTTAATTAAAAAGAAATTCTTCACATGCAGCAAGGAGGGACTTCCTCTGGTGGAATCAAGGGGATTGATAGAAACAGCTCAGGCTCGAACAAGAGCTTCATTGGGCTTAAGATCAGGAACAGACACATCGGATCAAAGCTGCAACACCTCAGGTCCACCGAACCGAGGCAGCAATACCACACTGCAACTGTTGACATAGCACCGAATTGAACCCACTTTCAATGATAACTCCATAAAGGGTTTGGGTTTTAAGCTTTGAAGTTCCCCTTTTTCTACTCAAAATTTCTGAATTTCAGCTCCCTCCTTTTGTTAAATGAAGGAAAAGCAAAGGAGAGACACGGAAGTGTTTTAATCCACATAGAAAAAAGTGATTATGTGACTTGTGAGTGGGGGCCTAGGGGGCGTGGAAGAAGAAGATGAATATTGCATAATCAATTTTTACTTGCTTATTACATTCATAATTAAATAAATAAAAATTTCTAACCTTATCTATTAAATCAAGTTAGGATGTTCAACTTGATTTTTGTTTGTTATAAGTATCATATATTATAAAAATTAATTATATTTTAATAATTTAGAATTAGAACTAAATTGACAAATTTCAGAAATTTTGAGCTTAAATTTATTTTTATTTTTAAGAATTTGAACTAAAATGAGAAATTTTGTAAATATCAAGGATTAAATTTGTTGGAAATTTTATATTTAGAATCAAATGGATAGAATGTCTAAACAAGTTCATATCATTTTCTTGTCACTCATCTAATTGCAACTAATGAGGAAGTGATCAAAATATTTAATTTCTAAAATTTAATGACTAAATAAAAATTAATAATTAAGTGATCAAAATAGAATGAAATCAATAATTTGATGACCATTTTGTAGTGTACCCTATCTTAATCCATCTCACAACCAAATTTCTCTGTCTTTGCCTAATTTCTCGTCATTGTCAAATTTTAATAGAATTAACATTTTTATTTAAAAATATCTTTAATCATTTAATATATTTTAATAACTAAATGTTAATTCCATTAAGAGTCAGTTTATTTACATGTAAAAAGTTATATAATATGAGTCTATTGAACCGATTCAATCATAAATTTTATTATTATTGGTTTATATAATGGTTTAATTTTGAAAATATTTGGTTTAACATTTAGTCATCCCTTTGATCAATTTTAAATTTTAGAAATAATTTTGTTTTTGTTTACATTTAAATGTACAGTTTCTAATGCATATGTGTTACATTTGATTTCAAGCCATTAATCCTTAATTACTTTTTAAAATAATAGTTCTCTTAGTTTTTAAATAATGTATAAATTTATAATTATATAAGAAAGTAAACTATAATATTAATTTTAAAAATTAAGTAAAACAGAAGGCAATAATTTTATAATAATTAATGATAAATATGAAAAATATTCACAATTATAAAACAAACCGTTTAAGAGTATATAAACTACTTATACAAAATTTTTTAAATTAAAGATGAAAATATATATATATATAAATATACATAATTTATAAGTGAAAAATATACATAATTTTATTCATAAAAATACATATGATAATATACAGACAAGGTTATAAAGTAATTCATAGGAATATAGCTTTCTTGTTTGTATTCTCATTCGGTTATGAATATAGCTTTCTTGTTAGTATTCTCATTCTATTTTGAACATACCTTTCTTGCTTGTTTTCTCATTCTATTATGAATATACCTTTCTTGTTCGTATTCTCGTTCTATTGATGATTAATGTTGCTTTATAATTGTTTATAAATTTAATAGAACTATATATTACTACTAAAAGTATAAAAGGGCAATGATTTGCAATTGCTTTTATAATTAAGTACTGCTTCTTGCAATTGTTTTCCCAGCAAGATTGAAATCCAAATTCAAGATTTTAAAGAATTTTCTGAGCTCGATCACTATTATGGCTTTGTCTGCTGTGACATCTGCAGTGACAACAATCGGCAACCTGCTAACTGAGGAAGCCATATTCCTATGGGGCGTCGAGGAGCAAGTTGATCGTCTGCAAACAGAGCTCAAATGGATGCAAAGATACTTAATGGACGCAGAGACAAAACAATCAAAGGATGAGATGATTCGTCTTTGGGTTGCTGACATCAGAGAGCTTGCTTATGATGCCGAGGATGTTGTCGAGGAATTTGCTCTCAAGATTGGACCCAAAAACAAAGGAGGTCTTGCGAGTTGTATTAAAAGATCAGCCTGCTGTTTGAAAGAGGGATGGGTGCTCCATGAAACCAGGTCAAAGATTGAGAAAATCATAGAAAGAATCAACGACTTGGTCCGACGACTACAGGCCTACGGCGTAAAGGAATTAAAGGACAGAGGAGAAGAATCAAGTTCTTCAACTGAAAGACGAGAATCAAGGCGGCCTTATCCACATATTATGGATGATAATATTGTAGGACTAGTTGATGATACCGAGGGATTGGTCAAAGTTCTGACGAACGAAAGTGGATGCAAGGTTGTTACAATATGGGGCATGGGTGGTCTGGGAAAGACCACACTCGCCAAGAAAATATATCACCATCCTCAGGTTAGAGATTATTTCGAAAACTTCGCTTTTGTATATGTTTCTCAACCATGCCAGAAAATAAATGTTTGGGAAGACATTCTATCTGGTTTCAAAACTTCAAATGTCAAGGATAGGAAGAAAAGAGATGAAGAATTAGCAGAGGATAGGAAGAAAAGAGATCAAGAATTAGCAGAGAAGTTGTGTAAAACTTTGGAGGATAAAAAGTGTCTGGTGATACTTGATGATGTTTGGACCAGTGAAGCTTGGGATAGTCTAAAACCTGCCTTTCCAGTTGCAACGGGCCGTGATAGCAATAGCAAGATATTGCTCACCTCTAGAAACAAGGGGATAGTTTCAGACGCTGAGATAAGAGGTAAAATTTTCTTAATTAGGTAAAATTGAATACACTTATTCCTTTTATGGAAAATAACTATGTATCTTATTTCAGAGTTGAAGTGCCTAAACGATGAAGAAAGTTGGGAATTGTTTCAAAAGATTGTATTTCCTCAAACAGGTAAATATACGTATAGCAAAATTCTTGTTATATGCTAAATTATTAAAATATATAAAATCTATTTTATTTCAAAATTTCAAAACCTTAATATGAAATAAATAAAAGAAATCAAGGCTTTGTAGTTTATCAATTAATGGTACACGCACGTAAATATAATTAATAGGTAAATTCATTATCTTTTATATTATAATTTTTAATAACTTCACTATTGCTTACCGAATAAATTATATTAGAATCATCTTAAAAATATAGTTTTAGGCACTAATAAAATAGTGTTACATTATTAAATTTTTAAGATAATTAAGAATTATTATACACTCATTTATATTTAATATTTTCTCTAACTTAATTTAACTTTAATTAAATTATTTAAAATAATAAATTTTTAAATTATAAACAATCATCTTTTCTTCTTTTACAAATTTTAATCATTTTATTTTTTTCATAAGTTAATATTTTTTTATTTTTGAGCAACCAATTTTTTTTTAAATAATTTTTGTGCAATATTTTTCATGTCATTGACACATAATTTTGATAATTATTTTATCTTGAACTCAAAACGCCAAACATTGAACTCGAACCCTGAACCTAAACCTTGAACCCCGAATCTCACAGTTCAAGGTTTGGATTCGAGATTTAAAGTTTAGAACTTGAGGTTCAAGTTTGAAGTTCAAGGGTTTAGGGTTATGGGTTACAAGTTTAGAATTCATGGTTCAAGAGTTTGGGGTTATGAGTTTGGGGATTTATGTTTTGGATTTAGGATTTAGGATTCTAGATTCAGGGTAAAAAAATTACCAAAATTATGTGTCAATGACATGGAAAAAATTGTTGAAATGAAAAAATTGTTGAAATGTTATTACATAATTGGAAAGGGACTATGAATAATGTGGTCAGAAGGATCCATAAAATAATTTCTCCATGAATGAGTGTATAATAATAATTCATTTCTTTAAAATTTGATGATGTGACAAAAAAACTTTAATTTTTAGGATCATCCTAATGTTACCTTAATTATTGGATTATATGCTTGTTTAGTTTCTTAAGCACTTTCATGTTATTCTTTTATATGTTTATCCTGGACCCTTGCATCAGAAAGATGGAGGCGCAGGTGAACCATTCTTATCAAGAGTAAAGCCCAAGAAAGATGGTAGTTGATTCGAACAACCAGCACATCTCTTTACGACCTATTTAGCAAACCAATCCGCTAACCTATTGGCTTCTCGTCTAATAACATTGACTTTCAAAGAAGAAAGTTGCATGACCAGCTTATCAAAAACCTGAAGGACTAGCCTTAATCTCCATCTTCGATCTTGACTCTTCTTTTTAATATTCGAAGCAATAGTCTGGGAGTCAGTCTTGATTGTTACATTGGTCCATTTGTTCTTCATAGCTAATTCAATCCATCCAACCATAGCTTTAGCCTCGACAACCTCACATGAATCCACTTAATCCTTTTACCAATCCCATCCAGCATCTTCCCACTTAAATTTTTGCCTATTACTCTAATACCAGCACAAGCTATTCAGGTGTCAAATGCCCGATCACAATTTAACTTTAACCCAACCTTCTGGTGGTTTCTCCCAAATATCAGCACAAGTTTTTGACTTCCTAGTTCGATCAGAGTTATTGTTTGAACAGAGGATCCATTGAGTAGATAAGAATTCATTCATGGAGCAATTAATCCTTCGAATAATTCTCTCCAAACCAAGTTTCACACCTCCAATTGTAACCTCACAGCTAGCTTTCCAGATGTGCTAGCAAGTGAAAACAATTCTAACTTTGAAATCCTCCCTCATACAAGGCATTTGTAACAACTTTGAGAACCATCTGTCCAATGATTGAGAATCATTTTGCCCTTGAAGACCAAAACAAGCCTCATACTATATTTCCCTAACCCAATTACAACTAAGAATAATATGTTCAAAGTCTCATCTTCAATACCACATAAACAACAAATTGGGTTCGAAACACACTTTCTTTTCCATGGATTAAAACGAGATGGAATAGCATTATGACACAATTTCTATAAGAAAATTTTAACTTTGCTCGTTACCTGTAAGCTCCAAATAGCTTTCCAAGTGCTCTTATCAATTAAGTGAGAGCTGGAAGGTCGTAAAGAAGACTCATTTCCATAGTGCTTTCTCAACTCCTTGTACCCTGACTTCATCGGATATTGACCAACAGCTGTAAACGGCCACACCAATTTATCTTGCTCATCTGTTTCGTGAAGGGGAACTTTTAATTTCGCAATTTCAATATCTTCTAACCACATTGAGATACTGGGTAAGTCCCAATTTAGTTCTTCTAAACAAATGATCTCATCAACTCTTGTTGGTGAGGATCCGTCAATATTTCCAGGATGCTTTAATTTCCTATCTTTAACTCCCAGCAGCTGTTTATCTTCCCAAATCCGGATGATTTCGCCATTTAGAACTTGCCAAATCAAAGTCTGCTTTTAAAAACTCTTTCCCTTCAAGAATGCTACTCCACACCCATGATGACCTAGCTCCCTTTTTAGCTTCAAGGAAATTAGATTTCGGGAAATAAAGTCCTTTTAAAATCCTAGCCCAGAGAGCATCAGCATCCTGGACTAACTGTCAAGATTGTTTTGCAAGTAGAGCAAGTCCTCCAAGCTTTTCAATGAATACGTCTCTCATTTTCCTTCTGCTGAATTCATTTCCACGCATAATTTTTTAGGAAATTCGAAAAGATATCGTATACATTGAAGCGCATGCTACTGCTTTAATAAGAACCTCCCTTCCCCTTCAAGATCACGTTTGCTGCTTCCAGCCCTTAAGTTTGGTAAGGACCATTTTTTTTTTTGATATGCCTCAAAGTTAATGTTTTCGAAAGCTCCCACAAAGAAGGGACACCCAAGTAGACGCCCGAATTGTTAGCCCCCTCTATATTAGTCTCGTCTTGAATCAACCTTTCGTTGAGGAGTATTCACACTAAAAAGGTTGCTTGATTTATCATACTTGACCCTTCGTCCAGAAGCTGCACAGTATTCTTGAAAGTTAATCATTCTCCTACAATTTAACGAATTAGCTTTCAAAAAGAACAGAGATCGTTCTCGAATAACAAATGTGACACTATTGGATAATGACTACCAAGGCTAATCCTAGAAATAAAACTAGACTCGAGTCTAAGGCTAATCGTACGAGGGAGAACATTCACAACAAAAAGGAAGAGGGTAAGGTGATAGAGGGTCACCTTACCTTAGACCTCTAGATGGATAGATTTTTCTACTAGACTTACCATTAATAAGCAAAGTGTAAGAAACACTCCTCACACACTCCATTATCCAATCAATCCATGTTAAAGCAAATCTCATTTTTCTTAAAATAGTTTCTAGAAATCTCCACTCTACTCTGTCATATACTTTATTCATGTCGAGCTTCCAAGCAACCTCATATTTCTTACCCCTCTTCTTCAATTTCAATGATGAAAACCTCTTGAGCAATTAAGAAGTTATCATGTATTTGTCTACCTACCACAAAAGCACTTTGATTATTCATAATCACTACCCTAGAACTCCTTTCAATATATTCACCATGATCTTCGATATGATTTTTTAGGCAAAATTATAAAGATTAATTAGTCTAAATTATGTAATTAATTCAAAATATTTAGTCTTCGAATTAAAATTATCTCAATCTCATTTAAACCCATCCAAATTTCCTTCCTAAAAAACAAAAAACTCTTAATAGCTTCCAAAACATCCTTTTAATAATTTTCCAATAATTATGATAGAAAATTCGCTAAAATCATTTGCAAAAAAGAGATTAATTTAATTGTTTTGTATGCTTAACTTCTACAATATAAGTAAAATCTTATAATTTTATCTCTGAATTCTCTCAACACAAATTTCTAACCCTTATTTATAATCTCATTTGTTTCTAAGAGGATATCCAATTTAAAATTAAATAGTCTTTTTATATAATGAATTATATATTTATTTGAATCTCCTCTTAAATTAATTAGAGTGAAGTTTCTTATTTAGTATTGACTGTTCCATAAAGTATTCAAAGTTTTCAAATAGATTTATTTTTTAAGTGTAGTTAATAACCGTAATAAAAACTAAATTTTATAAGTGATGAATTTATATTAAGAATTATTTAATAAATTAATAAAATATAAGTTTGAGTTCATCTATTTTTACATTTCTTTCACCTACTTAAATTAATTCCTAATTTTCCTAATTTTTTTAAATTTTATTCCTAATTTTTTTATACAGGAAATATAATCGATGAGAAAATAATCGAGTTAGGAAAGAACATGGTTAAACATTGTGCAGGGCTGCCATTAGCCATTGTTGTATTGGGAGGAATTTTGGCTACAAAGAATTATTCATTAAACGAATGGCAAAAGATATCTGACAATGTAAAATCATACTTGAAGAGAGGCAAAAATCAGGGACCAGAGGATGTGTTAGCATTAAGTTATGATGATTTGCCTCCTTATCTAAGACCATGTTTCCTCTATCTAAGCCATTTTCCGGAGGATTACACGATAGATGTGGATAGATTGATTCAATTCTGGCTTGCTGAAGGTATTGTGTCATCAAAGCAAGAAAAAAGAGACGGTGGGGAAATTGCGGAAGATGTGGCGGAGTCTTATTTAATGGAGCTTGTGGAAAGGTGCATGATTCAAGTACGAGAAAGAG
Organism: Gossypium raimondii; assembly: GCF_025698545.1. NCBI lineage: Eukaryota > Viridiplantae > Streptophyta > Magnoliopsida > Malvales > Malvaceae > Gossypium > Gossypium raimondii. The sequence goes on from NC_068575.1 coordinate 5,039,257, forward strand.
ATGTGGCAACCTTAAAGGTCAAAAAGATTCAAATGCATGATCTGATGAGAGATCTTTGCTTATCAAAGGCAAAACAAGAAAATTTTGTCTTCATTGTTGATCGATCGAATGCATCTTCATTATCTATGATTCGGAAGGTTCGTAGGGTTTCTGTGCATGAGTCTTTTTTCATACAATGCATTAAAAGTCCAAATATTCGATCACTTTTGTTCTTCAATCAGTGCTATCCGGAGGAGGCATTAGAAAAATGTTTGCCCTTGGAAGTGTTGAATTACGTTAAAAACCATTATGACGATTGTTGTAATCCACTATTTTGGATTCTTCAGATTTCGGCAGGTTCTACAGTACGTCTTAAATTTCGGGTATTTTGGAGATACATGTTCAACAACTTCAAATTGCTAAGAGTCCTAAACTATGACAAAGCAAGAACGTCATATGGTTTTTGGCCCGGGTGGGAGTTACCCAGTGATATAGGGAATCTCATCCATTTAAGATTCTTGAGTCTAAAGGATGTTCTGTTCTTCCGGACAATGTTGCCATCATCTCTAGGCAACTTAAGGTGCTTGCAAACCTTGGATTTAAGAGTTAGGAATCACAAAATTCATGTACCTAATGTGATATGGAGGATGGAGCAACTAAGACATTTATATCTCCCTCTCTATTGTAAAAGCAGTATTAAGTTGGAGTTGGGTACTTTGAGAAAACTCCTAACACTTGTGAACTTCAACACCAAGTATTGTTATCTGAAGGATCTTATCAACATGACAAATCTTAGAGAGTTGGAGATTTATGGGCCTTTTTATATTGAAAATTTCAATGAGAAGGAGTTGGGCGAGAATCCTCCCATAATCGGAAGTAAATATATTCATTCCTTGTCTATTGGTCGCATTGGGGGATCCAGCTCAAAAATAGATCCAAGACATTTGGGCCACCTCCTTTCAAATTGTACAAGTATTTGCAACCTGAGTATATCAGCAGAGATAAGTGAGTTACCAGAGTATCACTACTTCCCTTCACATCTCGCTTACATACGGTTGAGTTCGTGCGAGTTTAAGGTAGATCCAATGCCAACACTAGAGAAGCTGCCTAATTAAGGATTGTTGAATTCGAATGTTCTTTGAAAGGAAAGGAAATGTTTTGCTCCGCTCAGGGTTTTCCTAAACTAGAGTCTCTAATCCTTGCGAAGCTCAACAATTTGGAGGAGTGGAAGGTGGATGAGGGAGCCATGCCTTCTCTTCAGCGGTTGGAGATCACGCGTTGCCCAGAATTGAAGATGCTTCCAGAGGGATTGAAGTTCATTACAACCCTCAAAGAACTGAAGATTGAATCAATGCCAAAGGCATTCAAAGATAGATTGGAGGAGGAAGGAGGAGAAGATTTCTACAAAGTCAAACATGTTCCTTCTATCATATTCTAAAAATGAGGCTAATAGATTGAATGATAATTGAGAGGTAATTTCATAACCTCTAGTTTAGGACATGATTCCTACTTTCTTTACTGCTTATATATCTTTCGTTTTTGACAATGTCTCACCTTCTCACTCCATTTGTCAACACACCAATGAATAATTACATTTATTAAAAGTCAAAGGAAGTCAGACATTGATCTTTTTAGTTTTGCTTTTCAGATAAAGAAGCCATTTTTTCACCTGCTAGTGCTATTCACGGGATCAAATCCACATTTAGTTTGTTGTTTTCTTCAAATTACAATAAAAAGGTTGCAAGATAAGGTATTGGAAGAATGGGAGGTGTCTGGATTAGCAAGGTACCAAACCCCTCCTCCATTTCTATTTCCTTCAATCCAATTTAATTACACATTCATTTTGGTCTTTTAAAACATAAAATTGCAGATAAGGATACGTCACTGACCTTTGTTCCCACGTAGCTTTGGTTTGCGGTGACCATTCTTATATTTATTTGTTAGCTTTGCTTTACCATTCCTATATTTATTTGTTAGCTTTGCTTTCTCTTTCTTTTTTTTCCCTACTTAAGTCTGCTTGAGTCTTTTTCTTTTTTTATATGTACTTAATGTAATAGTATAAGCCAACCATGCTTTTCTATTGTAAAATTCATCACTTCATTATTTTATATTTGTATGTTGGACACATTCCCGTTTCAACATATTTCCTTATTTTATGCAAGTCGATTGGTATTCATCATAAAAATTACGATATCATATCAAGTTTAATGGTTACACTTCCAAAACAAAAAATAGGAAAAATTAAATCTTACAAACTAATAACACTTCCAAATTACATTGTCTAACAGAAAAAAAGAAGATACAATTTGAATTTTTTTATCAAATGGTTTGGCAAGCTATGCTTTATAAAAAACGCAAAGGAATCCAAGGGGATCAAAGATTCCAAAATCGATATTTAGATTCAAGATTTTGTATCCCCATGCTTTGCTTCTTATATCTATCAACAATATCTTGATGATAACAAACTAAAAAAAAATATTCAAGGGAATCGAAGATTTCAAATCCAACTTAATCGATTGATTAAATGCTAAAGTTACATATTTTATGTAATTAAGTTGGTTAATTTATGAGAATGCACCACTAATTTTTCCATATTTGTTGAATTTTGTGCAGGAATGCAATTTGGGGCTAAATAGAAGAAAAATGAAACAATTGGGCCAAATTAAAGAAAAAAGCAAAGAATGAGGGCCAAAGTAGAATTTTTCCAATATTAATTAGCTGAAAATTTTGTTGACTTAGTGGGGGAGATTATTTTGGGATTTTTTTGTCATGGAATATTTTTTTTCCTTAATTTTCTATGACTAGTTGGCTCATAATTTAGTAAATCCTCTAGTATAAATAGAGCATGTATTGTTCATCAATTCATTAATCAAAAAATATTTAGCTTTTATCTTTCAATTCTCTCCTTTCTCACGTAGCCTTTGTTATTTCTTAGTTTGTCTTCCTTCAATTTATTAGTTCCAGTAGCCAACCATCCATTTCACCTTTATTTTCAACTTTTCATAAATTTATTTATTGTCTTTAGTTTCTTTAACTTTCAATTCCTAAAACTTCCAGCTAGTTACTACTTACCATTTACAACTCCTTTTTTAAATTCCCTTTTTCAACCACCCCACTTTAATATATATTTTTCCACCCCTCATACTCAATCACGTCACCCATCTTTTCACCCTTTCTACCTTATTTAATTTATCAAATACCAACATGTCCCAAACCTTAGCCAACTAAACCCATTTTCAGCTTTAAGCCGAATTTAGCCTCTTCAAAACCCGTGAGTTACGAACCCGAGCCATTTAACTCCTAAAATTCCAGTACTTATTACTTCTCCAGATTAAGAGTATGATTTTGTCAGCTCACAGAGTCAGATCAACATTAAGTCAAAAAAGACGTCGTTTGATTTAGTGTGGTTAGACGTACAGTTGGAATTCCGAAAGGAACGTTTCTAATCGGTTTTCTGTGAACACATGGGCGTGCCAAGTGGAGATAGCTGTTTGGTTCCGTCAAGGGAGGTAGTAACCGGATTTAAATATCCCACACGGTTGAGGGTATTGGTTCGAGTTAGGCTCTTCTAGAACGCAAAGCTGTCGGAGTTCTAAATCACGAACGTTTCGTGGTTGTTCGATCGGTAAGGGTTAGTTATTGGACGTTCCATAACTAATTTACACAAGGAAGAGTTGGTGTACGGGCGTCCTTGGTAGCTATAACTAGCTTATTGGAAAAGAGGAGTTTATCCAGTTTCGAGGATCGGTTCAAAGACGAGGAAAATTCGCGCCTAAAGCTGAGCTCATTCTAATTAATTTTTCTTAATATTTATTTCACAACTTTTATTATTCTGTTTTCAACTTTTACTTTTGACGTTATTTTTCTGTTAATTTCAGGTTTTCAAATTTTTATCCCCCCCCGAACGTCTTGGGCACGACAGCTGCCCTGACATAAATCTAGTCAAGCGAGCAACAATTTACAGTAAACCAGTCTTTGAGGGATCGACCCTACTCCCTATACTGCATAATTTGCAAACTAAGGTGTAGGTTTCTATTGGTGGATTCGACACCCATCAATTTTGGCGTCGTTGCCGGGGACTGGCAACACTTACAAATTGTTTAAATCATCTTCATGACCAGATCTTCATCCGGAGATCTCGAATACGACCCAGAGATCGAAAAATTAGCACGAGCGCGACGTAAAGAGATGAAAATTCTTAAACGTGTAGAAGCAATTGAATGTGGAAAACAAGTCGAAGTGGTTGAACCTGAGACCGAACCACTTCCTGAAGCGAAAGAACCAGAAGACGGTTTTGGTGAACCAGAAAGGATGGAGAACCGAACCATTCGTCAGCTAGCCGCTGCACCCAATGAGCAAACACCGTTATGCATCAATTATCTAGCCGGAGAAACCCCGTTCGAGTTGAAGTCTGGCCTAATTCACCTTTTGCCCACTTTTCGAGGCTTGAAGAATGAAAATCCACACACTCACTTGAGAGAATTCCACATGGTCTGCTCAAGCATGAAACCACAGGGAGTAACCGAAGATGAAATTAAACTTCGGGCCTTTTCATTTTCTTTAGTTGATACAGCAAGAGAATGGTTATTTTACTTACCCCCCGATTCTATTACAACATGGGATGACTTATCTTGTGTTTTTCTTGACAGATTTTTCCCAGCATCGCGAGCAGCTGAACTGAGAAGAGACATAGTGGGAATTCGCCAAATGGAGAGTGAATCGCTCTACGACTATTGGGAGCGATACAAAAAACTGTGTGCAAGTTGTCCTCAACACGGTTTGACCGAGCAATCACTTCTTCAGTATTTCTACGAGGGTTTGCTCCCTATGGAAATGAAAATGATTGACGTTGCTAGTGGAGGGGCGCTTGTCAATATGACTCATCAAAGGGCAAGAGAACTTATATCCACCATGGCGGCAAATTCTCAACAATATCGGCCAAATTCAGAATCCACAAGACGGGTTAATGGGGTAAACGTTTCATCATTAGAAGATAAATTGGATAAACTTACCAATGTTGTTCAATCTATGCTTACAGAAAAGAAGAATCTGACCCAACTGTGTGGAATTTGTACTACATCTGAACATCCGACGGATTTGTGCCCAGTCCTTAGCGAAAATTCAACGGCACATGTTGACGCTGTCAGAGGCTTTCCAGGACCACCACAAAGACGCTATGATCCTTTCTCCAACACCTATAATCCCGGGTAGAAGGATCATCCCAACTTGAATTATGGAGCCAATCCTTGATATAATCCGCCATACTAACCGAAACCTTTGCAACCACCGCAACTGCCACCCAAGCCGAGTATGTCTTTAGAAGCTGTTATGGAGAGACTTGCAGCCGACGTTGCAAAATACCAACAAAGTACAGACGCATCAATACAAGAGTTAACTAATCAAGTTAGTAAACTTTCGATGGCAGTTAGTCGTTTGGAATCTCAAGGTAAATTACCTTCCCAAACAGAGCCGAATCCTAGGCAGAATGCAAGTGCAATAACCCTTCGTAGCAGAAAAGTTTTGGAAATAGTTCCTGATAAAAGTCATGGGCAAGAAAATGAGCGGGAAAAACATATCTCTGATCCAAAAGCCAGCCCAGAATCAGAAATTCAAAAACCGATTGTGATGCCACCTCCTTTTCCAGGGAGGCTCGCAAAGGATAAGAAAGAGAAGGAAGAGAAAGAAATCCTCGAAACGTTCAGGAAGGTGAAGGTAAATATCCCTTTGCTCGACGTTATCAAACAAAACCCTCGCTATGCAAAATTTCTCAAAGAATTGTGTACTAGCAAGAAGAGGTTACTAGGTAACGAAAGAGTAAACGTAGGAGAAAATGTCTCCGCGGTACTGCAAAAGAAAGTTCCGCCCAAATACAATGACCAAGGTATGTTTGCTATTTCCTGTGAGATAGGTAATGTAGGCATTAAGAAAGCCATGTGTGATTTAGGGGCTTCCATTAATGTTATGCCTTATCCTATTTATAAATTAATTAACGCGGGTCCTTTGAAAAAGACAGGAGTAATAATCCAATTGGCGGACAGGTCAGTCATCTATCCCGAAGGGTTGCTTGAAGACGTCCTTGTTAAAGTTAACGAATTAGTTTTCCCTGCAGATTTTTACATTATTAATATGGAGGACGATAACTCAACTAATTCGTCTGACATTTTACTTGGAATGCCGTTTCTAAGTACCGCAAGCGCAAAAATTGATGTTCAGAGTGGAACGTTAACAATGGAGTTTGATGGCGAGATCGTGAAATTCAATGTCTACGAAGCCATGAGTCATCCTCACTCATTATCGAATATTTTCAGTATTGATAGTATAGATTGTTTAACTCAAAACTATTCTGAATATTATGACTTTGATGAGTTGGAAACTATCTTTTACAAAAGCATTGACGTGGATGCTTTAAGTCGTCTCGAAGAATTAGCAGTTATAGAAGATCTGTTACGAGAAATTGTCAAACACTTGGAGACGCAACCATCATTGACGAATCGAGGTAATCAATATGAACTATTACCTTCCAAAATTAAAATGTTACCTTCGGTCTTGCAGCCACCAACCTTGGAGCTCAAAGCATTACCAGACCACCTCAAGTACGTCTTTTTGGGAGAGAAAGACACCTTACCGGTGATAGTGTCAAACAAACTAACCAAAGACGAGGAGGAAAGTCTAGTTCGAGTTCTGAAGGATTATAAGGAAGCTATTGGTTGGACAATAGCCGACATAAAAGGGCTAAGTCCATCTACCTGTATGCACAGAATTTCCATCGAAGATAACACAAAACCGAAGAGAGATGCTCAGAGGCGCCTTAATCCACCGATGATGGAGGTAGTAAAGAAGGAGATCCAGAAACTGTTGGATGCTAGAATGATATACCCGATCTCCGACAGTGATTGGGTTAGCCCAGTTCATGTCGTGCCCAAGAAAACTGGCATGACAGTGGTGAAAAACTCATCAGGAGAGTTAGTTCCTACCCGAGTCCAGAATGGATGGAAGGTTTGCATCGATTATAGGAAGTTGAACGCAGCTACCCGAAAAGACCATTTTCCACTTCCCTTCATCGATCAAATGCTCGAGCGATTAGCTGGTAAGACTCATTATTGTTGTCTCGATGGATATTCAGGATTTTTCCAAATTCCGGTGGCCCCAGAGGATCAAGATAAAACAACTTTCACGTGCCCCTTTGGAATGTTTGCATATAGACGAATGCCGTTTGGACTCTGTAATGCTCCGGGCACTTTCTAGATATGCATGGTGAGCATATTCTCCAATTATGTCGAGCAAATCATCGAAGTCTTCATGGACGACTTCACGGTGTACGGTAACTCTTTCAACGAATGTCTCGATAATCTTGCTAAGGTATTACAAAGATGCCTAAAATTTAATCTTGTTTTAAATTATGAGAAATGCCACTTCATGGTTGACAAAGGATTTATTTTAGGTCATATAGTTTCCTCGGAAGGAATTGAAGTCGATAAGGCAAAAACGGATGTTATTAACTCATTACCTTACCCTACATCTGTGAGGGATGTTCGTTCGTTTCTTGGCCATGCAGGATTTTACAGACGATTCATAAAAGACTTCTCGAAGATTGCGTAACCACTTTGCAGTATATTACAGAAGGATAAAGAATTTAAATTTGACCAGACTTGTAAAGATGCATTTGACGTACTGAAGCAGAAATTGGTCTCAGCCCCCATAGTGCAACCACCGAATTGGAACTTCCCATTTGAAATCATGTGTGATGCAAGTGATCGAAGTGTGGGAGCTGTTCTTGGCCAAAGAATAGGGAAAGAGCATCATGTTATCTACTATGCTTCGAAAACACTAGATGCTGCCCAAAGCAATTACACAACCACTGAGAAAGAATTATTAGCTGTTGTGTTTGCTTTAGATAAATTTCGATCTTACCTGTTGGGAACTAAAGTAATTATCTTTTCTGATCATGCAGCTTTGAAGTATTTAATAGGGAAGAAGGATGCAAAACCTCGACTGATTAGATGGATTCTGCTCCTACAAGAGTTTGATTTTGAAATTCGAGATAAGAAGGGGTGCGAAAACTTAGTAGCTGACCATTTGAGTCGATTACCTATTCCAGTACACGACACACCATTGAAAGACAACTTCCCAGATGAAAACCTATTTTCAGCAAATGCGGTTCATCCTTGGTACGCTGACATAGTAAACTATCTCGTCACAGGTACTATACCTTCAAAATTACCAAGGTAAAAAAAGAATAAGATAAGAAAGGATGCTCGATATTACATTTGGGACGATCCTTACCTATGGAAGCATTGCTCCGATCAGGTAATCCGACGGTGTGTAGCAGAAACAGAGGTACAGTCTATCTTAACTTTTTGTCACTCTTATGCATGTGGAGGACACTTTGGACCTAAACGTACCACACATAAAATTCTCGAGTGTGGACTATTTTGGCCAAACATATTTCGTGATGCCTTCTTATTCTGCAAAACCTGTGAAAGATGCCAAAAAGTCGGTAACCTTAGTCGTCGAAATGAGATGCCCCTTACTCCTATTCATATTTGCGAAATTTTTGATGTGTGGGGCATCGATTTTATGGGTCCTTTTATTTCTTCTTTTGGTAATTTTTATATACTCTTAGCTGTTGATTACGTTTCTAAGTGGATAGAGGCGAAAGCCACTCGTAATGATAATGCTAAAACTGTGGTTGATTCTCTTAAAAGTTCTATCTTTTCTAGGTATGGCACTCCACGAGCATTAATCAGTGACAGAGGAACTCATTTCTGCAATAAGCTCGTAAGTGCACTTATGGAGAAGTATGGAGTGACTCAACAAATTTCTACTGCTTACCATCCACAAACAAACGGGCAAGCTGAAGTGTCAAACCGAGAAATCAAGTCCATATTGGAGAAGACTGTTAAACCTAACAGAAAGGATTGGAGCTTGAGACTAAATGACGCACTCTGGGCTTACAGGACAGCTTACAAGGGACCAATAGGCATGTCACCTTACCGACTCGTTTTTGGTAAACCGTGCCATCTCCCAGTCGAATTAGAGTACAAGGCATTTTGGGCAGTTAAACAATGTAATATGGAGATGGAGACTGCAGGAAGGGCTCGAAGGTTGGACATTCAGGAACTCGAGGAAATTAGAAATGATGCATATGAAAATGCTCAAGTTTATAAAGAAAAGACGAAGGCGTTCCACGATAAGATGATCACTAGGAAGCAGTTTTCAATAGGACAGAAAGTTCTCCTATACGATTCCACCTTAAAATTTTTCGCTGGTAAGCTTCGATCCAAATGGATAGGTCCATTCATTATAACTAATTTATTCTCGAATGGTGCAGTGGAAATACAAAGCGAAGAAACCCGGAAGTGCTTTAAGGTGAATGGTCAACAACTGAAACCCTTCTACGAGAATTTTCAAATGCACACAGTTGAGGAGATTGTTCTCGAAGAGCCCAAAAAATTTAAATAACAGGATGTCGAGCTAACGACGTTAAACAAAGCGCTGTTGGGAGGCAACCCAAATTTTCTTTTCCTTTATGCAAATAAAATTTTTGGTAAAATGGAAAATGAAAAATGCATGTCGAGGATTAGTTCTGTCTAAGGAAAGACTTGGTACTTAAGTATGTCCATTGTGAATCACCTCTCTTTCCTGGGAACTTACTTGGCGCATTTATCACGACTATTTTACCAAATCTCGTAATCTTGGTTTTTAATAATTTATTTCTCGAGTTTATAGCTTAGCTAATAAATTTGAAAAGAAAAATTTAATTTTCCTATTGTTATTATTATTTTTACTATTTTATTTTATTTTCATTTTTTTGCAGGAAAATATTCCAAAACAAAATTAAATTCCACATGTCAACCCACAAAATTCTTTTTATTTCAGCCAAGGCCCACTCTATCTACGAGACCACCCTCCACGACGTTGAAATACATGGGGAGTTTCTTTGTCTTTCTTTCTCCTACTTATCTTTACTTTTATTCTTTAAATTACATTGGGACAATGTAAAATAAGTAGGGGGGAGGGAAATATAAATTGGTTCTAATTTTCTTATCTATAATCGCTATTTTTGCATGTTTTCGGTAAAAGGTAAAATTTTTCTTTTGATGGTACACTTATGGCTTGACCTATTTAGCTATTTAATTCTTTACACATGAAACTTTTCAATAACCTAGACTTAGTGGGTAAGAATTTTTTTGGGAATTATGAGTTTGCTTGACTGCCTACTTTTTATCATATGCAAATTTTTGAATGCAAAAAAAAAAAAAATCTCCTCTGATACGAATGTTAAGAGTGAAAAATTGGGGTTGTACATCGGGCAGAGTAACCGGAACGTGGTGCTTGGGTTGTCATTCCATCTCGCGTAAAAAGGTTCGTGCGGCTGTCCAATTTCTTTGCACTCACTCCGCTAACAAGTTATCATGAGTAGGGCGAAATACTCACTTAGAGACATCCGAATTGAGTAACCGGAACATGGTGCTTGGGTTGTCATCATGTCTCGCGTCAAAAAATTCGAAAATGTCCTAAGTACAAAAATAAATAAATAAAATAATAAAATGAAAGGTAAGTCTATCAAGCTCTAATAAATTCTGAAATATATTTACTTACTTCTTAGGCTAGGTTATTTGAGATGTTAATGTGCTAGGATTAAATTGTGAATTCTGCAAACCATGAGGGTCAAGTCCTATTTTGGAGAAAATTTTTCCTTTTGCAGATACATACAAAATGCTCGAGGACTAGCATAAGCTAAGTAGGGGGGATTTGATTAAATGCTAAAGTTACATATTTTATGTAATTAAGTTGGTTAATTTATGAGAATGCACGACTAATTTTTCCATATTTGTTGAATTTTGTGCAGGAATGCAATTTGGGGCTAAATAGAAGAAAAAGGAAACAATTGGGCCAAATCAAAGAAAGAAGCAAAGAAGGAGGGCCAAAGTAGAATTTTTCCAATATTAATTAGCTGAAAATTTTGTTGACTTAGTGGGGGAGATTATTTTGGGATTTTTTTGTCATGGAATATTTTTTTTCCTTAATTTTCTATGACTAGTTGGCTCATAATTTAGTAAATCCTCTAGTATAAATAGAGCATGTATTGTTCATCAATTCATCAATCAAAAAATATTTAGCTTTTATCTTTCAATTCTCTCCTTTCTCACGTAGCCTTTGTTATTTCTTAGTTTGTCTTCCTTCAATTTATTAGTTCCAGTAGCCAACCATCCATTTCACCTTTATTTTCAACTTTTCACAAATTTATTTATTGTCTTTAGTTTCTTTAACTTTTAATTCCTAAAACTTCCAGCTAGTTACTACTTACCATTTACAACTCCTTTTTCAAATTCCCTTTTTCAACCACCCCACTTTAATATATATTTTTCCACCCCCCATACTCAATCACGTCACCCATCTTTTCACCCTTTCTACCTTATTTAATTTATCAAATACCAACATGTCCCAAACCTTAGCCAACTAAACCCATTTTCAGCTTTAGGCCGAAATTAGCCTCGTCAAAACCCGTGAGTTACGAACCCGAGCCATTCAACTCCTAAAATTCCAGTACTTATTACTTCTCCGGATTAAGAGTATGATTTTGTCAGCTCACAGAGTCATATCAACATTAAGTCAAAAAAGACGTCGTTTGATTTAGTGTGGTTAGACGTACAGTTGGAATTCCGAAATGAACGTTTCTAATCGGTTTTCTGTGAACACATGGGCGTGCCAAGTGGAGATAGTTGTTTGGTTCCGTCAAGGGAGGTAGTAACCGGATTTAAATATCCCACGCGGTTGAGGGTATTGGTTCGAGCTAGGCTCTTCTAGAACGCAAAGCTGCCGGAGTTCTAAATCACGAACGTTTCGTGGTTGTTCGATCGGTAAGGGTTAGTTATTGGACGTTCCATAACTAATTTACACAAGGAAGAGTTGGTGTCCGAGGCGTCCTTGGTAGCTATAACTAGCTTATTGGAAAAGAGGAGTTCATCCGCCGAGGATCGGTTCAAAGACGAGGAAAATTCGCGCCTAAAGTGAGCTCATTCTAATTAATTTTTCTTAATATTTATTTCACGCTTTTATTATTCTGCTTTTCAACTTTTACTTTTGACGTTATTTTTCCATTAATTTCGGTTTTCAAATTTTATCCCCCGAACGTCTTGGGGTGACAAATTTGCCCGACATAAATCTGGTCAAGCGAGCAACAATTTACAGTAAACCAGTCTCTGAGGGATCGACCCTACTCCCTATACTGCATAATTTGCAAACTAAGGCGTAGGTTTATATTGGTGGATTCGACACCCATCATCGATTGAAAATTTCACATCCACTTAATTAATTCAAATGATATTTATTCAATAAGTTTAAATTAAAAACTGCAAGAATCTTCATTTATCTTTTATTCAAAATGTAATTCGGATTCAATGAAAATATTGAACATATAATGTGTGCACATGGAAATGTCCAAATCTTTAAATATAGGGTCGACATGGGAGAAATCTTTAAAATTCAATATGATCCTGTTGCTTTCGTTATAAAACTCAATATCTTATTCGGATTAGGATACGAGCGAATAACAGCTAACTATTTGTAGTTCAAGGTGTGATAAAATCTCAGTAGCTAAGATATGAATGTTGCAAAATACCATACAAAATCACAGCCACATTTGTTGGTATGACTATTTTGGGTAATCAAAGGAAAAAAATGTTAGCTGTTGAGCAAACAAGGTGAACAGATTAGATATTCCAATTCCGTTCAAGCACTTGACAAATCCTTTCTGCAATGGCTTCAGCACGCATCCTAGGACCTTCATCATCTGCAAAAACGGACCATTTCTAACAACTAAGCTAACATCACACATGATAATATATGTATATTACATATATAGAAGATGATCATGTGGATTAAAAGCTATTTTAGTTTGACTCAATACATGACCATGGGACATGCACAATTCTTCAATAACGATATGAAAATACTTGGAAGAAAAATTAAATACATCAATATCTAACATTTACATCTGAGTTCGAGTAAAGTAAAACATGTCATTCTATCTAAACATGCAAAATATCCAAAACTCTTGACGAATGTTAGATACAAATATGTAGAATGTACCCAAAATACCCATCTCGAACTCAGTAGAGAAATATCTAGCACTCAAAAGGCACTAGCTTCAACCAAGAACAAGGAAGTTTCTTCAAAGGCTTGATATACTTTCTTCACAGCCATATATATGTGTGCATATACCCATATTAAGGATGATTGTTTTGGCAAAGAGGATGAGAAGATAGAAAGAAAACCTTTAATCCAATGACAATATTTGATTATAACAACATGACACATATAATTGTGATTAAAATTGCGGTCACAAACATGTTTGCAATCACATCATGTTAACGAATACTATCACAATCAATTGCAATAAATATCCACAACAAGAAGAGCCAGAATCCTAAAATAACAAAGATAATACATTACAGCTATTAAGGAATTTTCAATAACGTATATACCTGCAAGATTTTCAGTGATGACACAACAAAGTTCACCACCAGACAACTTCCCGATCTAATGAAATTTTCAAACATATCATGTCATAAGTTTCAAGATCAACTGAAACATGAGGATACCAAGTATGATAAGAAATTAAATTAAGGATTTTCTACTGCAAACCTACCACGAAAACATAATTTTTATTAGGATCAAAGGCATAGCCCATCATGGCAACATTATTGAGTCCATTTTCAGAGGAAAATCCTGAAACATGTTACAGGCAAATATTAAGAAAAACAATGCACAAGCGTAAGTACAAAAACATAGCATGCAAGAAATCAATACTTGAAAGGATTAAAATCACTGCTAACCTAAGACATTGAATCTAGCACCACTAGGAAAGATCCAAAATGATACTTGTCTTTCAATGTTGAGATACATAGGTCCAAGTCTGCCATGTTGTGCCAAACGGGAATTCATCAACCTCTTGAGAACCTAAAGGATGAAAAGTTCCAGTCCAAGTTATATATAGACACACACACAGATAGACATGAAGAAAGTGGGTTAATGGTGTATTATTTAAGTAAAGAAAAAGTTGAAATCTTGAACCTATAAATATTGGGTAACAGCTAGTGCTAAAAGTGCATAAAGTTCTGCTATTATCTACAAGAAACAATGGAGGAATCACATACATTGTTTATATTCACTTTTCTTGCTACACAAGCAAGCTGAGGCCATAAACAAAGGCATACCTTTTTCTCCGTTTTTAAATGGTTTTCTTCTTTTTTTGGCTGCTTTTTATATTAAGAGAGAGAGGTTGTGAGACCTCGTCATCCTCAAGGAGTAAGTGGTCAAGCATGAAGATGATGGGAAGACCACAAGTCGATGGTGGTCGATCCATGATTTGATTATGAGTAGTTTCATGTTATGAAATAAAAATGTTACCTAAAGTTAGTTGAACGCTGTGTTTTAGGGCTGAGGGTTTAATGAAACTATAAGTTTTGATGTTGAATGAAAATGGTGCGTATTGACAGTTGTTACAACTGCTCGAGGAACAGCCCTATAACAGACTTTGTAACTGCCAATTCTCAGCCATAATAGAAACCGGCATGGGAAATGAGCAGATATGCCATTTTGTGAAGGAAATCAATTCTTTCTTCTTCCTCGATTCTCTTTCTCTTCTCTCTTTTTCTTTCTTCCTCTATTCTGTTGAAATTATGCATCACTTCACCAGCATTCATCATTGTGGACGTATCTGATCTTCAGTCTCTGGTTTACTGCCCATGGAAAGTTATGGAAAGAAATGCAAATTTAAAAGGTTTTCTTGCTATTGTCTATGCAATTTCATGTGTGCGTGAAAGGAGATGAAGATTAATAGAGTAATACTGATATACCAACAATTCATTAATTGAAGTACTGTCAATATTATCAACAAGTAACAGAATTAAGTGAGTATACTAATATAGTCTAGAAAAACAATTTAATTAATAATACCATAGGGATGGCAACAGGGTGAAGTTGCTATTGCTATTTATATCTCTGCTGTTAGCTTTTGACGACTTCAAGTAAACCTCAATCACAAGTGTTGTTCTTATTACCTGCAAAAACACAGCCAACAATCTGAATCCATATCCCCATTTTAGGAACAAATGCATGGTGTACCATTTGTTTCGAAGCCAAATCAATTTTCTTAATTTTTCTTTAAGTAAAACCGTATCTGACACTTATATTCAACACATATTCATGTATTGGTATGAAGATATGACATTCTTATCCTATACTCATACCCGTGCTCAAGTAACATAAGCTGATCCCGCAAGATAACTGATTTAACATCGCATTGCTGCTAGCTATTGATGATTTCACCAAGTAAACTGCAATCACAAGTGTTGTTCTTATTCCTTGCAAAAACACAGTCAACAATCTGAATCCACATTCCCATTTTTGGAACAAAACCATGGCGTACCATTTGTTTCAAAGCCCAATCAACTTCCTTTACCATCTTCCCCTTACAAAAACCATGAATCAACTTCTTGTATGAATCAAAACTAGGATTAACCCTCTCGAAAACCATTCTCCCCATAATGTCCTTTGCTTCCATAAACCTCGCAGCATCAAGCAAACCATACAACACCTCTTGATAAGACCCTGCATTGGGATAACACCCTTTCTTTTTCATAATTTCCAACAGCTTCACACCCTCATCAATCCTACCTTGTTTCCTAAGACCTGAAATCAAGATATTAAAGCTAACAGCATCAGCATCGATTCCTTCCGTTTCCATCCTCCCCATCAACTCAAAAGCTTCATCAACCTTCCCCTTATTGCACAACCCGTGCATTAAAGTAGAATAAGTTCTAACATTAGGCTTACACCTTTGTTTAGGAAATTCATCGAGCAGTTGGAATGCAAACTCTAATTTCCCATTTTCACACAACCCTTTAATGAGAATATTCAGAGTACAAGCTTCGATTTCAACACCCAAATTGGGAGCTTTCCCATAAACCTCGTGAACAACATCAAATAGTTTGTTCGATACGAGTAAGCTCAATACGATATTGAAGGTTTTAACACTAGGCCAAGTCCCATATTCTGGCATGCTAAAAAGGATCTCGATTGCCCTTCGGATTCGACCTCCGACATGCCCATACTTTTTAATCACATTCTGGAAGAATTCATCGGATAAACGACAGGCTTTTTCACGTTTGAGCTTTTCCATTATATTTTCAATGGAATCAAAATCCTGGGCATATGCGAGCTTGTTGATGAGCAAAGTGAAGAGAGGTTCAGTTGGTTTATAATCCTTGCGAGCTGAGTATTGGGCTAGGACTGAAATGAGAGAGTTTGGATCTTTAAGATTGTCAAAGATTTTGAGGATTTCGGTCGGGGAGAGCCAGTCTTTGTGGGTTAGTTTGAAAAGGGGAGGGGAAGTGGTGTAGGTTGGTTGATGGTAGCTGGAAAATGACGAGAAAAACGAAAGGGGTTTAAGAGATGAGATTTTAGTGGCGATTGGATGGTGAAAAAGCGAGGGAAAATTTTGGGGGTAAGAGCTTTTGACAGAAGAAAGAAGGGAACGTGAAATCATGCGTTTGGCCATTGGAAAAAGTAGAAACTGGAGAGCTAAAAGCTTTCTGCTATTCCCACTATAAACGTATATAGGGTAAGGGAAAGGCTTAATACTTGTTTTGTCCCCTGTAATATAGTGAAAATCTCATTTTAATCCCTGTAAATTGCCTGCTTACTTTCATTTCGTCCATCATGTTAGTCTATTGATCATTTCCGTAAATCCCATGTGTTAGGGTTCCTATATTATGGTATTCATCCATATACTTTAACCCTCCACGTAGTCTAAATCAATTGGCTTAAATGATTACACACGAGGATCACTATAGTATAAGGACCAAAGTGAGAATTTTATTATTAATTAAGTGATGACCACGTAAACATGCACTAATTTTTTTATATGGAAATGGTCAATGGATTAAAGTGATAGATGAAATAAAAGTAAAGGGCGCAAAGTGATTGGAAAAGTAGTAAAAGGTTGGAAAATATGAAGAGATTGTATGATGCAAAACTTAAATAATTTATCTACTGAAATTGAGGTGTATTATTTCGAAGTAATGAATCATTGTTATTGACAACTATATATTATATCTCTTTGAAATGTACAAATAAATTAATGGGCAGAATGTTTATGAATGTCAAAACTTTATTTTTGCTTCTTCTTCCCTTCAAGAATTGGTTGGATTTGGAGATGCCTATTGAAAGCCTGGTTGAAAAGGAATCGAGTTTGGAATGCCGAAATGATCAGAAGCCATGCCAATATAGCAATCGGAGAGAAAAGGATCGATCCCATTCCGTAATCATATGCCTTAGCTAGTACCTCAGTGAACTGCCAGAGTCCGGTGTTCTCAATAATTGGCCTCATAGCTTGAGCAACCTGAAGGGAACTAAAATGTCAGAGGGAATAAGGCAAAAGATGCAAACTATAGACAAAAACTATATGCCGATCCTCTAAATATATGAACAAATTTAAAAAAAAAAAACTTGGGCATGCCCGTATTTGATACTTATTCTTGAATTCGAGTAACATAGTCAACTAGACATACCAAAATCAGACCCCATCCAGTCGGCAGAAATGCAAGACAGCAGACAAGTAAATCCTTGGACGACAGTTCACAGGTGACTGAGAGAGTGATAACAATGGCCGAAATCCTTTACAATTGCTTGATTCCTCAGTCATATTGCCCTGGAATCTTCGGAAGTCAAGACAAGTCTAGCTCATCAGCTTTGCCATTCATCTTGAAACTCCAAGCCAATATGTCGTGCGTGAACCGAGGCTATATAAACAATGCAAATAAAATATATGAAATTACGGTGTACAATAAGTATAGAGATTAAATTGTAATATAGTTTTAGATTTATAATGAAATACGAAAATATTTCAAAAATCGTACTCAAAGAAAGTATGAACTAAAATTGAATTAAACATTAACAAAGAATATGTAAAACTAAGTCTAAATAGCTACTTCCTTGATTATGATAGTATGATTAAACATAAACTGAAAGTATAAAATTGGTAGACAAATCAATTAGAAATGACAAACAATAGTTCATTAATATCCATGATTGTAATTAATCTAGACTTATTCTACCAATTAATCAATTTAGTCCACTTATCTTTCGACCTAATGGATCTAAATGGGACAACTGAATCAGTTCTGGATAAAATCTCCTTTCAATCTCATCTACCTAAATTTCCATCTAGAGTCATCAATTTGATCCATTTAATCAATTCAAAACCTTAAATTAAATTAACTATTCCCACATCAATTAAGCAACTTTCTTAAAAATTTAGTTAAGACCCATTCTAATGATATCAGACCCACTTAATCCGTAAACCATCAATAAAGTTAATGATAAGAACGAATAGAGTTGAGGGATGCTCAATAATTTGTGGAGATCCTCATAATGAAAGCGTGAAATAAAAAATAAATATATTTTTATTAAAATGAGTCAGAAGCGAGTGAAATGAAAAAGAAAGGAAAACGGATAAGGCTCCGATTAAAGTTATTTAAACAAGTAAATATATTTTATCCAAATTTATAATTTATTATATTTATCTGTAATTCTCACTTTAAAAAGCATTCCAAATATGCTTCCTCACCTTATCATTTTGCTTTTTTCAAGCGCCCTTATAATTTTGTTAATCTTTCTTTTCCCTTAATTAAAGCTTGATGACTTATATTATATATATCCGTTTTAAAGAAAATGTCACTGAACTATTGCTTTCGTTTTGTTTTGGTTATTAGATTATTAATTTTTTGATTTAGTTACTAAATTTTTCAAATCAATTATTTTGATCACTTTCCCATTAATTGTCATTAGATAAGTGAGGAAAATTACTTTCTCATTAATTGTCATTAGATAAGTGAGGAAAAGCTAACACAGATTTGTTTTATTGTTCAAATTAATCCTTATATATTAAATAAAAATTCAATTTAATCCTTGAATTAAACTAAAATTCAAATAAACTCAGAATACCACAACTTTTTATTATATATATTTCTTTTTCCAAATAATAAATTTAAATTTATTATGATTATCACAACTTTTATTTCAATGTAACTACTATCATATATTTTCACTTTTTAAATTGATTATAAATATTATTTAAATATTAATTTAATAATATGATAAAAAATAAAGGATATTTTATCTGTTCAATTTTTTAAACTTATGCTTTTATAGATATTATAGATTATAGGAATAGGGTCTAATGGCCAAAAGAAAAATTATGTACCGTCTATGTGAAGGCATTATAAAAGGGATCATCAGAGTATAATGATTAGTATTAGGTAAAGTGAAAGTGAATTGATTAAGTCCTCCAATCATTTTACTTTTAAATAAAAAAAAATTAAACAAAAAAACTCTACTTTTGTTCTACCTACCTTTCTGTTTGTGTTCTCATTCTATTAATTAAGTACTGCTTCTTGCAATTGTTTTCCCAGCAAGATTGCGGCACACACATCTTGAAATCCAAATTCAAGATTTTAAAGAATTTTCTTAGCTCGATCACTTTTATGGCTTTTTCTGCTGTTGCATCTGCAGTGCAACAATTGGCAACCTGCTAACTGAGGAAGCCATATACCGATGGGGCGTGGAGGAGCAAGTTGATCGTCTGCAAACAGAGCTCAATTGGATGCAAAGATACTTAATGGACGCAGAGACAAAACAATCAAAGGATGAAAGGATTCGTCTTTGGGTTGCTGAAATCAAGGATTAGGAAGGTACGAAACACCTCCACTTTAATTTCCTTCTGCTTAAATTAGATGTTTTAAGTTAATTTTTAGTTTTGAACATGTTAAATTGCAGGATAATGAGACGCCACTGACCTTTATTCGGATGTAGCATTGCATTTACATGTTTGGTTTGCAGTGACCATTCATAAATTTTGCTGTGACTACCCTGTTGCTAGTTCTTTTTTCCTACTTCGATCTGCTCAAGTCTTTTATGATATAATTAAATGTAAAAATATATGTAATAGTAGAAGCCAAGACAGGATATTGTAAAATTGATCATTTTGTTTTTAATGACCATTTGTTCTCATCTTTTTTCATTTTTCATAAATGTGTCCAATATATATTTATTGAATATATTTATGCTGGACACATATCCCAATGTGGTACACTAAATCTGAGTCATATTGTGCAATATTAGTGAATTAGTAGTTGGTGCAGAATCATATACATCGATGTTCTGTCATTTGTTGAAGATAAAAGATCCAAAGCCTCCATTATTAAGAAGAAAAAAAGAAAGAAAATTGGATATTCGATTCTTTCTAGATTTAAAATATAGATATTTGTAATATTGAGATGATAAACGATTAATAAATGGATTAAATAGGATCTAATGTCGGGGAAATCACTAATAAAAGCCCTTTTTTTTAAAAATTTATCGAAATGGGCCGACTTTTTGATTATTTACCGGAATAGGTCATTTTCCGCGAAATCGCGTCCACGTCAGCGCGATGTCAAGGTACGTGTCAGACATCGCGTCCACGCTAGCTCGATTTGCTGACGTGGCATGAACAGTGTGTTTTTAGCTTGGAAAACTTTGAAAGGCCATAACTTTTGGCTCGGTTGTCCGATTGAGACGAATTTTTTTTGATTTCGAATAAATTTTCGAGATCTACGCACTTGGCAAACAGCCGAAGGTGGTTTGCTGAAGTTTTCATCAAAAAAGATCCTTTTTTGCCCCTAAATTTTGATTTTTTCGGTTTAAAATTGAATTTTGAAACATTCAAATAGTTATTTTCCTCATTTATTTGAAGTAAACACCGGATTTTTTTTGCAAAATTGTCTGATATCATCCTATTATAGGTATAAGTCAGCTCATTCCACTTTTGAGAAGTTCCCTAAAATTTTTTATTTTATTCAATTTAGTCCCTAAAACCTAAATAGTCATATTTTCAAATCTAAGCTTCATTTTTCAATTCAAATTCAATTTCATCCTTCCATAACATTCAAATATTCTTAAATACAAAAATTTTATGCTAATTTTGAAATAATTACACTTTAGTCCCTATACTCGTAACTAACAAATTATACTTTACAAATTAGTCCCTATTCATCTCTAAGCAGTTTTCCAGTGCGTAGATCTCAAAAAGTTATTTGTAATCAAATAAAAATTCGTCTCAATCGGACAACCGAGTCAAAAGTTATGGCCTTTCAAAGTTTTCCAAGCTAAAAACACACTGTTCATGCCACGTCAACAAATCGCATCCTAGGGGGCGCGATTTACTTCCACGTCAGCAAATCGCGCTGATTTGGACGCGATGTCTGACACGTACCCTAACATCGCGCTGACGTGGACGCGATTTCGCGGAAAATGGCCTATTCCGGTAAATAATCAAAAAGTCGGCCCATTTCGGTAAATTTTTTAAAAAAAGGGCTTTTTTTGGTAAAATAGCCTCTAATGTCTAATTACAATCCAAGAGGAACAGGCTCCTGCCGCCATAAAAAATTCCATAATTACTTATTTTATTGTATTTTTTGATAACACATTGATTATTGCATGGAACATTGGTTAAGAACAAAAAAGGAACCAATAACAAACAATATCCTCAAACATATTAAAATGACAGCTCCAAATCCTTACTTCAATTATTGTTGTGTTGGGTTTATTTTGGATTAGCTAATGGAAATAATTGAAGCTCAGCGTGACAGCAAATCAGGTTCTTTTTCTTCTTCCTCTGTCCTTTCTCTCTTTTTAGATTCATGTTCATTTCGTGTTTATTGCAGATGTTGTCTGAATGATTTCTATGAATATTAACGGCAGCAAAGCTGAAACCGTAAAATAATGATCCAGTAAAGTTGGTGTCGCAGTTTCTATTTAAATCGCAAACAACTTCCCTATTAATCAAACAAATGCTGTAAACTTGAATGTCATGAACATGTCAAAAATCATACCTTGTAGTCATGTATGAATGTGAGGAAAAATGAAGAACAGAGAAACACAGGTGATACCTGTCATCAATAAAATTAAGGCCTAGATTTCACTCTTGCAGCAATGTGTTATAGCTAGGACTATTAAGATTTAAGACATTAGTACGAAGGTATGACCTGCCAAGGTCATGGAAAGAAATGAAGATATTGCAGGCATACTTGTCTACGACACTCATACCCTCTTTCAAGTAACTTAGCTACCATATGCTGCAGCAGCACCCTTTCTTTTTGTCTTAAAAACAATTCAGGAACCATCTCTGATAATGTCCTTCCATGCCATTGCAGAACCTCAAACACTTCATCCAGAGGAATCAACCACCACCACCACCGATCAACCTCCATATTCAGCCCTGACAACCACTGGAAACCGTGGCTTCTAATAGAACTCAACATCTTATTCCTCCTCGCCGGTCAATCTGCAGCCGTTCTGTTAACCAAATTCTACTTCAACAATGGAGGAAAAAGTAAATGGATGGCATCTCTCATGCAAACAGCTGGTTTCCCTCTCCTTTACCTCCCACTTCTCTTCTTCCCTTCCTTTAACAAGCAGTCCCCAAGCTCCTCTAACAACATAACCCATTATGTGGTCTACTTTTCCCTCGGTTGTCTGCTAGCCATTGATAACTTCATGTATACAGTTGGCGTTAAACCACTTTCCATTTCAACATATTCCCTCCTTTGTGCAAGCCAATTGGTATTCAACGCCATCTTTTCGGTGGTTATCAACTGTGAAAAGCTCGGTATCCTAACGCTTAACTCGATCATCTTCATTACCGTATCAGCTTCAATGGTTGCAATTCATCCCGACAGTTCTGAGACCAAAAGAGATGAGAAAAATCCAGTAAGAAAGAATGAACATACCATTGGGTTTATATCAACAATTGGTGCTTCTGCAGGCTATGCTTTATTGCTGTCTCTAACACAATTCTCATTTGACAAAATACTGAAAAAGGACACATTTAGTGTTGTGTTTGAAATGCAGATTTACACTTCATTGGTTTCGAGTTTCGTTTGCTTGTTGGGGTTGTTTCTGAGTTTGGAATTCATGGATTTAAAGTCCGAAATGGAGAAATTTGATGAAGGGAAGGTGATTTATGTAGTGAGTTTGATTGGAATAGCTTTGGCATGGCAGATTTGTACAGTGGGAGTAGTGGGATTGATCTATTTGGTGTCATCTTTGTTCTCAAATGTTGTGAGTATGCTTAGTTTGCCATTTGTTCCAGTTGTTGGTGTTCTGCTTTATAAGGAGAAAATGGATGCAATTAAGGTGTTGGCAATGTTATTCACTCTTTGGGGATTTGCTTCTTATATCTACCAACAATATCTTGATGATAAAAAGTCAAAGAAAAAGGAATCCCAAGAAATCGAAGATTCCAAATCTGAAGTTTAACTTAATTGATTGAAGATTCCAAATCAAAGTAGTGGCTATGCTTTTCACTCTTTAGGGCTTTTCTTCCTACCTGGGAATCCAAGGGGTCAAAGATGCATATGTACATGTCTACCATACACGTTGTATGAATAAACAGTAATTGTTTTTTTATTATAAGAAAATCAAAAGGTTACTCTCTTCTCATTTTCTATTTTGTCCAAATTATAGATAAATACAAAATAATGAGTATGGTTGTTTAGATATATTTTTATAAATTTTTGAGGCTCAAAATATATTTTTCCAATTTTAAGTATAAAAATATTACAAATTTTAAATATGGAGAATAATTTAGAGGCGAAAGATATTGAGACTCAACATACTTTTTTTATTATATAATTAATGTTGTGGCTAAATCTATTGTTAAAGTAAGTTGGTGTGCTGATAAAAACAAACTTATGAGAAATTAATGAAAGTTTTAAGATGTGTATCAATGCTACTTTCTTTAAGATTCTATTCCTCCCCACCTATATTGTGATGTGCAAAAGAGTTATTTACAAATGAACCTTGAGAATATAATAAAATCCATTGATTGTTTACATTTTGCATTGACGGAAACAATCCTCTAAACACTAAGCGGAACTTAGCAATGATACCAATTTTTATAAAAAAAATTTTGTTGTAGTTTTTAGGAGAGAGAACGTGAAAGTATGCCCAGCAGAACGCACTTTCCCTAAGTTGCAAATTTTTTTATTTTTTTAATACAATCAATTTCATTGGTAGAATTATTATATGTTGGTAGTTTTATCTTGAGTATCAGGTTCAATTCCTCTCCTATTTACATTTATATTTTATATTTCATGTTGTTTGAAGCTTCTTTTATTTTTTAATGAATATTTTTAATATATTAACTTCTTTAATTAAATGTATGTTAAATAATAATGACTTCAATTTTGAGACCTAGGTTTAATTCCTCTTTTCTAAACACATTCATAATTTTTATTTCATCTTGTTTCACGTTTTTAATTAATAAATATATTATTTTTAATTTTTAAATTTTAATTTATCTTTTAATTAATAAATTTTGATTCATAAAATCAAATAATAAATATATTTACTAAAAATAATTATATTTATAATAATTATTTTATTTTATAAATACGAATATTTAAATATATATTTGTTGGTCACGGACCCAAATTGAAAAGAAAACTTAAATAAATTTAAAAGAATAAAATATAAAAGAAGCAAAATTAAGAGTGAATTTTATTTAAAAAACTCTCCAAAGAAAATTGATAAATAAAACTCTTCAAATTGAATCACTCAACTAAATTATTGAAAAAAACTAAATTTTATTCATGAATCGCATGTTTACGATCGGCAGTATGCGTGGTTATTTATATAACTGTTCATGGGCAAAATCCGCTTTAAAAATAGGAAGTTTAGTAAAAATATATATTCGAAAAATAGATTTATATAAAAAAATGAGACTCGTTTAAAAAATAAGCTAGGCCACAGGCAAAGCTTTTTCGGCCTGAGCCTGGCCCAAATATGTAAAAAAAAAATTACAGTTTTTTATTGCAGTTTTTTTATTGTTATTTTTTTTCACTATTTTGCTACTATTTCACTATTATGTTGTTATTGTATAACTCTTGTTTTATTGTTAAATTTGTTACTATTTTAGAGACATTTACTTGTTAAGTTGCACTTATCTTAGTATTATTTGAGTATACATATTTTTTAAAATTTATTTTTCAATTTTTGGGAAACATATATTTTAATGTTTTTAGTATTTTTGATGTATTTTTTTAAAGAAAATTATATGAACCGGACCACGTTTTAACATTTTTATCTGAACCGAACTCGGAAAAAATTTTAGATCCATTTTTTATGCCAAACCCAAGTCTAACAAATAGACCTAAAATTTTAGTTAGGCATGACTATGAACACCTCTAATTATTTATAGCTAAAATTCCTGTAAGTTAAATATAATTTACTAAAAATTTCAGTTGATTTACTTGTTATATTCATCACCTAAATAAATCAACAAATAAATCACGAATTATCCTCTAAGCTGCAATATGAACCTTCCATCAATTGTGTCTAGGTTCAGTCATTTTATTTCATAAATATTCTTAATTAAAAAATAAGGAAAAATGTAATTTATTCTAATTAATTGTTGAGAAAAAATAAAAGAAATTGTTAGAACCTCAGTTTATTCTTTCTTCAATTTGATGTTCGGACAAATATTTGAATATAGGTAAATAAACACATTAATGCAGGAAGTAAAGAAAGAAGAGAAATAAACACAAATTCAAAACGTGAGAAAAAGAGATAAGTAAAGAGAGATTCAATACATGATATTTGTTAATGTAGTTTGGATTCATCAATTTTACATCTGTGGAGTCTCGCTCAAAACTTAATTTTATTCAATAGTTTATCAAGTACAACTATGGGCTAAAACACATTTCCCCCTCTCCCGATGGATAATTGCAACTCTAAAGACGCATATCCAAGTAAAACATCCAACTTGATTTTCAAGTAAAGTGATAAGGATAAATATAAGAATATTAAGTAATCTCAAACTCTTTACTCTTTTTCTCTAAGCCAATCGAAAAGACAAGAATGTTCATTCCATAGTGTAGCACGAATTTCCATTTTATTTGCTGCTTAGAAATAGATAAACATTAATTATATGTTAAAAAATGCGAGCACTTAAATTGATCTTGAGCTGTTTTGAAAGTATGTCCAAATTGCAATCCAAGCATGGCAAAAACATGATGTCCGATAAATAAACTTTAGAAGTAGGATAGCTAAGGTCCTAACAGTTGGGAAAATCATTTTAGAAAATAATATTTTTAATCACAATGAAAGTTTAAAAATTTTCTTTAAAACCAAGTCATTGTGATATTTATAACAATAAACTTTAACTAAAATTATACTATTTTCTAAACTTTACATTTAAATGAAAGTTTTTGTGGCCAAGAAACATTGTGACCGATTAAATCTGTTCGAGGAAATGCAATCTTTTGAAACAATTTCCAACTTTATTCATTGTTTAGGTATTACAACTTACATAGGCAATCTCTTTTGTCCGTTATTTCGAAAGGTGAGCAATATCTTGCTATGGCTGTCCCTTGTAACTGGAAAGGCAAGTTTTAGATTAGTCCAAGCTTCAATAGTCCAAATATCATCAAGTATCATCAGACATTTTTTATCTTTCAAAACGTTAAATAGCTTCTTTGCTAATTCATCATCTCTTTTTTTTTCTGTTGTTTTCAATTAAAGTTTTCAAATCAAATAGAATATTTTTCTAAACTTTTCTAGCATTATTGAGAAACATATGTGAAAGCTAGGTGATCGAAATTATCAATAACTTCACAATAATGATACATTTTTTTAGCAAGAGTGGTCGAAAATATTATCATCCATAATATGAGGATAAGGCCACCTTCATTCTCACTTTTCAGTTGACGAACTTGATCCTTTTTCTCCATGCTTTAATTCCTTTATATGAGAGGTCTTTAACCAGTTTTTTGGAGCCATCACCCTTCGTTCAAAATGCACATTGATCTTTTAATACAACTTGGAAGACTATCTTTGTTTTTGGACCCAATCTTGAGAGCAAAATTCTCAACAACATCCTCAACATCATAAGCAAGCTCTTTAATAACAATGAAAATTAACCATAAAACAAAATTGAAGGGAACTTTAAAATGTTTTTTAATATTAACTTGGGAAGTACTTTAAATGTGAAAATTGGGTGTTTACCCAAATGATGAATGGATGTCTCCTAGGTAAAACTCCCTCAATCTAATGGTTACAAATTATATAAGTGTACAATCGGATTGTGATTTCTAGAATATTTTATAAACTAATAAATTAAAAATTATTTGGTGAATTAATAAAATATAAGTGTTCAATATAATTGTATAATTAATATTTTGGGTTCATCTATTTTTACTATGTGCTTTTAAAAAAATTATTTTTGGGTTCAACTATTTTTACATTTCTTTTATTTACTGAAATTCATTTTAATTTTCACTATTTTTAAAATTTATTTTAATTTTTATACAGATAATAGAAACGATATGGAAATGAAAGAGTTAAAGGAAAAACATAGTTAAACATTGTGCAAGGCTTCCAATAGCCATTATTGTATTGGGAGGAATTTTGTTGTGTTAACTTTAAGTTATGGTGATTTATCTCTTTATTTAAGACCATGTTTCCTCTATTTAAAGAGTACCTAAATACAGTCTCAAAACAATTGGTGAGAAAGTTGATCAATAACCTATTTATAAATTAATATAAAAATTTCTTCAGCAGTATTTTGATGAATTTTAAATTTTATTTAAAATTAAAAATATCTCTTTAATTATCTCATAAAAAAATAAAAATCAATGACAATATGGAAAACAAGGTGAATTGATGGAAACTTTCACATTTTTTTAAATTTAAGAGCTTAAAAAATCCAAAGGACTAAAATTGATATTTTAGAAGACGAGAAAGAAATAAAATGGAGAATTATTTAAAAATCAAAATTCAAAAGTTCAATAAGAGATTGGGATAATAATTTTTTTAAAATAAATTAAAAAAATTAAAACATGAGAAATCTGTTGACACCATTTTTTTGATAAAAACGAGGTCGACTTGGGTTTTGAAAAATGAAAACGAAAATGAGAGTCGCCACCGATCCTTTTTGATGAGGTGTGATCGGGTCATCTTGAAAAGTGATTGATTTTAATAAACGATTTGATTTTATTAAAACAACAAGTTTGGTCCACGAAATTCAAAAAAACGGATTCGGGAGTCAATTACGCACAAGAAAGGATTAACACCCTCGATACGCCCAAAATTAGTACCTAGTTGATTACTTAATGTCTTAGTGTCAAAAAACTGAAAAATTTAGAGAGATTTAAAATACGATCCTTAAAAAAACTAGGATGATATGGATTGAAATTCAAAAGGATATTTGGCAATTTGGTTAAACGAGAAATCGAAACCCAACACGTTAGGGCACGTTCCTCGAATTTCCAAACGCAAAACATTGCCTTACTTTGAAATTTTTAAAAAGGTATTTAGTCATTTGATTGAATGAGAAAAATCGACACCCAACACCTTAGGGCACGTTTTCTCGAATTTCCAAACGCAAAATATTGCCTTATTTTAAAAATTTTAAAAGGATATTTAGCCATTTGATTGAACGAGAAAAATCGACACCTAGCACCTTAGGGCATGTTTTCTCGAATTTCCCAAACGCAAAATATTACCTTATTTTAAAAATTTTCCTTTTTTGAAATATGATATTTATATGCATAATAGAATAATAAACATGATAATGTGAATAAAAAATAAACAAAAAACGAATAATAAAATAAATTGATCCTGCATATACCATAGCAAATAAATAAATAAACTAAAACATGAAAATGAACATATAAATAAATACATAAATGAACATAAAAAACAATGAAGGAGAATAGATGAAAATTATAAAATATGGACATGTGTATGTACATCTAAGGGAAATACATATATGTATATACATAAAATTACGAAAATATGAAAATATTTATAAGATATAAAAATATAAGTATTTACATGTATATGTGCATAAATTATAAAATACAAAATATATAAAATATAAGTATGTGTGTTATAAAAAACGTGTATATGTACATAAATTTATAAAAACATGAAATATATATATATATATGTATTCTAAAATTATTATATCAAATATATGTATAAGTAAACATGTATATATATACACGTATATATCTATCATGAAATATAAAAATATATATAGATATATATGGATATGTAAACAAATTATAATATATACATAAAATATATAAGTATGTATATGTACATATACATGTATATGAATTAAAACATGGATGTATACATATGTATATAAAAATATGAAATATAAAAAATATATATTTATAATAAATAAAAAGTATGTACGTAAGTATATATAAAAAATATGTATACATATATATAAAATATATATAAGAGCAACTATAATAATAATAATAATAATAATAATAATAATAATAATAAAATAATGAAGAAAAAATAATAATAATAATAATAATGCTAAAAAGGATTAAATCGAAGTAAAAATAAAAATACTGGGCGAATTTAAACATCAAAAATACAAAAGGGACTGATATATAACGCGCGCGAAACTCAGGGGATCGATTTGGAAAATATCCCAAGCCCTACACGCAGCGTTTTGACACGGGCTGAAATGAAACATATGAGAAATTATGCAACCGAATTAAAAAACAAAACAGGACTAAATTGCACCATGGCTCGAAGGAGGAGGGACCTCACGCGAAATATCCCCTCCAGCGAAAACACGCGGACCCTCCGGGTCGGATCAGGTCGACGGGCGGATCTGGGGGCAAAACGGCATCGTTTTAACGCTGCTATGGCACAAAACGGCGCCGTTTTAAGTGTTGATAAATTCAAAAATTTTTTTTAAAACTTCATTTTCTGCTCTTTCAAAGAAAAAAAATAATTTCTCTTCAAAAAAATCCTCTCTCCCTCCAGCACTGCCCAGAATCCGGCGAGGGAAACCGCCGTCGACACCACTAACGGTGGCCGGAAAATCCCAAAGGTAAAATTTTTTTTTTAAAAATTTCTATATGTTATTTATAGTTTTTTAAAAGTAAAAGAAAAATAAAATGGAAATAAAGGATACAAACAGTTCGAAAGGAAGAAAAAATCAAGAGAAAAAATAAAAATAAAAAGAAAAATAAGGCTTATACCAAAAATTTCTTCAATCTGTTTTTCTTTTCCTTTTTATTTCTTGAAATCTGATACAATCGGTTTTAGAATCGGTTTTTTTTACCGAAAATAAAAAAACACAAAGCCCCCCCTTTTTACAATGGTTTTAGATGGCTCTTATAGCCATTTACAACTCTATTTTTTTAATTTATTATCTTGTCATTTCTTCTGCAGTGCAAGTAGACGAGGTGGTTGGTGTCGAGAGCGGTGGCGTCGGTGGTCATGAGCGAGCTAGGAGCGGCAATGGCAGAAGACCAAGGCTTAGGGTTTCCTGTTTCTTTTTTTGTGTTGGGCCATTTGGGCTGTTTAGGTTTTGTTTAGGATTGGGTTTAGGTTGAGTTTAATTTCGGGTCTGTAATTGGGTTTGGGTAGGTTTAATTGGTTTGGGTTTGTTTAAGTGTACTGGGCTGATTTTGGGTTAAGTCTAGGTGGGTATAGGGCTGGTTTTACTTGAACCATATTGGGCCCCGGGTAAATTTGGGCTTGTACAAAATTAATATACCTTTTTTATACTCACTAGTTTTGTTGTCAAGAACTGAAAGCACTTCAATTGCCTGTATCCGAATACATATCCTTTTAAAATTTATCAGAAAATATTTATTTTAATGTAACTTAAAAGATAACAGCCTGGATCCCATTATCAAATTAAAATTCAAATAAGTTTACGATATTATCAATTTTTTAATTTTAATATATATATATTTCCAAATAATAAATTTAAATTTATTATGATAATTACGCCTTTTATTTTAATGTAACTATCATGATATATATATATATATATTCCAATTTTTTAAAATTAATTATAATTATTTTTAAATATTAATTTAATAATATGACAAAAAAACAAAAGATATTTTTGTAGACAATTTTTTTTAAAATTCGTAGTTTTTTATATATAATATGGATAGATTATAAATATACATTGTGGTGGCACAAAAAAAAAAGTTTATACTGTATATGTAAAGGCCATATACTATCAGGGTGTGCATTTTTCGGGTAAAACCGAAAAATTCAATTAACCGATCGAATTTGGTTAATCGGTCGATTAATTGAATTTTTTCGGTCTGGGGTGGGTTAATTATTTATTGATTTTTTGGTTAACGGTTAAATCGGTTCGAAACCGGTCGGTTAACCGAATTTTTTCGGTTTAACCGAAAAAATTGATAAACAAAATTATAATATATAAACAACGTCGTTTATTTGGCTCCAAATTTCCTTAGTTTTCCCCAAGTCAGAATCAGATTTCCTCGATTTCATTTTCCCTAAGTCAAAATCAGATTTTCCCGATTTCATTTCCCCAATTTCCCAATTTCTTTCCGCCGTTTTCTTCACATCTGATTCCAGCTCCTCCAAGTCCTCTTCGGACTCAGGCTCCGATTCAACTCGTCGACTGTCGATGCGGGTCTCAAAGGCGACGGTTTGAAATTGCTTGTTTTGTTTTTCTTCTGGAAGGATGTTAGGGTTTTGAAATTTGAGAACTCGACTCGAGCTTAAACGGAAGTCTTGTAAGTCTTAGAGGTATTCTTTTTCCCTTTATGTAAATCCTCTTGAATCATCGAGATGTCTTCGATCATGGTTAAAAAGAAGTATAAATATGATTGAGCCTTCTTGCTTTGTTATGGTTGATGTTACATAATGTATGAAAATACATATTTGGGTGACTTTATGATTGCAATTGCAGATATAAAAGACCAAAATAATTTATGTGAATCAATATTGAGTGCGATGTGTAGATTCTAATTTAAATGTCTTAATCACATGTTAACACCTTTAATATAATATTGTCACCAAAATTGGAGCTAATCTAAAGGTTTCCAATAAAATAGCCATTTTTATTCCCTCTTTGTCACTCTCTCATCTACCACATTTGGATGGTTGCTAATGCCATAGTTGGATTAGATCTAAAACGAGTGTCGGATTTAGCTGGACCAAGTCAATTTTTATTAAAAAAACTCATTTTTTTAATAAAAATAGTTTAATCAAAGGGTTAAGGGCTCTTTCCATGTAGTTGGGTTTTCAACCCCGTGGGTCTAACAGACAATTCACCGAGGGCTTCCTTCCCCTCCCTCTTTATTTTTTTTTTAAATAATATTAAAATATGAGATAAATTAATATAGAACACAAAAAAATATTGAATAGTTATTAAAATCTTAAAACACAAAATTAATGAAAATAAAAAAATAAATGACATGAAAGAAAATAAAATTAGCTGCAAAAATACGTATAAATAATTTTTCTGAACAGTTTCCAAAGTTTGTTGTTCCAAAAACTAAACAACGCTTTGATTAAATTTCTTTTCTTCAGCATCATAGCATTTACTAATTCTAGTACCGTAGTATAAATTTCTTTTCAAATAACCAATAGCAACATCATTTAAACTTGTATTATCAACAATAACAGTAAACAATTTAAAAATAATTATTCAATTCCAACACTATTGTATTTTTATTTACTTTTTAAAATAACTTTAAAAGACTTCATAGAAATTGCTTTTCAATTTGATTTGATTATTAAAAATGACTTTTTTTAATAAAAATTGACTTGGTCCAGCTATGGTATTAGAATTAGTAAATGCTATAATGCTGAAGAAAAAGAAATTTAAAATTAAAAAGTAATCTTGTTGAACATAAAGTTAGACTTATATCTAAATCCGACACTCGTTTTAGATCTAATCCAACTATGGCATTAGCAACCATCCAAATGTGGTAGATGAGAGAGTGACAAAGAGGGAATAAAAATGGCTATTTTATTGGAAATCTTTAGATTAGCTCCAATTTTGGTGACAATATTATATTAAAGGTGTTAACATGTGATTAAGACATTGTTAGGGATCGACCCGATTAAGCAACAAGTAACAAAAATAGCGGAATAAATTGAGAAATTGAACACACAAATTTAATTAACGTGGAAAAACCCCTCCAAAGAGGATAAAAAATCACGGGCAAAGATAATTTTACTATAATGGCAAAAGAACGAAGAGTACAAAAGATGGAGATAAAACTAAACCCCAAACCCCGAAAACAAAGAACCCTCAAAACGTAAACACAAAATTCTCTAAATGTGTTATGAGTTCTAATCTCTAAATTGGGTGTTTTTACTAAGATTGTAAAAGAGCCTATTTATAGGCTAAATTCATATGTCAAATAATAATAAAATAATCTAAACTAATCAGTGTTTGACTGAAACAAATAAACAGAGTTTAACTAAAAGATTAATTTTCAAATTTGACTGAAAATAGGAGTCATACTTAACAGGAATCTAAACTAATATCCACACATCGCACTCAATATTGATTCACATAAATTATTTGAGTCTTTTAGATCTTCAATTGCAATCATAAAGCCACCCAAATATGTATTTACATACATTATGTAACATCTACCATAACAAAGCAAGAAGGCTCAATCATATTTATACTACTTTTTAACCACGATCGAAGACATCTCGATGATTCAAAAGGATTTACAGAAAGGGAAAAAGAATACCTCTAAAACTGATAAGACTTCCGTCTAAGCTCGATTAGAGTTCTCAAATTTCAAAACCGTAACGTCCTTCCAGAAGAAAAATAAAACAAGCAATTTCAAACCGTCACCTTTGAGACCTGCATCGACAGTTGACGAGCTAAATCGGAGCCTAACTCCGAAGAGGACTTGGAGGAGCTGGAATCAGATGTGAAGAAAACTGCAGAAAGAAATTGGGAAATTGGGGAAATGAATTCGAGGAAATCTGATTTTGACTTGGGGAAAACTAAGATTCTGACTTGGGGAAAACTAAGGAAATTTGGGGCCAAATAAACTACGTCGTTTATACATTATAATTTTGTTTATTAATTTTTCCGGTTAAACCTAAAAAATTCGGTTAACCTACCGGTTTCGAACCGATTTAACCGTTAATCGAAAAATCAACAAATAATTAACCGATCCTCGACCGAAAAATTCGGTTAACCAACCGATTAATTCGGTTGATTAACTGAATTTTTTTATTTTACCCGAAAAATGCACACCCCTAGTATTGTCTATGTGAAGGCATTATACAAGGGATCATCAAAGTATAAAGATTAGTATAGGTAAAGTGAAAGTGAGTTGATCAAGTCGTCCACTCAGTTTACTTTTAAATAAAAAAATTTTAAACAAAAAAACATTACTTTTGTTCTACCTACCTTTCTGTTTGTATTCTCATTCTATTAATTAAGAACTGCTTCTTGCAATTGTTTTCCTAGCAAGATTTCTGCACTTACATCTTGAAATCCAAATTCTAGATTTTAAAGAAATTTCTGAGTTCACTCACTATTATGGCTTGGTCTGCTGTGACATCTGCAGTGATAAATATTGGCAAGCTGCTAACTGAGGAAGCCCTATACCTATGTATTAGCAACAATCTTTGACTTTTTAAAGATGGATGGTGTCAGAAATTTGGCACCGAAAATCTAAGCATTTAAGGCATAGATTTTTGGGTTGAAATTTGGTTTGGGATAATTGCAATTTTGGTCCCTAATTGAATAGGGACTTTGCAAGTTGATCCTTGAGCTTCAACTATAAATAGGCCTAACTATTTCTCATTTTCTACATCCCACATATGCCATTCTCTACTTAAGGCATTATTCTCTCTCCTTATTTGTAAATTTTCACTTGTATTTTGGAGTGAAATATATTTGGTAGTGCCCGAGGACGTAGGCAAAATTTGCTGAACCTCGTTAAAATTTTAGTGTTCTTTATTGTTTATTCTGCATATTTTGCGAGTGTGATTATAGTGATTTATTGTGCTATTAAATTACGATAGAGGGATATTCTGGCTAGGAAAGACCTGGTACTTAAGCGATCCTCGTGATCCACCTCTCTTTCCTGGGAATTGAACTTAGTGTGATTTTTTAGTACAATAATTTTACTCTTTTACACGCTTCCGCGCAATAATTGGTATCAGAGTTAGATTCGTACTTGGGGAATACGACCGTTTACGATACTATTTACGTATACGATATTGTTCATCCACGACACTATTTACATAGACGATACTATTCACATATACAGTAGTTGTGATCGAAGAGAAAAATAGCAGAGGCATCGTCATCAACAAAGACTACCGTGACCAATGCAAAATTTGAAGTAGAGAAATTTGATGGTACCAATAATTTTGGTATGTGGCAGTGTGAGATCCTGGATGTCTTATGTCAGCAAGAGTTGGATATAGCCCTTGAAGAAAAGACTGACAAGATGGATGACAAGGAGTGGGCCAAGATCAATAGACAGGCGTGTGGTACAATCTGCCTATGTAAATGTTTAGATAGAATGACATGTTTTACTTTACTGATGTAAATGTTAGATATTGATGTTTTAATTTTTCTTCCAAGTATTTTCATATCGTTATTGAAGAATCGTGCATGTCCCATGGTCATGTATTGAGTCAAACTAACATAGCTTTTAATCCATATAATCATCTTCTATACATGCTATATACATATATTATCATGTGTGATGTTAGCTTAGTTGTTAGAAATGGTCGGTTTTTGCAGATGATGAAGGTCCTAGGATGCGTGCTGAAGCCATTGCAGAAAGGATTTGTCAAGTGCTTGAACGTAATTGGAATATCTAATCTGTTCACCTTGTTTGCTCAACAGCTAACATTTTTTCCCTTTGATTACCCAAAATAGTCATACTAACAAATGTGGCTGTGATTTTGTATGGTATTTTGCAACATTCATATCTTAGCTACTGAGATTTTATCACACCTTGAACTACAAATAGTTATCTGTAATTCACTCGTATCCTAGTCTGAATAAGATATTGAGTTTTATAACGAAAATAATAGGATCATATTGAATCTTATAAGTCTTTAACGTTGGGTATTAGGAGATTTCTCCCATGTCGACCCTATATTTAAAGATTTGGACATTTCCATGTGCACACATTATATGTTCAATATTTTCATTGAATCCAAATTGCATTTCGAATAAAAGATAAATGTAGATTCTTGCAGTTTTTAATTTAAACTTATTGAATATATATCATTTGAATTAATTAAGTGGATGTGAAATTTTCAATCGTTTAAGTTGGATTTGGAATCTTCAATTCCCTTGAATTTTTTTTAGTTTATTATCTTCAAGATATTGTTGGTAGATATAAGAAGCAAAGCATGGGGATACAAAATCTTGAATCTAAATATCGATTTTGGAATCTTTGATTCCCTTGGATTCCTTTGGCTTTTATAAAGCATAGATTGCTAAACCATCAAATGTTGATAAAAACATTCAAATTGTATCTTTCTTTTTTTTGTAAGACAATGTAATTTGGAAGTGTTATTAGTTGGTAAGATTTAACTTTTCCTATTTTTTTTGCTTTGGAAGTGTGGGGATGAAGTGCAACCATTAAACCTGATATGATATCGTAACAAAGATTATTGAGTTAAGGATGACAGAAAAGATTATGTTGAATACCAATCAACTTACATAAAATAAAGAAACATGTTGAAACGGGAAATGTGTCCAACAAACATATATTCAATTTCTTCTAAAATATGTATATATTAAAACGATTATATTCTCTATATTCAAATATATATATCAAACAATTATGTTTAAGTAAACTGAAGAGTAGAAATGAACATAGACAACGAAGTGATGAATTTTACAATAGAAAAAGAAAAGACTCAAGCAGACTTAAATAGGAAAAAAAAAGAAAGAGAAAGCAAAGCTAACAAATAAATATAGGAACGGTCACAGCAAACCAAAGTTATGTGGGAACAAAGGTCAGTGACGTCTCCTTATCTGCAATTTTATGTTTTAAAAGACAAAAATGAATGTGTAATTAAATTAGATTGAAGGAAATTGAAATGGAGGAGGGGTTTGGTACCTTGCTAATCCAGACACCTCCTATTCTTCCAATACCTTATCTTGCAACCGTTTTATTGTAATTTGAAGAAAACAACAAACAGTCAACCAGTCTGATGTCAACAACCATAGATATAAACAAGAGAGAAGATGATTCCAAATCTCACCATATAACACACTTTCACACTCCACTTATTATAAGAGTTTTAAATCTAGATTTGATCCCATGAATAGCAGTAGCAGGTGAAAAAATGGCGTCTTTACCTAAAAAGCAAAACGAAAAAGATCAATGTCTAACTTCCTTTGACTTTTAATAAATGTAATTTTTCATTGGTGTGTTGACAAATGGAGTGAGAAGGTGAGACATTGTCAAAAATGAAAGATATATAAGAAGCAAAGAAAGTAGGAATCATTTCCTAAACTAGAGGTTATGAAATTACCTCTCAATTATCATTCAATCTATAGCCACAATTTTGGAATATGATAGAAGGAACATGTTTGACTTTGTAGAAATCTTCTCCTCCTATTGGCAGTCATCTATCTTTGAAAAGTCAAAGATATTTGTGTCAGCATATTGGCACCGAAAATCTAAACATTTAAGGCACCAAATTTTGGTTAGAAATTTGGCTTGGGATAATTGTAATTTTGGTCCCTAATTGTATAGGGACTTTGCAAGTTGATCCTTGAGCTTCAACTATAAATAGGCCTAGCTATTTGTCATTTTCTACATCCCACATATGCCATTCTTTACTTAAGGCATTATTCTCTCTCATTATTTGTAAATTTTCACTTGTATTTTGGAGTGAAATATATTTGGTAGTGCCTGAGGACGTAGGCAAAATTTGCTGAACCTCGTTAAAATTCTAGTGTTCTTTATTGTTTATTCTGCATATTTTACGAGTGTGATTGTAGTGATTTATTGTGCTATTAAATTACGATAGAGGGATATTCTAGCTAGAAAAGACCTGGTACTTAAGCGATCCTCGTGATCCACCTCTCTTTCCTGGGAATTGAACTTAGTGTGATTTTTTAGTACAATAATTTTACTCTTTTACACGCTTCCGCGTAACAATTGGTATCAGAACTAGATTCGTACTTGGGGAATACGACCGTTTACGATACTATTTACGTATACAGTATTGTTCATCCACGGCACTATTTACAGTAGTTGTGATCGAGGAAAAAAATGGCAGAGGCATCGTCATCAACAAAGACTACCGTGACCAATGCAAAATTTGAAGTAGAGAAATTTGATGGTACCAATAATTTTGGTATGCGGCAGTGTGAGATCCTGGATGTCTTATGTCAGCAAGAGTTGGATATAGCCCTTGAAGAAAAGCCTGACAAGATGGATGACAAGGAGTGGGCCAAGATCAATAGACAGGCGTGTGGTACAATCTGCCTATGTTTGGCCAAAGAGCAGAAGTACTCTGTCATGAGGGAGACATCAGCGAAGCAGTTGTGGGACACACTAGAAGAAAAGTTTCTAACGAAAAGTCTTGAAAATAGGCTTTATATGAAAAAAACTTTTTCGATTCACGTATGCACCCGGTATGTCGATGAATGACCATGTGAACTCATTCAATAAAATTTTAGCAGACTTGCTAAATTTAGATGAGAAATTTAAAGATAAAGACAAGACATTATTGTTGTTGAATTCTCTTCCTGATGAATATGATCATCTTACCACCACATTGCTTCATGGGAAGGATACGATCACATTTGATGCAGTCTGCAGTGCATTGCATGGATCTAAGATTCGAAAGAAAGATAAAAGAGATCACAGAGATACAACTGCAGAAGTCTTAACAGTAAGAGGTCGTTCATACAGCAACAAACCTGGTAGAAGGGGTAAGTCCAAAGGGAGACCCGCCAAAGATGAATTTACTTTTTGTCGTGAGAAAGGGCATTGGAAAAAGAATTGTCCTAAGTTACAAAAGGGCAAGGCTATTTCTGATGCATGTGTAGTGGAGCATGATGATGAGTCAGACTTTAGCTTGGTTGGCATGGCAATAACATATCATACGGATGAATGGATTTTGGATTCGGGATGTACTTACCATATGTGTCCTAATAAGGACTGGTTTTCTAGTCTTGAAGAACTAGAAGGTGGAGTTGCTTTTATGGGCAATGACAGTGCTTGTAAGACAATGGGAGTAGGTACAATCAAATTGAAGAATCACGACGGCTCAATCCAAGTCTAAACAGATGTTCGCTATGTACCTAGCTTGAAGAAAAATCTTATCTCATTAGGGGCTCTAGAATCTAAAGGGCTCACAATCACTTTGAGAGATGGATTACTAAATGTAGTAGTTGGGGTATTGACGGTGATAAAAGGCACTAGAAGAAATAACTTGTACTATTTAAATGGAAGTACAATTATTAGATCAACATCAACAGTTTCTACAAAAGATGCAAATTCAGAGGCTACCAGGTTATGGCATATGCGATTAGGACATGCTGGTAAAAAAACTTTGCAGACTTTGGCGAAGCAAGGCTTGTTGAAAGGTGTAAATTCTTGCAAATTGAAATTCTGTGAACATTGTGTTCTGGGCAAGCAGATGAGGGTAAAATTTGGTTCAGCAATTCACAATACGAAAGGAATTCTAGACTATGTTCACAGTGATGTGTGGGGACCTACCAAAGTGGCTTCTTTGGGATGTAGACACTATTTTGTTACTTTTTTTGATAATTATTCAAGAAAAGTATGAGTGTATCTAATGAAAAGAAAAAGTGAAGTTTTGTATGCATTTCTAAAATGGAAGAAGTTGGTGGAGATTCAGACTGGTCGAAAGGTTAAACGACTTCGGTCAGATAACGGTACTGAGTACAAAAATGATCAATTTCTACAAGTATGTCAAGATTAGGGCATTGTGCGACACTTCACTGTTTGAGATACACCACAGCAGAATGGGGTGGCAGAACGTATGAATCGGACTATACTGGAGAAAGTTTGATGTATGTTGTCCAATGCTGGATTGGGCAAGGAATTTTGGGCTGAGGCAGTTACATATGCGTGCCATCTAATTAACCGATTGCCATCAGCTGCAATAAATGGAAAAACTCCTATGGAGATGTGGACTGGTAAACCTCCTACTGATTGTGATTCTTTATATGTTTTTGGTTTCACTGCATATTATCATGTAAAAGAATCTAAGTTAGACCTAAGAGCAAAGAAAGCATTATCATGGGTATAACTGGTAGAGTAAAAGGATACCGTCTCTGGTGTCCTGATACAAGGACGATTGTTTTCAGTAGAGATGTAACTTTTGATGAATCAACCATGATGAAGAACAAGGATTCACAAAAGGATGACAAAACCAATGGTACTTTGCACCAGGTGGAGCTTGAAAAGGTTAATGATGATCCAACTAATATTGAAGGAACAAATGATGATGAAGTTTTGACCCAAGAACTTCTACAGCAACAAGATTCAATTGCATATAGGAGGCTAAGAAGAGAGATTCGTAAGCCTACTCCCTTTGATGATATAGTGGCCTATGCACTTCCAATTGCAGATGATGATGTTCCTTCTACTTACACAGAAGCAATAAGTAACCCTGATGGTGTAAAGTGGAAGCAAGCTATGAATGAAGAAATGCAGTCTCTTCATAAAAATAGGACTTGGGAGTTGTGGCACTGCCCAAGGGAAAGAAGGCAATTGGATGCAAATGGGTATATGCAAAGAAGGAAGGATTTCTTGGTAAAAATGAAATTCGATACAAGGCTAGATTGGTAACAAAGGGTTACGCTCAGAAAGAAGGAATAGACTACAATGAAGTGTTTTCTCCAATTGTGAAGCATTCGTCTATTCAGATTTTGCTAGCCTTGGTTGCGCAATATGACCTTGAACTAGTTCAGCTTGATGTGAAGATAGCTTTTTTACACGGTGATTTGGAAGTGGAAATCTATATGACTCAGCCTGATGGATTCAAGGTTGCTGATAACGAAAATTGGGTTTGCAAACTGACGAAGTCGCTTTATAGATTGAAACAATCTCCGAGGCAATGGTACAAGTGATTTGATCAGTTCATGAAAGGACAAAGGTACACAAGAAGTAAATTTGATCATTACGTGTATTTTTAGAAGCTACAAGTAGGAACTTTCATATACTTGCTCTTATATGTTGATGATATGCTGATAGCATCTAAGAGCAAAGTTGAGATTGAGAAATTGAAGACTCAACTCAATCTTGAGTTTGAGATGAAAGATCTGGGTGAAGCTAAGAAAATTCTTGGCATGGAAATATGTAGAGATAGAGCTCATGGCAGAGTTAGTTTGTCTCAGAAGCAGTATTTGAAGAAAGTACTATAGCAGTTTGGTAAGAACGAGCAGACAAAACCTGTAAGTACCCCATTGGCTTCTCATTTTAAGCATTTTGCACAACTATCTCCTTCGACGAATACGGAACAAGAATACATGTTACAAGTTCCGTATTCTAATGCAGTGGGTAGCTTGATGTATGTAATGGTGTGTACAAGACCTGACATTTCACAGGCAGTTAGTATAGTGAGCAGGTATATGCATAATCCTGGAAAAGGACATTGGCAAGCTGTGAAATGGATTCTACGATATATTCTGAATACCATGGATGTTGGATTACTGTTCAAGCAGGATACTACACTTAGTAAAGGTGTTATTGGGTACGTTGATTCTGACTATGCCGATGATTTGGACAAACGAAGATCAACCACCGGTTATGTGTTTACACTTGCTGGAGGACCAATAAGTTGAAAGTCTACACTATAGTCTCTGATTCGTTGTCAACCACGTGTTGAATACATGGTCGTAATGAGAGGCGTAAAGGAAGCTATTTGGTTACAAGGTATGGTTAAAACCTTGGGATTGGTTCAGGAGCATATTAACGTGTTTTGTGATAGTCAAACTGCTATTCATCTAGCAAAGAATCAAGTCTATCATGCACGTACAAAGCATATCGACGTACGATTCCATTTTGTGCGGGAAATTATTGATGAGGGGAAATTCGTCTTTAGAAGATTGAGACTACAGATAATCCCGCAGATATGATGACCAAGGTGGTAACAACAATCAAGTTCGAACATTGTTTGAACTTGATCAATATCCTGCAAGTTTAACAGTTGAAGAAGGCACTATCAAGTATTGTTGTCAAAGGCAGAAATAAATGTGTGAAGATAAGATTATCCTAATCAAATCTTCAAGGTGGAGATTATTGACAACCATCTTTCACTTTTCAAAGATGGATGGTGTCAGAAATTTGGCACCGAAAATCTAGCATTTAAGGCATAGAATTTTGGGTTGAATTTTGGTTTGGGATAATTGCAATTTTGGTCCCTAATTGTATAAGGACTTTGCAAGTTGATCCTTGAGCTTCAACTATAAATAGGCCTAACTATTTCTCATTTTCTACATCCCACATATGCCATTCTCTACTTAAGGTATTATTCTCTCTCATTATTTGTAAATTTTCACTTGTATTTTGGAGTGAAATATATTTGGTAGTGCCCGAGGACGTAGGCAAAATTTGCTGAACCTCGTTAAAATTCTAGTGTTCTTTATTGTTTATTCTGCATATTTTGCGAGTGTGATTGTAGTGATTTATTGTGCTATTAAATTACGATAGAGGGATATTCTGGCTAGGAAAGACCTGGTACTTAAGCGATCCTCGTGATCCACCTCTCTTTCCTGGGAATTGAACTTAGTGTGATTTTTTAGTACAATAATTTTACTCTTTTACACGCTTCCACGCAACATTATGGGGCGTGGAGGAGCAACTTGATCGTCTGCAAACAGAGCTCAAATGGATGCAAAGATACTTAATGGATGCAGAGACAAAACAATCAAAGGATGAGATGATTCGTCTTTGGGTTGCTGAAATCAGAGAGCTTGCTTATGATCTTGAGGATGTTGTCGAGAATTTGCTCTCAAGATTGGATCCAAAAACAAAGGAGGTCTTCCGAGTTGTATTAAAAGATCAGCCTGCTGTTTGGAAGAGGGATGGGCACTCCACAAAACCAGGTCAAAAATCGAGAAAATCATAGAAAGAATTAACGACTTGGTTCGACAACTAGAGGCCTACGGAGTAAAGGAATTAAAGGACAGAGGAGAAGAATCAAGTTCTTCAACTAAAAGACGAGAATCAAGGCGGCCTTATCCACATATTATGGATGTTAATACTGTTGGACTAGCTGATGATACCGAAGGATTGGTCAAAGTTCTTACGAACGAAAGTGGACGCAAGGTTGTTACAATATGGGGCATGGTTGGTCTGGGAAAGACCACTCTCGCCAAGAAAATATATCGCTATCGTCAGGTTATTGATTACTGAAATTCATTTTTCATTTTCACTAATTTTTTTAAATTTATTTTAATTTTTTATACAAATAATAGAACCGATATGGAAATGAAAGAATTAAAGGAAAAAACATAGTTAAACATTGTGCAAGGCTTCCATTAGCCATTATTGTACTGAGAGGAAATTTGGTGTGTTAACTTTAAGTTATGGTGATTTATCTTCCTCTATTTAAAGAGTGTCTAAATACACTCCCAGACAATTAGTGAGGAAGTCGATCAATAACCTATTTATAAGTTAATATAAAAATTCCTTTAACAATATTTTGATAAATTTTAAATTTTATTTAAAATTAAAATATCTCTTTAATTATCTCATAAAAAAATAAAAATCAATGACAGTATGAAAAACAAAGTGAATTGATGGAAACTTTCACATTTTTTAAAAATTTAAGAGCTTAAAAAATCCAAAGGACTAAAATTGATATTTTAAAAGACGAGAAAGAAATAAAATGGGAATTATTTAAAAATCAAAATTTAAAAGTTCAAGAAGAGATTAGGATAATAATTTTTTAAAAATAAATAAAAATTAAAACATGAGAAAATCAATATACCTTTTTATACTCACTAGTTTTGTTGTCAAGAACTTAAAGCACTTCAATTCCACAGTATTCGAATACATATTCTTTTAAAATTTATCGAAAATATTTATTTTAATCTAACTTAAAAGATAACACTGGATCGATTATCAAATTAAAAATTCAAATAAGTTTACAATATTATCAAAATTTTTAATTTTAATATATATATATCCAAATAATAAATTTAAATTTATTATGATAATTACTCCTTTTATTTTAATATAACTATCATGATATATTTTTTTCCAAAATTTTTAAAAATTAATTATAATTATTTTAAAATATCAATTTAATAATATGATGAAAAATAAAAGATATTTTTGTAGATATATTTTTTAAATTCGTACTTTTTAAATATAATATAGATAGATTATAAATATACATTATGGTGGCAAAAAAAGTTTATAGGGTATATGTAAAGGCCATATACTATGGATCATCAAAGTATAAAGATTAGTATTAGATAAAGTGGAAGTGAGTTGATTAAGTCCTCCATTCATTTACCTACTCTTCCTTTTTCTAATTAAATAAGACTGACTATATACTTTTAAATAAAATACTTTCCTAGGTCTTCCTTTTTTTCCCACTTTTATTTAGTGTTAGATAAAGTGGAAGTGAGTTGATTAAGTCCTCCACTCATTTTCCTACTCTTCCTTTTTTTCTAATTAAGTAAGACTGACTATATACTTTTAAATAGAATACTTTCGTAGTCTTCCTTTTTCCAATTTTATAATCAGCAGATCAAGAAAGAAGTATTGATTTTGGGAAATCTGTTTTAAAAGTATTTTTAGAAAGTAATTAAATAATTTTATTCAACAATTTATCAAGTACAACTACGGGCGCTAA
This sequence comes from Gossypium raimondii, assembly GCF_025698545.1. NCBI lineage: Eukaryota > Viridiplantae > Streptophyta > Magnoliopsida > Malvales > Malvaceae > Gossypium > Gossypium raimondii. The sequence goes on from NC_068575.1 coordinate 5,083,960, forward strand.
AACACATTTTCCCCTCTCTCAATAGATTATTGCAACTCCAAAGACGCATATCCAAATAAAACATCCAACTTAATTTTCAAGTAAAGTGATAAGGATAAGATATGTATATATAAGAATATTCAGTAATCTCAAACTCTTTACTCTTTTTCTCTAAGCCAATTGAAAAGATGAGAATGTTCATTCCATAGTGTAGCGTGAATTTTCCTTTTATTTGCTGTTTAGAAATAGATAAACATTAAATACATACTAAAAAATGCGAGTACTTAAATTGATCTTGAGCTATTTTGAAAGTATGTTCAAATGCTATCCAAGCATGACAAAAACATGATGTCCAACAAGTAGTTTAAGGGGATGTATGAACATGAGCTGAAACTTTAGAAGTAGGATAGCTAAGGTCCTAACATTAGAAGTAGGTGAGCAATATCTTGCTATGGCTGTCCCTTGTAACTGGAAAGGCAAGTTTTAGATTATTCCAAGCTTCAATAGTCCAAATATTATCAAGTATCATCAGACATTTTTTATCTTTCAAAACCTTAAATAACTTCTTTGCTAATTCATCATCTCTTTTCTTCCTGTTGTTTCCAATTAAAGTTTTGAAACCAAATAGGATATTTTTCTAAACTTTTTTAACATTGTTGAGAAACATATATGAAAGCTGAGTGATCGAAATTATCAATAACCTGATGATGATGATACATTTTTTTAGCAAGAGTGGTCGAGAATATTATCATCCATAACATGAGGATAAGGGCACCTTAATTCTCTCTTTTCAGTTGAAGATCTTGATCCTTTTTCTCCATCCTTTAATTCGTTTATATGAGAGGTCTGTAATCATCGGACCAAGTCGTTAATTCTTTCTATGATTTTCTCTATCTTTAACCTAATTTTTTGGAGCGACCACCACTTGTTTAAAATGCACGTTGATCTTTTAATACAACTTGGAAGATCATCTTTGTTTTTGGACCCAATCTTGAGAGCAAAATTCTCGACAACATCCTTAACATCATAAGCAAGCTCTTTAATAACAACGAAAATTAACCATAAAACAAAATTGAAGGGAACTTTAAAATATTTTTTAATAATAACTTGGGAAGTACTTTAAATGTGAAAATTGGGTGTTTACCCAAATGATGAATGGATGTCTCCTAGGTAAAACTCCCTCAATCTAATGGTTACAAATTATATAAGTGTACAATCGGATTGTGGTTTCTAGAATGTTTTATAAACTAATAAATTAAAAATTATTTGGTGAATTAATAAAATATAAGTGTTCAATATAATTGTATAATTAATATTTTTGGGTTCATCTATTTTACTATGTGCTTTTTTAAAAAAATTTGGTTTAACTATTTTTACATTTCTTTTATTTACTGAAATTCATTTTAATTTTCACTATTCTTTTAAATTTATTTTAATTTTTATACAAATAATAGAATCGATATGAAAATGAAAGAGTTAAGGAAAAACATAGTTAAACATTGTGCAAGCTGGCTTCCATTAGCCATTATTGTATTGGGAGGAATTTTAATGTGTTAACTTTAAGTTACGATAATTTTTCTCTCTATCTAAGACCATGTTTCCTCTATTTAAAGAGTGTCTAAATACACTCCCAAACAATTAGTGAGGAAGTCGATCAATAACCTATTTATAAGTTAATATAAAATTCCTTTAACAGTATTTTGATAAATTTTAAATTTTATTTAAAATTAAAAATATCTCTTTAATTATCTCATAAAAATAAAAATCAATGACAGTATGGAAAACAAAGTGAATTGATGGAAACTTTCACATTTTTTAAAAATTTAAGAGCTTAAAAAATCCAAAGGACTAAAATTGATATTTTAAAAGACGAGAAAGAAATAAAATGGGGAATTATTTAAAATCAAAATTTAAAAGTTCAAGAAGAGATTAGGATAATATTTTTTAAAATAAATAAAAATTAAAACATGAGAAAATCAATATACCTTTTTATACTCACTAGTTACATTGTCAAGAACTGAAAGCACTTCAATTCCAGTATTCGAATACATATTCTTTTAAAATTTATCGAAAATATTTATTTTAATGTAACTTAAAAGATAACAACTGGATCGGATTATCAAATTAAAAATTCAAATAAGTTTACAATATTATCAAAATTTTTAATTTTAATATATATATATTTCCAAATAATAAATTTAAATTTATTATGATAATTACTCCTTTTATTTTAATATAATTATCATGATATATTTTTTTCCAAAATTTTAAAAATTAATTATAATTATTTTAAAATATCAATTTAATAATATGATGAAAAATAAAAGATATTTTTGTAGATATATTTTTTAAATTCGTACTTTTTAAATATAATATAGATAGATTATAAATATACATTATGGTGGCAAAAAAAAGTTTATAGGGTATATGTAAAGGCCATATACTATGGATCATCAAAGTATAAAGATTAGTATTGGATAAAGTGGAAGTGAGTTGATTAAGTCCTCCATTCATTTACCTACTCTTCCTTTTTCTAATTAAATAAGACTCACTATATACTTTTAAATAGAATACTTTCGTAGTCTTCCTTTTTCCAATTTTATAATCAGCAGATCAAGAAAGAAGTATTGATTTTGGGAAATTTGTCTTAAAAGTATTTTTAGAAAGTATTGTAAAAATAGTAATTTTGAGAAGTACTTTTAGAAAGTTTAGTTTAAGATTTAAGTGTTTAGTATTACTGTAAAAAAGTATTTTGATAAATAAAATATCTATTTTAGATATTATGTTATAAAGTAAAAATATGTATTTAAATAATGTTTAAATTAGTTAATATTATGATATCTTAGCAAGAATATAAAAATAATTTATTGTTAATATTTTAATATATATATATATAATTTAATTTTTTAAGTAACTAATATTAATTATTCATAAAATCTAATTGAATATATAAACTATATTTTAAATAATAAAATATGATCAATAAAAATTTAAATATATATCACAACTTTTTATTTTATATATATTTCTTTTTCAAATAATAAATTTAAATTTATTATGATTATCACAACTTTTGTTTCAATATAATTACAATCATATATTTTCACTTTTTAAATTGATTATAATTGTTTTTAAATGTTAATTTAATAATATGGTAAAAATAAATGATATTTTTATCAGTTTAATATTTTTTTAAAATTATGTACTGTCTATGTGAAGGCATTATACAAGGGGTCATCAAAGTATAAAGATTAGTATTAGGTAAAGTGAAAGTGAGTTGATAAAGTCGTCCACTCATTCTACTTTTAAATTAAAAAAAATTTTAAACTAATAAACTCTACTTTTGTTCTACGTACCTACCTTTCTGTTTGTATTCTTATTCTATTAAATAAGAACTGCTTCGTTCACTTGTTTTCCCAGCAAGATTTCTGCACTCACATCTTGAAATCCAAATTCAAGATTTTAAAGAAATTTCTGAGCTCACTCACTATTATGGCTTGGGCTACTGTGACATCTGCAGTGACAACAATTGGCAACCTGCTAACTCAGGAAGCCATATACCTATGGGGTGTGGAGGAGGAATTTGTTGGGGATGAGAAGGAGCAAAGGAAGAAAACAGAGAGCACAGAACAATGAAGCAAGATGCAAAAAATATTTTTACTTGCTCACAAATGTGCAGCAAGGGAGCTTATGGCTGATAGCTCATTCAGCTCATTCATTCAACTAGAAAAACAACATATTTATAGTCAAATACATCACAAAATACTACCTACTACCACTAAGTAGCCTAGTAATTTGATAAACATTGCTTGTATACATAAACAAGCCACCTAAACTAGTCATTCAACACCTAATGCATCAAGTTGTCATCAACTTGTTCATTTTCAACTAGTTTAATCAACAAAGAAACTAAAGAGAAAACCTTGCTGTTACAGCAAGTATACGTGCTGCAGCATGTCATCAAGCTGCATGCACTTCAACCAAAACATATAACAGCAGCATGGTTGGCCAATTTCCAACAGAAGTTGATCATCTGCAAACAGAGCTCAAATGGATGCAAAGCTCCTTAATGGTGGCAGAGACAAAACAATCAACGGATGAGAGGATTCGTCTTTGGGTTGGTGAAATCAGAGAGCTTGCTTATGATGCTGAGGATGTTGTCGAGGAATTTGCTCTCAAGATTGGATCCAAAAACAAAGGTCTTCCGCGTTGTATTAAAAGATCAGCCTGCTGTTTGAAAGAGGGATGGGCACTCCACAAAACCAGGTCAAAAATCGAGAAAATCATAGAAAGAATTAACGACTTGGTCCGACGACTACAGGCCTACGGAGTAAAGGAATTAAATCCCAGAGAAGAAGAATCAAGTTCTTCAACTGAAAGACGAGAATCAAGGCGGCCTTATCCACATATTATGGATGATAATATTGTTGGACTAGATGATTATACCGAGGGATTGGTCAAAGTTCTTACGAACGAAAGTGGACGCAAGGTTGTTACAATATGGGGCATGGGTGGTCTGGGAAAGACCACTCTCGCCAAGAAAGTATATCACCATCCTCAGGTTATTGATTATTTCGATCACTTGGCTTTTGTATATGTTTCTCAACCATGCCAGAAAAGAAAAGTTTGGGAAGACATTCTATCTGGTTTCAAAACTTTAGATGACAGGAAGATAACAGATGAAGCATTAGCAGAGAAGTTGTGTAAAACTTTGGAGGATAAAAAGTGTCTGGTGATACTTGATGATGTTTGGACCAGTGAAGCTTGGGATAGTCTAAAACCTGCCTTTCCACTTGCAACTGGCCATGATAGCAATAGCAATAGCAAGATATTGCTCACCTCTAGAAACAGGGGGATAGTTTCAGATGCTGAGATAAGAGGTAAAATTTTCTTAATTAGGTAAAATTTAATACTCTTATTCCTTTTATATAGAAAATAACTGTGTATATTATTTCAGAGTTGAAGTGCCTAAAGGAACAAGAAAGTTGGGAATTGTTTCAAAAGATTGTATTTCCTCAAACAGGTAAATATACGTATAGCAAAATTCTTGTTATATGCTAAATTTATTTTTCTTTTAAATTTTTTGACAATAATTGAAATTAAAATATATAAAATCTATTTTATTTCAAGATTTCAAAACCTTAATATCAAATAAATAAAAGAAATCAAGCCTTTGTAGTTTATCAATTAATGGTACACGCACCTAAATATAATTAATAGGTAAATTCATTATCTTTTTATTATAATTTTGTAATAATTTCGCTATTATTTACTCGGAATAAATTATATTAGGAGATCTTAAAAGATATAGTTTTAGGCACCAACAAAATAATGTCACATCGTTAAATTTTAAGATAACAAAGAATTATTATACACTCATTTATATTTAATATTTTCTCCAATTTAATTTTAACTTTAATAAAATTATTTAAAATAATTAATTTTTAAATTATAAACAAACATCTTTTCTTCTTTTACAAATTTTAATCATTTTGTTTTTTTCATAAGTTAATATTTTTATTTTTCTGCAACCAATTTTTAAAAAATAGTAATTTTTGTGCAGCATTTTTCATGTCATTAACACATAATTTTGATAATTATTTTATCCTGAACCCAAAATTCTCAATCTTGAACTCGAATCCTGAACCTAAACCTTGAACCCTGAATCTCGCAGTTCAAGGTTTGGTTTCGAGATTTAAAGTTCAGAATTCGAGGTTCAAGTTTAAAGTTCAAGGGTTCAGGGTTATGGGTTACGAGTTTAGGATTCATGGTTCAAGGGTTTAGGGTTTTATATTTTGAATCAATGGTTTAGGATTCTGGATTCAGGGTGAAAAAAATACCAAAATTATATGTCAATTACATGAAAAAAATTGTTGAAATGTTATTAAATAATTGGAAAGTGACTATGAATAATGTGGCCAGAAGGGTCCATAAAATAATTTCTCTATGGATGAGTGTATAATAATAATTCATGTCTTTAAAATTTGATGATTTGACAAAAATTTAATTTTAAGATCATACTAAGTTATTACCTTACCTTAATTATTGGACTATATGTTTGTTTAGTTTCTTAAGCACTTTCATGCTATTCTTTTATATGTTTTTCTTTTTCTTAAGAAATACAAATTGATTTTATAATTTAAATACAGTACTCAAACATCACTTAATTAGAATAATAATTAATCAATTCTCGTTTTTTTTTTTGCCACAAAAACATTCATTCCAGAAAGAATAAACAAACATAGGAAGTCTAAAACACTAAAGCAGATAAACTAACATGAAAAAAACACAGTATTCTCTAAGCTTATCCTGGATCCTTGCATCAGAAAGATGGAGGTGCAGGTAAACCATTCTTATCAAGAGTAAAGCCAAGAAAGACGGTAGTTGATTCGAACAACCAACATATCTCTTTACGACCCTATTTAGCAAACCAATCCGCTAACCTATTGGCTTCTCGTCTAATAACATTGACTTTAAAAGAAGAAAGTTGCATGACCAGCTTATCAAAAACCTGAAGGACTAGCCTAAACCTCCATCTTCGATCTTGACTCTTTTTCTTAATATTCGAAACAATAGTCTGGGAGTCAGTCTTGATTGTCACATTGGTCCATTTGTTCTTCATAGCTAATTCAATCCATCCAACCATAGCTTTAGCCTCGACAACCTCACATGAATCCACTTAATCCTTTTACCAATCCCATCCAGCATCTTCCCACTTAAATTTCTGCCTAGTACTCTAATACCAGCACAAGCTATTAAGGTGTCAAATGTCCCATCACAATTTAACTTTAACCCAACCTTCTGGTGGTTTCTCCCAAATATCAGCACAAGTTTGACTTCCTAGTTCGATCAGAGTTATTGTTTGAACAGAGGATCCATTGAGCAGATAAGAATTCATTCATGGAGCAATTAATCCTTCGAATAATTCTCTCCAAACCAAGTTTCACACCTCCAATCGTAACCTCACACCTAGCTTTCCAGATGTGCTAGCAAGTGAAAACAATTCTAACTTTGAAATCCTCCCTCATACAAGGCATTTGTAACAACTTTGAGAACCATCTGTCAAATGATTGAGTTTGATCATTTAGCCCTTGAAGACCAAAATAAGCCTCATACTATATTCCCCTAACCCAATTACAACTAAGAATAATATGTTCAAAGTCTCATCTTCAATACCACATAAACAACAAATTGGGTTCGAAACACACTTTCTTTTCCACGGATTAAAACGAGATGGAATAGCATTATGACACAATTTCCATAAGAAAATTTTAACTTTCTTCGGTACCTGTAAGCTCCAAATAGTTTTGCAAATGCTCCTATCAATTAAGTGAAAGCTGGAAGGTTGTAAAGAAGACTCATTTCCATAGTTCTTTCTCAACTCCTTATACCCAGATTTCATCGGATATTGACCAACAGCTGTAGACGGCCACATCAATTTATCTTGCTCATCTGTTTCATGAAGGGGAACTTTTAATTTCGCAATTTCAATATCTTCTAGCCACATTGAGATACTGGATAAGTACCAAATTAGTTCTTCTAAACAAATTATCTTAGCAACTCTTTTTGGTGAGGATCCGTCGATATTTCCAGGATGCTTTAATTTCCTATCTTTAACTCCCAGCAACCAAATATCTTCCCAAATGCGGATGCATTTGCCATTTAGCACTTGCCAAATCAAAGTCTCCTTTTAAAAACTCTTTCCCTTCAGGAATGCTACTCCATACCCATGATGACCTAGCTCCCTTTTTAGCTTCAAGGAAATTAGAGGACGGGAAATAAAGTCCTTTTAAAATCCTAGCCCAAAAAGCATCAGGATCCTGGACTAACTGTCAAGATTGTTTTGCAAGTAGAGCAAGTCCTCCAAGCTTTTCAATGAACACGTCTCTCATTTTCCTTCTGCTGAATTCATTTCCACGCATAAGTTTTTAGGAAATTCGAAAAGATATCGTATACATTGAAGCGCATGCTACTGCTTTAATAAGAACCTCCCTTCCCCTTCCAGATAACGTTTGCTGCTTCCAGCCCTCAAGTTTGGTAAGGACCCCATTTTTTTTTTTTTTGTGAAAGTGAGGACCTTATCTTTGATATGCCTCAAAGTTAATGTTTTCGAAAGCTCCCACAAAGAAGGGACACCCAAGTAGACGCCCGAATTATTTGCCACCTCTATATTAGTCTCTTCTTGAATCAACTTTTCGTTGACCCTTCGGGAGTATTCACACTAAAAACGTTGCTTGATTTATCGTACTTGACCCTTCGTCCAGAAGCTGCACAGTATTCTTGAAAGTTCATCATTCTCCTACAATTTAACAAATTAGCTTCCAAAAAGAATAGAGATCGTTCGCGAATAACAAATGTGACACTATTGGATAATGACTATCAAGGCTAATCCCAGAAATAAAACTAGACTCGACTCTAAGGCTAATCATACGAGAGAAGATTTTTCTACTATATTTACCATTAATAAGCAAAGTGTAAGAAACACTCCTCACACACTCCATTATCCAATCAATCCATGTTAAAGCAAATCTCATTTTTCTTAAAATAGTTTCCAGAAATCTCCACTCTACTCTTTCATGTCGAGCTTCCAATCAACCTCATATTTCTTACCCCTCTTCTTCAATTTCAAATGATGAAAACCTCTTGAGCAATTAAGATGTTATCATGTATTTGTCTACCTACCACAAAAGCACTTTGATTATTCATAATCACTACCCCTAGAACTCCTTTCAATATATTCACCATGATCTTCGATATGATTTTATAGGCAAAATTATAAAGATTAATAAGTCTAAATTATGTAATTAATTCAAAACATTTAGTCTTCGAATTAAAATTATCTCAATCTCATTTAAACCCATCGAAAATTTCCTTCCTAAAAAAAAAAATAGAAAAACTCTTAATAGCTTCCAAAACATTATTTTTAATAATTTCCCAAATAATTATGATAGAAAATTCCGCTAAAATCATTCGCAAAATAAGAGATTAGTTTAATTTTTTATATTCTTAACTTGTACAATATAAGTAAAATCTTATAATTTTATCTCCAAATTCTCTCAACACAATTTTCAACCCTTATTTATAATCTCATTTGTATCTAACAGGATATCCAATTTAATGTTAAATAGTCTTTTTATATAATGAATTATATTTTATTTGAATCTCCTCTTAAATTAATTAGAGTGAAGTTTCTTATTTAGTATTGACTGCTCCATAAAGTATTCAAAGTTTTCAAATAGATTTATTTTTAAGTGTAGTTAATAACCGTAATAAAACTAAATTTTATAAGTGATGAATTTATATCAAATATTATTTAATAAATTAATAAAATATAAGTTTGAGTTAATCTATTTTTACATTTCTTTCACCTACTTAAATTAATTCCTAATTTTCCTTTTTTTTTAAAATTTATTCCTAATTTTTTATACAGGAAATATAATCGATGAGGAAATAAAAAAGTTGGGAGAGAACATGGTTAAACATTGTGCAGGGCTGCCATTAGCCATTGTTGTATTGGGAGGAATTTTGGCTACAAAGAACAATTTAGTAAGTGAATGGAAAAAGATATCTGACAATGTACAATCATACTTGAAGAGAGGCAAAAATCAAGGACCAGAGGATGTGTTAGCATTAAGTTATGATGATTTGCCTCCCTATCTAAGACCATGTTTCCTCTATCTAAGCCATTTTCCAGAGGATTATATGATAGATGTGGATAGATTGATTCAATTATGGGTTGCTGATGGTATTGTGTCATCAAAGGAAGAAGAAAGAGACGATGGGGAAATTGCAGAAGATATGGCGGAATCTTATTTAATGGAGCTTGTGAAAAGGTGTATGATTCAACTACGAGAAAGAAATGTGGCAGTCTCAGAGATCAGAGCGACCTCAAAGGTCAAGACGATTCAGATGCATGATCTGATGAGAGATCTTTGCTTATCAAAGGCAAAACAAGAAAATTTTGTCTTCATTGTTGATGGATCGAATGTATCTTCATTATCTATGATTCGGAAGGTCCGTAGGGTTTCTGTGCATGAGTCTTTTTTCATACAATGCATTAAAAGTCCAAGTATTCGGTCACTTTTGTTCTTCAATCAGTTCTTTCCGGAGGAGGCATTAGAAAAATCTTTGCCCTTGGAAGTGTTGAACTACGTTAAAAAACATTATGACGATTATTGTAATCCACTATTTTGGATTCTTCTGATTTTGGCAGGTTCTACAAGACGTCTTAAAATTCGGGGATTTTGGAGATACATGTTCAACAACTTCAAATTGCTAAGAGTCCTAAACTATGACAAAGGAAGAACGTCATATGGTTTTTGGCTCGGGTGGGAGTTACCTAGTGATATAGGGAATCTCATCCATTTAAGATTCTTGAGTCTAAAGGATCTTGAGTTCTTGTGGCAAAAGTTGCCATCATCTCTAGGCAACTTAAGGTGCTTGTATACCTTGGATTTAAGAGTTAATATTCTCAAAATTCATGTACCTAATGTGATATGGAGGATGGAGAAACTAAGACATTTATATCTCCCTTTCGACTTTGAAAGCAGTTCTAAGTTGAAGTTGGGTACTTTGAGAAAACTCCTAACACTTGTGAACTTCAACACCAAGAATTGTTATCTGAAGGATCTTATCAACATGACAAATCTTAGAGAGTTGGAGATAAATTTGCCCTTCAATATTGAAAATTCCAATGAGTTGGGAGAGAATCCATCCATAATCGGTAGTAAATATCTTCATTCATTGTTTATTATTGCCATTGGGGAATCCGGCTCAGAAATAGATCCAAGGCATTTGGCCCATCTCCTTTCAAATTGTACAAGTATTTGTAAGTTGAGTATAGTAGCAGATATAAGTAAGTTCCCAGAGTATCACTACTCTTCACATCTCGCTTACATACGATTGAGTTGGTGCAAGTTTGAGGAAGATCCAATGCCAACACTAGAGAAGCTGCCTAACTTAAGGATTCTTGAATTTTCTTTCAAAGGAAAGAAAATGTTTTGCTCTGCTCAGGGTTTTCCTAAACTTGACTCTCTAATCCTTAAACAACTTGACAAATTGGAGGAGTGGAAGGTGGATGAAGGAGCCATGCCTTCTCTTCAGCGATTGGAGATTGGGGAATGCAGAAACTTGAAGATGCTTCCAGAGGGATTGAGGTTCATTACAACCCTCAAAGAACTGAAGATTGAATCAATGCCAAAGGCATTCAAAGATAGATTGAAGGAAGGAGGAGAAGATTTCTACAAAGTCAAACATGTTCCTCTTATCATATTCCAAAACATCTTGCGCTAAGAAATTGAATGATAATTGAGAGGTAATTTCACAGCTTCTAATTTAGGAAATGATTCCTACTTTCTTTGCTTCTTATATATCTTTCATTTTTTACAATGTCTCACCTTCTCACTCCATTTGTCAACACACCAATGAATAATTACATTTATTAAAAGTCAAAGGAAGTCAGACATTGATATTTTTAGTTTTTGTTGAAGTTGGTCAGCATGCAGCAAACACTCAACACCAAGCAGGCCATGAAGACCAAGTCATGCAGGAGCTGCTGGAGCAAGCTATTTTTTGTTTATTTTGTAACCATTAGTTGATGAAATGAGTTCTAGTTCATTTCAAACTAAGTTAGGCCCATGATTGATGTAATTAGCTGGTGTGTGAGCTGTAAACACAGCTTTGTATAGGCTTACAAGTTTAGATTTCAAGTTTCTATGTAATTAGTGGTAGTAGGTAATGTTTAGGTGATTGCTTACTATTTTTGACAAGCTTAGTGCTTGGTTTATGTATTGGCATTATGCCATTGTTCAATTTTATGAATGAAATCAAATTTGTTCATCAAAAATACTCTCTATTTTTCTTTGCTATTCTTTCTTTGTTTGTCTCGAATCTGGTTGTTTGCTCAGCAAGTATCGAGGCTTGCTACACAAGACACAAGCTGAGCTTGTGTATTTCTGTTACCAACACCAACAATTGGTATCTAGAGCTATAATCTTAAGGGATCTGTTGTTTAAAAGATGGCTTTATCAAGTTTTTCACCAGCTGCACCACAAGTCTTTAATGGAGTAGGCTATCACATATGGGTGGTCAAAATAAAGACCTACCTTCAAGCTTTTGATCTGTGGGAGGTGGTCAACTTTGATGTTAAACCAGAGCCACTCAGAGCCAATCCAACAGTGGCTCAGATTAGGCAGCATGCTGATGAGGACCAAGAGGCATAAGGCCATGTCTTGCATCCAAAATTCAGTGTCTGATGTGATTTTACAAGGATTATGGCCTGTGAAACACCAAAGCAGGCCTGGGACAAGTTGCAAGAGGAGTTTCAAGGGACAGAGAGGACAAGGCAACAACAGTTGTTGAACTTGTGGAGAGACTTCGAGAATTTGAAGATGAAGGAAAAAGAAACTGTCAAACAATACTCAGACACGATTATGGCTGTGGTAAACAGCATAAGGCTCCTTGGTGAGCAGTTCAATGAAGCAAGGATAGTGGAGAAGGTGATTTCAACCTTACTTGAGAGGTATGAGGCAAAAATCTCATCCCTCGAGACTCAAGGGACTTGACCAGCATCTCCCTGACAGAGCTGATCAATGCTCTATATGCACAAGAGTAGAGAAGAGCTAACAGACTGGAGGAGCACCAGGAAGGTGCCTTTCAGGCAAAGACTAACACTGCCTACAAAGGCAAGAAAACCTGGAAAAATAGGCCTAAGCCTGATGCTACAAGAAGCAGTGACCAACCTTGCAGGCATTGCAAAAGGTCTGGTCATCCAGAAGAAAAATGCTAGTTTAGACCAGATGCTTTATGTCAACATTGCAAGAAGAAGGGACATATTGAAAGGGTCTGCAAAAACAAAGGCAAACTAAGGCAAAATCAACCTCATCAGATGAAGGCTGAGGCTCGAGTTTCCAAGGAAGATAGTGACCATGAGGAGCAAGTTTTTACTGTGTTATGCTCAGTTTCTCAAGAGAGGTGTTCATTTGGTTGGCTCCTAGACAGTGGATGCACCAACCACATAACACCTGATACTGCTATCTTCAAGTCATTAGACAGAAGCTGCAGTACCATAGTCAAGATTGGTAATGGCTACTTTATAAAAGTAGAAGGTAAGGGTGATGTGCTGATATGCACTCCTACAGGTGCCAAGGTTATCTCAAATGTACTGTTGGTGCCTGAGATTGACAGAAATTTGCTCAGCATAGCTCAACTGCTAGAGAAAGGATATTCTGTAGTGTTCAAGGACAGGCAGTGCCAAATCAGTGATCCAAGTGGATCCAAGCTTATGGTAGTCACCATGGCTGACAAGAGTTTTGTGGTTGATTGGACAAAGGAATTAAATACTGCCTATACAGCTACAGTAGATGAATCCAAGCTTTGGCACTAAAGACTTGGACATGCCGATTATAAATCGATGGACCAATTGTGCAAAAATGGTTTGGCTGAAAACTTCATAAGCTCAGTCCAAAACCAAGAAATTTGTGAAGTGTGTCAGCTAGGCAAGCAGGCCAGACTTCTATTTCCCTAGAGTCAAGCCTAAAGAGCTTCTGAAAGACTACAGCTTGTGCACACTGATGTGTGTAGCCCCATAAAGACTGAATCATTGAATAGAAATAGGTATTTCTTACTGTTTATTGATGATTTCTCAAGATTTTGTTGCCTTAACTTCCTAAAACAAAAATTAGAGGTGGCCTCTATGTTTTGGAAGTTCAACACTACTGCTGAGACTGAAACAGGCTACAAGATAAAGACTCTAAGATCAGACAATGGAACTGAGTATACCTCAGCTCAATTTCAAGCCATTTGCAATGATGCTGGCATCAAACACCAGCTAACAAATGTGTATACACCTCAGCAGAATGGGGTCAGTGAAAGGAAAAATAGAAGCCTGATGGATATGGCCAAGTGTCTATTGTTTGAGAAGAAACTGCCCAAAACCATGTGGGCTGAAGCAGTAAACACTACTGTTTACCTTCAGAATAGACTTCCAACCAAGGCCTTGGCTCAGATGACACCATTTGAGGCTTGGTTTGGATTCAAGGCATCATTGGCTCACCTGAAGGTCTTTGGATGCATTTTCTATGCACATGTGCCTGCTGTTAAAAGGGATAAGCTGTCTGAAAGAGCTCGACCTAGTATTTTGGTGGGCTACAGCACTGTCAAGAAGGGCTATAGGATCTTAGATCCTTCAACAAACAAAGTGTCAGTTAGCAGGGATGTTGTGTTTGATGAAAAGTCATGTTGGAACTGAGGAAGGAGTGAGCCTGAAGCAGTTTCTGAAGAACTTGCAACTGATCAAGCTGAAATAAACCAAAATGGTCCTGAAATGGACATTGATGATGAACCAGTCAGGGGCACTAGACCATTGGTCGAGATTTATGAAAGGGCTCATGTGGCTATAACTGAACCAAGCAGCTTTGAAGAGGCTGAAGTTCAGCAAGGATGGAAGCAAGTAATGGCTGAGGAGATCAGCATGATTAAGAAGAACCAGACTTGGGAATTGGTTGAAAGACCAGTTAAAAGGAAGGTCATTAGAGTGAAATGGGTGTACAAAGCCAAGCACAATGCTGATGGAAGTTTGAACAAGTTGAAAGCAAGGCTGGTTGTCAAGGGGTTTAGTCAGAAATATGGGTTGAACTACCTGGAGACCTTCGCACCAGTGGCCAGGCTGGACACCATCAGGCTACTGATTGCCTTAGCAGCACAAATACAGTGGAAAATCCACCAGCTCGATGTGAAGTCAGCCTTTCTTAATGGTTTTCTTGAGGAAGACATCTTTGTTGAACAACCAAAGGGGTTTGAGAGAGCTGGTAAGGAACACATGGTCTACAAGCTAAAGAAAGACTTATATGGCTTAAAACAGGCTCCAAGGGCCTGGTACAGCAGGACCGATGGTTACTTGATTGGTTTGGGATTTGATAGAAGCAAGAGCGAGCAAACATTGTATGTTAAGAAGGAAGGGACACAAATACAACTGAAAAAATAACAAGAATTGTGGGAATTTTCTCTGTCTTTCATTCCTCCCAAAATCAAGAACATATATACATGGTAAAATACAAAGATAGAAACCAAAATATTATCTCCTAAACTTTAGCATCTAATCTCCTAATTAAACCAAAATATTATCTCCTAAACTTTAGCATCTAATCTCCTAATTAAAAGAAAATAGATATACACAAAAACTACCATACATATTTACAGAATTAATTCCAATAATAGCTCATTATGTCTCTGTATGTTGATGACCTGCTGGTGACAGGAGGAGATCAGACAATGCTGGTCGATTTCAAGACAAAGATGCAAGAGATATTTGAAATGTCTGATTTAGGGAAGATGTCCTATTTTCTTGGAATAGAGGTGACACAAACACAGAATAGGATATTTCTAAGTTAGAAAAGCTTTTCCTTGAAGATTTTAATCAAGTTCTACATGCAAAATAGCAAAGCAACAAGGACTCCTGTTGCTGTTGGAGAAAAACTATCGAGTAATAGTAACTTTGAGAAGGTTTGTGAAACAACCTATAGAAGTCTAGTTGGTTGCTTGTTATACTTAACTGCCACTAGGCCAGACATAATGTATGCTGTTAGTTTGCTCTCGAGATTCTTGCATTGTAGCAATGAGAAGCACTTTCAAGCAGCAAAGAGAGTGTTCAGGTACGTCAAAGGTACTTTGAGTTATGGCTTGATGTACAGAAGAGAAGAAAACTTGAGGCTGGTTGGCTATACTGATAATGACTGGGTTGGCTCGATAGATGATATGAAAAGCACCTCAGGGTATGCTTTCAATCTTGGTTTAGCCATGTTCTGTTGGAGATCGAAGAAGCAAACCTTGGTGGCTCAGTCAACTGCTGAAGCAGAATATGTTGCAACGTTTTATATATTTCTAGGACACATTTCCCGTTTCAGCATATATATTTCCTTATTTTATGCAAGTAGATTGGTATTTAACCAAATAAATTTAATTTCTATAATTTAGGTTAAAACTAAAATTAAAAAATTAAAAAAATACAGAAATTGAAGTTGACAAATTCAAAAAATATACATATTAAAATTGATCAAATTAAAAGTGCACTGACTAACCTTAATTTTTTTGTTAATCTTTCTTTTCCCGTAATTAAATGTCCATGACGTATATTATATATCTTAATATATAAATATTTTTAAAAAAATTAAATATATGTATGTTGGACACATATTCAAGTTTGATATTCGTCTTAAATTCATGCAATACGGTTAAATATTGGTGAACTAGTAGTTGATGAAGTATTATATACATTCTTGGAATGCTCCATTCAACGAATTTATTTCAGCTCCATATGTTTAAAACACCTCCCATTTCTAACATATTTCCTCATTTTGGGTAACCTGATTGGTATACAACGTAATCTTTTTCATTGTTTAATATCCTAATTCTTAACTCAATAATCTTTGTTACGGGGAAATTACCAATAAAAGCCGTTTTTTTTTCAAAATTTACCGAAATGGGCCAATTTTTTGATTATTTACCGGAATGGTCCATTTTTCGGAAAATCGCGTCCACGTCGGTAGCGATGTCGAGTGCGATGTCGGGACATCAGCGTCACGTCGGCAAGACTTGCTTACGTGGAAGGAAATCGCGTCCTTGAGGCAGCGATTTCCTTCCACGTCGCCAGTCGCTTCGACGTGGACGCGATGTCGACTGCAATCGTGAAACGATACTAACGGTAAAAAAACTATAAATACCTCCCCACCCCTTTTTTTTCACAAACAAATCCTATCTAATATTTCCTCTCTAATCCTCTCAATTTCCTTCCAAAATTCTCTCAATTTCCTTCCAAAATTCTCTCAAACCCATATTTAATTTCAATTTCCTCTCAATTTCCTTCCAAATTCTCTCAAATCCATATTTAATTTCAATTTCCCCTCAATTTCATTTTTTAAAATAATTTTAAATTTTTTTATATTTTCATCAATGGCCGGATCATTGATTTGTCTTGATGGGAATCACATATCGGTGGAGCAAATGAAAATGGTAAGTATTAAGTTTAATTTTTAAATATTATTTAAGATTTTTTTATTTATGTATTTTTAGATAATTATTAATTTATTATTTGTTATAAAAGTCTGCAGATCGGATATTGGAATGCAATATCCGGAATATACATGCTCCTCCATCACCGTTAGTAGAGAACTACCTAAGGGAAGCGGGTTTTTGGCACGTGGCGACGGTAGGCCGAGGATGCAAGTTGGACCCGAAACTGATCAGTGCGTTGATCGAAAGGTGGAGACCTGAGACACACACATTCCATCTTCCATGTGGAGACTATCACTCTAGAAGATGTCAGTCTGCAGTTGGGATTGCCGGTGGACGGGCACCCAGTCACTAGGTCTGCCCAATCTAGCAATTGGGAGGCGGTGTGCTACGAGCTTTTGGGCGCTATTCCGGATAAAATGCATGGAGGTAAGGTCGAGATGGGCTGGTTACGTGCCACCTTCCCCGATCCGAATGCAAATTCAACCGAAATTGAAAGAATCTGATATGCTCGATCATACATTCTTCAAATAATTAGAGGTTATCTGATGCCCGACACGTCACGGAGCCGTGTACATCTAAGGTGGCTGCTAAAACTTGTTGATTTTAGAGGAGCCGGTGAATTTAGTTGGGGTCTGCCGTCTTGGCAACATTATATCGAGAGATGTGCGGGGCAACGCGACCAATGAGAGAAAACATCGGAGGTTGCCTATCACTACTGCAATCATGGGCACGGTTTCGCTTTCCATTTCTACGTCCTTGAGTGAATCACCCATATACATTCCCACTCGTAACGAGGTAAATTTTATATTACATTTTGGTATTATTATGTAGATTTTGTAAGAATAAAAGTATGCTAAAAATTTATTTAATTAGGTGGAACCATCCGGCAAGTTATCGTGGATTACCGTTTGAACTTGAAGATATACGGCTTCTATTGGAGCAACGGTCAGAAGCAGAAGTAAGTATTATTGCAAATAGATATTTCCATACATTCGCTAGTCGATTGATATTTAGTATTTAGTATTTAGTATTATGTATATAACTAATATTTCTATCATGTTCATATAGTTTCAATGGACACCATACGAGGATCCGACAATTTGGGCAATAATCCAGAAGAGTTTTTACAAAATCCAAACACTTGGCACGCGAAAATGGTGTTGATCAACTATGCAACCGTGGAGCCCCACCAGACAGACAAAGTGCTACGACAGTTTGGATGTAGACAACCGATTCCTGCGGACACTGAGGTGTTTGACGATCACCACAAAATTGACCTTCGGATATTAGGTACGGATTGGCCTAGATACTGGGCCGAGTACAAGGAAATGTGGAAAAATCGGCTTGAATATCTACCTACTCGAGAACAAATCATCGTTCCGGAGTTAGCTTGCGTTCCAGAATACATGCCATGGTTTAGGATCCATGGCAAGCCGTATTTACTTACGCCAGAGGAGAGGCAGCGGCAAATACGTGTCGGAAGGGAAAGGCGCGGGCCTCTAAATCCAAGACGAGAAGACTACGAAGGCAGCCCCTCAACGAGGCCCAGACAGTCATCGGCTCATCATCAGCGGCCATGCAATCACCGTCCCCAACGAGAGCACCGACGCAGTCACCTGACGTAGCAATTCAACAGATGATACCCACGCAACCGCCTTTCCCTATGATGCCAGGTGTGTTTCCTAGCCCTTATATGTACCGTAACCCTTACATATATCCTTTTCCGAATCCTATGGCAGGTTGGAGCCAAATGTCCTGTTCAGATCCATTTCCTATTATGCCGAGCGGACCGCCGATATCTAGGCCAGCGGTGCAGGAGGGATCGCAAGGGGGGCTGTCGGGGAGCTCTTCTTTTTACCAATCGCCACCAACGTATGGCTTTCAAACACCGTCACCGTTCATGATGCAAACACCTCCACATACACTATTCTTTGAAGGTGGATCATCGTCCCAAGTCCGAAAACCAGATGTCGAATCGGAAGAACCACAATCACCACTAGAGGAAGAACAACCGCCGCCGGAAGCTAGAGGAAGGAGGAATCCAGCGCGTAATCATCGACGGCCGCCATATGGAACCGAATCCCCCGGGCATAGACATTGATTACCGTATTTAAATTTATTATTTGATGTAATAAAATAGAAGTTTATTTGATGTAATACGCATAGAAATTTTTTCGAGTTATTTTGATATTATTTGATGTAATAAAATAGAAGTTTATTTGATATAATAGGCATAGAAATTTTTCTAGCTATTTTGATATTATTTGATATAATAAAATAGAAGTTCTATTTGATGTAATAAAAACCCTAATTTAATTAAAAACCCTAACCTAATTTAATTAAAAACCCTAACCCTAACCTAATTCAAATAAAAACCCTAACCCTAACCTACTTCAAATAAAAACCCTAACCATAACCTAATTTAATTAAAAACCCTAACCCTAACCTAACTTAATTAAAACCCCTAACCCTAACCTAATTCAAATAAAAACCCTAACCTAACCTAACTTAATTAAAAACCCTAACCCTAACCTAATTCAAATAAAAACCCTAACCATAACCTAATTTAATTAAAAACCCTAACTCTAACCTAACTTAATTAAAAACCCTAACCTAACCTAATTCAAATAAAAACCCTAACCCTAACCTAATTCAAATAAAAACCCTAACCATAACCTAATTTAATTAAAAACCCTAACCATAACCTAACTTAATTAAAAACCCTAACCCTAACCTAATTCAAATAAAAACCCTAACCATAACCTAATTTAATTAAAAGCCCTAACCCTAACCTAACTTAATTAAAAACCCAAACACTAACCTAACTTAATTAAAACCCTAACCTAACCTAATTCAAATAAAACCCTAACCAAAACTTAATTTAATTAAAAACCTAACCCTAACCTAACTTAATTAAAAACCCTAACCTAATTTAATTAAAACCCTAACCTAACCTAACTTAATTAAAACCCTAACCCTAACCTAATTTAATTAAAACCCTAACCCTAACCTAATTTAATTAAAACCCCAACCCTAACCTAATTTAATTAAAACCCTAACTCTAACCTAATTTAATTAAAACCCTAACCCTAACCTAATTTTACATAATTTGATAATTTTACTAGCCATTAACACAATTTTTGGACTTAATAATTTTACATAATTTGATAATTTTACTAACCATTAACACAATTTTTGGACTTAATAATTTTACATAATTTGATAATTTTACTAACCATTAACAAAATTTTTATACCATAATAATTTTACATAATTTGATAATTTTACTAACCATTAACACAATTTTTTGGCTTAATAATTTTACATAATTTTACATAATTTGATAATTTTATTAACCATTAACAATATTTTTTGGCTTAATAGTTTTACATAATTTTACATAATGTTAGATTTGGTAAAATGTTTTGACTGGTACTAACAATTAAGAAATTAAACTAATTTGATAATTTTACTAACAATTAATACAATTATCAATTAATAATTGAATAAAATATAATTTTTTCTAAAATTACATTCAACTATTGTGATTAAGGCATGATCGACTTGTATGACCTGGGTTCCGACACATCCGCACAACTTCTGTTGACTGGCTGTTTCTCGGATATCCATATTGTTCCGTATTCTAGTGGAGCAAGTTCGACCCTTTGGTTTGCGATGCAATTCTCTATCTGGTAACAGCTTAAAAGGAGCAAGAGATACGAGCGGCTAATTACGTTCATCTGGGACCGGTGGGAAAACGTGTCTCCATACGTTGTACATGTTTTCTAATTTGTACACTTCGTCCACATAACTCATCGGATCCAGACGGAGTTTCTGACAAGCTGCAATAACATGAGGACATGGATAACGAAGTGCATCAAACTTCCCATAGTCACAAGTCCTGTTTCGCAAGTGTACACGATATTGCCCGCCAACAACACCTTGGTGAGGTCTGTCAAACTCCATCACACGAAACCATAAATTGTCTCGATCGTGACACACTGTGTGCATGATGTTTGCCCTCGCCTTCACCTTGTTAGTTTCTTAAACTACCTTACTGCACCATAAATGGCCACCCTGCATCTGGCCTGCATAAGTTGCTGCTCGCTTTGGAAATAGCGCCGCCAAGCAGAAATATGTCTCTCGCACAACCGATGTTATCGGTAGATGGCACGTTCCTTTAAGAACAGAATTTATGCATTCTTCCAGGTTCGACGTCATATGGCCATATCGTAGGCTTCCGTCGTATGCTTGTGCCCACAGTTTGAAACGTATGTTACAAAGGTAGTCTGCCCCTTCTCCATTTTGGGATCGTAAAATTGCCAACATCTCGTGAAAACGATCTTTATTTATTTCATACCCTACCAATATAAGATCATATCGAATATTTTATACCACTTCTACCAATAAAACTAATTCAAATTGACAAACAAAATAATACAATTATAGACTAAATACCCATGTTGGTCACTTGTCGTCGTTCACTCTTAGATGGATATTGCATGTAGTAGTTCGAAGCAACGTGTCTTAGGCAATATCTATAGTGTGTGCGCTGCCACAAGCTTCCCTCTTGATCAAATGCAGCTAGTATCTTTGGCGCCCGATCCGAAATAACACGATATCGGTTGGGGCACACATGCCTCCTTAACCTAGAGAGAAAGAAATTCCAGTCATCAGATGACTCCCCCGGTGTTATTGCAAATGCAATTGGAAGAGTTCTCCCACCACCATCTTGTGCCACTGCAACCAATAGCCGATGAGTATACCTACCGAACATGAAGGTACCGTCAATTTGTACCAACGACTTGCAGTATGGAAATGCGTCTCGATATTGCTTAAAGGTCCAAAATAGGCATTTGAACACTTGGCATCCACGTAGCAATCGACCGTTGTAGTACGCATGTTCCGTTTCAAGGTCTGTGATGGCACCTGGGACGTATCTCTCTAGCACCTGACACCACTGCCATATTTCATTATATGAGGTGTCCCACCCACTATGCATCTTCTCAAACGCCTTTTTCTTAGCTATCCAAGCCTTGCGGTAAGAGGGCGTGTACCCCATTTGGCTACGGATATTGGCAATTATCACCGGCACTGAAGTCCTAGGATCTACTTTTATCGTAGGCAGTATCAAGCTAGCTAACATAGCTGAATCCATTTTGGGATGATCTTGTGAAACACCTACAGAGGGAGTACATTAAATAATGCAACATTGCAAAATAAAATTATTATTCAGATACATTCAATCCTGTACCTGCAGTACATGTGTGTGGACCTTTGTACTTTTTTATCTTCCACAACCCTGTCCTTTTCCTTAACGATGCGACGATTTTCCATGAACATGTGCCGTCTTTGCATCGCACACTTCGCCTCAAACTTATCAGATTTTGATTTAACGACGTGGTACTTAATGTCGTTTTTAATGCTATGCTGTTTTAAAGCACCAATAAAACTATCCTTGTTGGTAAACTGATTACCAACTTCAAGTTCACCGAAATCTACCCCCGAACTTGTACAATCGCGCAACCGGTATGGTAGATCTAGAAACTCTAACGCATCATCTGCTGACAGATCGACATTATGCATGTGGGCTAGAGGTGAGTATGCTCTGAATCGTGGATTTTCTTCATCATTTGAACTCCTTTCAGCATCTTCACCTTCTGTTGGAATAGGCTTCGGTTCAGAAAATAATCCCACTTCTGCACCATCCAGCCCGGGCTCTCGAGGTGGATCCACATCGGAGTCATCTTCTAACCCACAATCATCTGTAGCGTACGACATCCCCTCACCGGTTGACGTCGTAGGTAGTACGTCATCCTTTCTTCTGGGCATTTGATAACGTCCCCAATTGGATGTAGATTGCCATCTACTAGAACTTGATGCAGTTCCCCAGTACGTATTTTCAGCATCAAACGTCGAGCCACCGACGTACATGTCCCATCCACTGACAGAGTGTATTGCGGGGGATGTGCATTCGACACCACTATCGAACATGGGCTGTTTCGTATTTTGTAACCCGCTAACCGAGTGTCGGCCAGGGGTTGTGTATAAATCTCGAACACCAGACGAAAGTACATCAGTTAGCGACGTAAATTGTACATATAACTCAATATAATTTGCTCCACTAGCAAGATGAGTCTGCACCATTGCCTCCAAGCTACGAGTACCTTTTATGTCGAACGAGTCATATGTCACCGGATCAACACAAGAACAAAATCGATACGTGATTGACAGAACTTTCATTGGGGTCGTTTCGAAGATTTTACGCCTAATTCTTTTACGAAGTTCTGTCAAATCTATGTTCTGGTTAAATGACAGTCGCATCGTATTCTCCGACAAAAAAACAACACCATTCTCTGTGTGGCAAACCTCACCATCATAGTAAATACCAGCACTAATACGTTCACTCATTTTGAAACTCTAACTTTCTTAGCCTCTCTAAATTGTTTCTGCTATGACTTATGCATTCTAAGAACATTTTCTGCCTAATTTATAGCCTCAACCCAAACTTGTTACTGTAGCAAAATCGCGTCCACGAGGGTGCGATTTCACAATTTCTTCTCAAATAGCATCCTGGTAGAAGCGATTTTATACTATTTGCTCAGAAACGTCAAAAAAAATTATTTCTTACATGACCTATTGTAGCAAAATCCCGTCCACGAGGGCCCGATTTCATAATTTCTTCTTAAATAGCATCTTGGTACAAGCGATTTTATACTATTTGCTCAGAAACGTCAAAAAAAATTATTTCTTACATAACCTACTGTAGCAGAATCGCGTCCACGAGGGCGCGATTTCACAATTTCTTTTCAAATAGCATCCTGGTAGAAGCGATTTTATACTATTTGACCAGAAAGTCAACTCGAAATAATTTATTCCGGGACTTAAAAACCCTAAAAAGCCTAAACCCTAAACCCTAAAAGCCAAAAAACCAAACGTGAAAAAAACGTCAAAATCGCGTCCCCCGGAACGCGCTACGTGGCATGACATCGCGTCCACGTCAGCGCGACCTGCTGACGTGGAAGGAAATTGCTCCCTCAAGGACGCGATTTCCTTCCACGTAAGTAGGTCGCGCTGACATGGACGCGATGTCCTGACACGTACCCTAACATCGCGTTGACGTGGACACGATTTCCCAGAAAATGGACCATTCAGGTAAATAATCAAAAAATTGGCCCATTTTGGTAAATTTAAAAAAAACGGCTTGTTTTTGGTTAATTGCCCCTTTGTTACGATAGGGTCCAATGACTGCAATTCATCTCGACACTTTTGAAGCAGAAAATAAAAAAAAATCAAATTTTACCGATTAATTACATGTCAACACATATAATCCACGATATGTTTATCTCGAAGATTAAATAAGATAAACTAAATCAAAAAGAAAATAAATGAGCAAACATAATCTAGAAATTCCAAATTAGAAATTCCAAATTCCAAATTCCAAATTCCAAATAAATAAGTTAAAAAAAGTATTGATATATATATATATATATATATATGGATGGATATATATTTAGGTACGTATAATTAATTATTTTGGATATATAGGACCAAATTATAAGAAATGAAATAAAAATACAAACAAACCTAAAATTTATAATTTTATATAATTCTTATAAATATTGCTTAAAAATTTTAGAATTATATATATATTATGAGAGATCACCTCATCATCCTCAAGGATTAGGGCTTCATTTGGATACAAATGATCTCCCGTTTCAGTGCATTTAGATCATTTTTTGAAATCAATAGCACTAATATTGGTGTTTGGATTTTACCCATTGCCGCACTGGAGTCTTCTCATCATGTTGTAGTATCAGTGGCGCCAATGGAGGTTCTACATGCAGTGAGAATTTGCAACTCCATTTGAAAGATGGAAAGTACCTTTTCATCCATGCTTTTTACTTTTTCTTTTATCCTTTTACATCTAATTTTTTATTTAAGAATTTCAAATAATATTATTAATTTAATATATACATTCTTCATATTAAATTTAATATGTATTTTTATAATTAAAAATCTTCATATCAAATAATATTATTAATTTAATATATACAATCTTCATATTAAATATATAATTAAAACCTAATTTCTAGTAATAATGAAACTTGTTATGTCTTATGTTATTATATTTTTAATTAAAATCATCGGTTTAGATACTTCAAAATTTGATCCAAGTATAATGTTACTATTTGTGAAAATAATATTTATCATTGTTATAAAAATATTGAACTATAAAAATTAAAATAATTATCATTTTATCTAATAAATAATTTAAATTAATTATATAAGTCATTAAAATATTGGAAGATACATTTTAATATTTTATTAAATTAATTTATAAATTCACATATTTTAATAATTTTAAAAAAGTAAAATAATTTAAAAACTTTTATTATATATCAATTCTAATCTGATGTCCTTAATAGTCATTTTTTATTCTTACCTCACCGCTATAGCTGCGTTTGAATCCAAACACACACTCCACCATTGTTTCTAATCTCACCGCTACAGTAACTAATCTCACCGCCACCGCTGTTTTTAACCTCACCGGAGGAAAAACACCGCCCATCCAAACTAAGCCTCAGTGGTTAAGCATGAACTTGATGGGAAGGTCACAAGTCGGTGGTGGTCAAATCATGAGTTGATTATGAGTAGTTTCATGTTATGGAAAAAGGATGTTAGTTAAAATTAGTTAGTTGAGCGCTGCATTTTGAGGTTGAGAGTTTAATAAAACGAAACGTTTTGATGTTTAATGAAAACGGTGCGTATTGAAAGTTTGATACAACTAGTCGAGTAACAAGCCTGTAACAAACTTTGTAACTACCAATTCTGAAGCCTTATAGGAACTGCCAACTTTTAATTTTATTTGTAATCCTCGCTTTAAAAAAATATTCCAAATATGCTTCCTCACCTTATCATTTTTGTTTTTTTTCAAGTGCCCTTACCGTTTTATATTTTCAATGGGAAAATTTAAAAATGGTCACCTAATTATTGCTTTCGTTCTATTTTAATCACTAATTATTAATTTTTTATTTAGTTACTAAATTTTTCAAATTAAATATTTTGATCACTCTCGCATTAGTTACCATTAGATGAGTGATAGGATGTTAATGTGGGCTGTTTTATTGGTCTAATAACAAATTTAATAATCTAATGTTTATATATTCTATTAATTTGATTTTAAATATAAAATGTTTACAAAATCTATTGTTATAGTTCGAATCCTAAAAATTTCAATATGTTATCAAAATTTGTAAATTTAATTTTAATTCCAAAAATTTTAGAAAAGGAAAGATATATTTTATGGTATATAAAAGAAAATCTAGCTCCATCCAACATTTTAAATTCTTTTCTTTTCTCTTCACATTTTCATGGCAACGAAAAAACCAACTCATGGATGAATTAAGCAAATTAAATCAAATCAAATAAATCGAACAAGGAATTTAATTAAAAAGAAATTCTTCACATGCATCAAGGAGGGACTTCCTCGGGTGGAATCAAGGGGATTGATAGAAACAGCTCAGGCTCGAACAAGAACTTCAATAGGCTTAAGATCAGGAACAGACACATCGGATCAAAGCTGCAACACCTCAGGTCCACCGAACCGAGGCAGCAACACCGCCCTGCAACTGTTCACATAGCACAATGATATGATAACTCCATAAAGGGTTTGGGTTTTAAGCTTTGAAGTTCCCTTTTTTTCTACTCAAATTTCCTGAATTTCAGCTCCTTCCTTTTGTTAAATGAAGGAAAAGCAAAGGAGAGACACGGAAGTGTGTTAATCCACATAGAAAAAAGTGATTATGTGACTTGTGAGTGGGGGCCTAGGAGGCGTGGAGGAAGAAGAAGATGAACATTGCATAATCAATTTTTAATTGCTTATTACATTCATAATTAAATAAATAAAAATTTCTAACCTTATCTATTAAATCAAGTTAGAATGTTCAACTTGATTTTTGTTCGTCATAAGTATCATATATTATAAAACTTAATTATATTTTAATAATTATATAATATTGATTGAGTTATTATTTTAATTATAACATTTGATACCAGATTGAGGGCTAAATTTAGAACTAGAACTAAATTGACAAATTTCGGAAATTTTGAGCTTAAATTTATTTTTATTTTAAGAATTTGAACTAAATTGAGAAATTTTGTAAATATGGAGGATTAAATTCTTTAGAAATTTTATATTTAGAATCAAATTGATGAATGTCTAAACATAAGGGTCTAAATTTGTTATTAGACCAATAAAAACAAGTTCATATCATTTTCTTGTCACTCATCTAATTGCAACTAATGTGGAAATAATCAAAATATTTAATTTCTAAAAATTTAATGACTAAATAAAAAATTAATATTTAAGTGATCAAAATAGAATGAAATCAATAATTTGATGACCGTTTTGTGCTGTACCCTATCTTAATCCATCTCACAACCAAATTTCTCCATCTTTGCCTAATTTCTCTGTTTTTCAAATTTTAATAGAATTAACATATTTATTTAAAAATATATTTAATCGTTTAATATATTTTTAATAAGTAAATGTTAGTTCCATTAAGGGTCAATTTATTTACATGTAAAAGTTAAAAATAAAAATATTGAGTTATATATAAATAACAAATGAAATATTATATATAATTTATATATACAAAATTCTTTTAATTAAATATGAAATTATATATATAAATAACAAATGAAATTATATACAAATTTATAAGTGAAAATATACATAATTATATTCATAAAAAATACAAACAAGGTTATAAAGTAGTTCATAGGAATATAGCTTTCTTGTTTGTATTCTCATTCGATTATGAATATACCTTTCTTGTTAGTTTTCTCATTCTATTTTGAACATACCTTTCTTGCTTGTTTTCTCATTCTATTGATGATTAATGCTGCTTTCTAATTTTTTATAAATTTAATAGAACTATTACTACTAAAAGTATAAAAGGGCAATGATTTGCAATTGTTTTTATAATTAAGTACTGCTTCTTGCGGCACTCACATCTTGAAATCCAAATTCAAGATTTTAAAGAAATTTCTGAGCTCGATCACTATCATGGCTTTGTCTGCTGTGACATCTGCAGTGACAACAATTGGCAACCTGCTAACTGAGGAAGCCATATACCTATGGGGCGTGGAGGAGCAAGTTGATCGTCTGCAAACAGAGCTCAAATGGATGCAAAGATACTTAATGGACGCAGAGACAAAACAATCAATGGATGAGATGATTCGTCTTTGGGTTGCTGAAATCAGAGAGCTTGCTTATGATGCCGAGGATGTTGTCGAGGAATTTGCTCTCAAGATTGGATCCAAAAACAAAGGAGGTCCTGCGAGTTGTATTAAAAGATCAGCCTGCTGTTTGAAAGAGGGATGGGCACTCCACAAAACCAGGTCAAAAATCGAGAAAATCAAAGAAAGAATCAACGACTTGGTCCGAAAACTACAGGCCTACGGAGTAAAGGACAGAGGAGAAGAATCAAGTTCTTCAACTGAAAGACGAGAATCAAGGCGGCCTTATCCACATATTATGGATGATAATATTGTTGGACTAGTTGATGATACCGAGGGATTGGTCAAAGTTCTTACGGAGGAAAGTGGATGCAAGGTTGTTACAATATGGGGCATGGGTGGTCTGGGAAAGACCACTCTCGCCAAGAAAATATATCACCATCGTCAGGTTATTGATTATTTCGATCACTTGGCTTTTGTATATGTTTCTCAACCATGCCAGAAAAGAAATGTTTGGGAAGACATTCTATCTGGTTTCAAAACTTTAGATAAAGTGGACAGGAAGATAAGAGATGAAGCATTAGCAGAGAAGTTGTATAACATTTTGGGGGTTAAAAAGTGTCTGGTGATACTTGATGATATTTGGACCACTGAAGCTTGGGATAGTCTAAAACCTGCCTTTCCAGTTGCAACGGGCCGTCATAGCAATAGCAAGATATTGCTCACCTCTAGAAACAGGGGGATAGTTTCAGATGCTGACATAAGAGGTAAAATTTTCTTAATTAGGTAGAATTGAATACTCTTATTCCTTTTATGGAAAATAGCTACATATATTATTTCAGAGTTGAAGTGCCTAAACGATGAAGAAATTTGGGAATTGTTTCAAAAGATTGTATTTCCTCAAACAGGTAAATATACATATAGCAAAATTCTTGTTATACGCTAAATTTATTTTTCATTTTAAATTTTTTGACAATAATCTTAAAAATATGTTAGGATCATCTTAAAAATATAGTTTTTAGGCATCAACAAAATAGTGTCACGTCGTTAAATTTTTAAGATAACAAAGAATTATTATACACTCATTTATATTTAATATTTTCTCCAACTTATTTTAACTTTAATTAAATTATTTAAAATAATTAATTTTTTAAATTATAAACAAACATCTTTTCTTCTTTTCCAAATTTTAATCATGTTTTTTTTCATAAGTTAATATTTTTATTTTTGTGCAACCAATTTTTAAAAAATAGTAATTTTTGTGCAATATTTTTCATGCCATTGACACATAATTTTGATAATTGTTTTATCCTGAACCCAAAACCCCGAACCCCGAACCTTGAACTCGAACCCTGAACTTAAACTTTGAACCCCGAATCTCGCAGTTTAAGGTTTGGATTCGAGATTTCAAGTTCAAAATTTGAGGTTCAAGTTTAAAGTTTAAGTGTTCAGGGTTATGGGTTACGAGTTTAGGATTCATGATTCAAGGGTTTGAGGTTACGATTTTAGGGTTTTATGTTTTGGATCTAGGGTCTAGGATTCTAGATTCAGGGTTCAGGGTAAAAAAATTATGTGTCAATGACATGGAAAAAATTGTTGAAATGTCATTAAATAAACGGAAAGGGACCATGAATAATGTGGTCAGAAGAGTCCATAAAACAATTTCTCTATGGATGAGTGTATAATAATTCATGTCTTTAAAATTTGATGATTTGACAAAAAAAATTAATTTTTAGGATCATCCTAATGTAAGTTATTACCTTATCTTAATTATTGGACTATATGCTTGTTTAGTTTCTTAAGCACTTTCATGGTATTCTTTTATATGTTTATCCTGGATCCTTGCATCAGAAAGATGGAGGCGCAGGTAAACCATTCTTATCAAGAGTAAAGCCCAAGAAAGATGTAGTTGATTCGAACAACCAGCACATCTCTTTACCACCCTATTTAGCAAACCAATCCGCTAACCTATTGGCTTCTTGTCTGATAACATTGACTTTCAAAGAAGAAAGTTGCATGACCAGCTTATCAAAAACCTGAAGGACTATCCTTAATCTCCATCTTCGATCTTGACTCTTCTTCTTAATATTCGAAGCAATAGTCTGGGAGGCAGTCTTGATTGTCACATTGGTCCATTTGTTCTTCATAGCTAATTCAATCCATCCAACCATAGCTTTAGCCTCGACAACCTCACATGAATCACATGAATTATATATTTATTTGAATCTCCTCTAAAATTAATTAGAGTGAAGTTTCTTATTTAGTATTGACTGTTCAATAAAGTATTCAAAGTTTTGGAAGTTTTCAAATAGATTTATTTTTTTTAAGTGTTGTTAATAACAGTAATAAAAACTAAATTTTATAAGTGATGAATTTATATTAAATATTACTTAATAAATTAATAAAATTTAAGTTTGAGTTCATCTATTTTTACATTTCTTTAACCTACTTAAATTAATTCCTAATTTTTCTTATTTTTTTAAAATTTATTCCTAATTTTTTATACAGGAAATAAAATCGGTGAGGAATTAAAAGAGTTGGGAGAGAACATGGTTAAACATTGTGCAGGGCTGCCATTAGCCATTGTTGTATTGGGAGGAATTTTGGCTACAAAGAATAATTCATTAAACGAATGGCGAAAGATATCTGACAATGTAAAATCATACTTGAAGAGAGGCAAAAATCAAGGACCAGAGGATGTGTTAGCATTAAGTTATGATGATTTGCCTCCCTATCTAAGACCATGTTTCCTCTATCTAAGCCATTTTCCGGAGGATTATATGATAGATGTGGATAGATTGATTCAATTATGGGTTGCTGAAGGTATTGTGTCATCAAAGCAAGAAAAAAGAGATGGTGGGGAAATTGCGGAAGATGTGGCGGAATCTTATTTAATGGAGCTTGTGGAAAGGTGCTTGATTCAAGTACAAGAAAGAGATGTGGCAACCTTAAAGGTAAAAACGATTCAGATGCATGATCTGATGAGAGATCTTTGCTTATCAAAGGCAAAACAAGAAAATTTTGTCTTCATTGTTGATCGATCGAATGCATCTTCATTATCTATGATTCGGAAGGTTGGTAGGGTTTCTGTGCATGAGTTTTTTTTCATAAAATGCATTAAAAGTCCAAATATTCGATCACTTTTGTTCTTCAATGAGTTCTTTCCGGATGAGGCAGTAGAAAAATCTTGGCCCTTGGAAGTGTTGAATTACGTTGAAGAACATGAAGATTATGATTGTAATCCACTGTATTGGATTCTTTTCATTTCGGGAATTAGTACGATGGCACTTAAAATTCGAGGAATTTGGAGATACATGTTCAACAACTTCAAATTGCTAAGAGCCCTAAACTATGAAAGAACAGGAGGTGATCCTTCTGTAGGGTTTAAGTTACCCAGTAATATAGGTAATCTCGTCCATTTAAGATTCTTGAGTCTAAGGAATCTTAACTTCCATTGGTCAAAGTTGCCATCATCTCTAGGCAACTTAAGGTGCTTGCAAACCTTGGATTTAAGAGTTGATAATGTCAAAATTCATGTACCTAATGTGATATGGAGGATGGAGCAACTAAGACATTTATATCTCCCTTTGAGATGTAAAAGCAATACTAAGTTGAAGTTGGGCACTTTGAGAAAACTCCTAACACTTGTGAACTTCAACACCAAGAATTGTTATCTGAAGGATCTTATCAACATGAAAAATCTTAGAGAGTTGGGGATAAATTTTCCCTTCAATATTGAAAATTTCAATGAGAAGGACTTGGGCGAGAATCCACCCATAATCGGAAGTAAATATCTTCATTCCTTGTTTATTGTTTCCATTGGGGAATCCGGCACAGAAATAGATCCAAGACATTTGGCCCACCTCCTTTCAAATTGTACTAGTATTTGCAACTTAAGTATAGCAGTAAGGATAAGTGAGTTACCAGAGTATCACTACTTCTCTTCACATCTCGCTTACATACGGTTGAGTTGGTTCAAGTTTAGGAAAGATCCAATGCCAACACTAGAGAAGCTGCCTAACTTAAGGATTCTTGAATTCGAAAGTTCTTTCAAAGGAAAGGAAATGTTTTGCTCAGGGTTTTCCTAAACTTGAGTCTCTAATCCTTGGGGGGCTCGAAAATTTGGAGGAGTGGAAGATGGATGAAGGAGCCATGCCTTCTCTTCAGCGATTGGAGATCACGTATTGCAGAAGATTGAAGATGCTTCCAGAGGGATTGAGGTTCATTACAACCCTCAAAGAACTGAAGATTGAATTAATGCCAAAGGCATTCAAAGATAGATTGGAGGAAGGAGGAGAAGATTTCTACAAAGTCAAACATGTTCCTTCTATCATATTCCAACAAATCTACATTTAAAACTCCTATTATAAGTGGCGTGTGAAAGGGTGTTATATGGTGAGATTTGGGATTATCTTCTCTCTTGTATATATCTATGGTTGTTGACATCAGACTGGTTGATTGTTTGTTGTTTTCTTCAAATTACAATAAAACGGTTGCAAGATAAGGTATGGGAAGAATGGGAGGTGTCTGGATTAGCAAGGTACCAAACCCCTCCTCCATTTCTATTTCCTTCAATCTAATTTAATTACACATTTATTTTTGTCTTTTAAAACATAAAAATTGCAGATAAGGAGACGTCACTGACCTTTGTTCCCACATAGCTTTGGTTTGCGGTCACCATTCCTATATTTATTTGTTAGCTTTGCTTTCCCCTTTTTATTTTTTCTTTTTTTATATGTACTTAATGTAATATTAGAAGCCAAGGCAGGACCATGCTTTTCTAGTTCTATTGTAAAATTCATCACTTCGTTATCAATGTTCATTTCTACTATTCAGTTTACTTAAATATAATTGTTTGATATATATATATATTTGAATATGGATACACGAGAATATAATCTTTTTAATATATACATATTTTAGAAAAAAATTGAATATACGAATGTTGGACACATTTCCTGTTTCAACATATTTCCTTATTTTATGCAAGTCGATTGGTATTCAACATAATCTTTTCTGTCAACCCTAACTCAATAATCTTTGTTAAGATATCATATCAGGTTCAATGGTTGCACTTCATCCCACACTTCCAAAGCAAAAAATAGGAAAAATTAAATCTTACCAACTAATAACACTTCCAAATTACATTGTCTTACAAAAAGAAGAAGATACAATTTGAATTTTTTTATCAACATTTGATGGTTTAGCAAGCTATATGCTTTATAAAAGGCAAAGGAATCTAAGGGAATCAAAGATTCCAAAATCGATATTTAGATTCAAGATTTTGTATCCTCAAGCTTTGCTTCTAATATCTACCAACAATATCTTGATGATAATAAACTAAAAATACAATACAAAATCACAGCCACATTTGTTAGTGACTATTTTGGGTGATCAAAGGAAAAAAATGTTAGCTGTTCAGCAAACAAGGTGTACAAATTAGATATTCCAATTACGTTCAAGCACTTGACAAATCCTTTCTGCAATGGCTTCAGAAGGCATCCTAGGACCTTCATCATCTGCAAAAACCGACCATTTCTAGCAACTAAGCTAACATCACACATGATATTATATGTATATAACATATATAGAAGATGATTATGTGGATTAAAAGCTATGTCAGTTTGACTAAATGCATGACCACAGGACGTGCACGATTCTTCAATAACGATATGAAAATACTTGGAAGAAAAACTGAATACATCAATTTATAACATTTACATCTGAGTTCGAGTAAAGTAAAACATATCATTCTATCTAAACATGCAAAATATCCAAAACTCTTGATGAATGTTAGATACAAATATGTAGAATGTACCCAAAATACCCATCTCGAACTCAGTAGAGAAATATCTAGCATTCAAAAGGCACTAGCTTCAACCAAGAACAAGGAAGTTTCTTCAAAGGCTTGATATAATTTCTTCACAACCATATATATGTGTGCATATACCCATATTAAGGATGATTGTTTTGGCAAAGAGGATGAGAAGATAGAAAGAAAACCTTTAATCCAATGACAATATTTGATTATAACATGACACATATAATTGTGATTAAAATTGCGGTCACAAACATGTTTGCAATCACATCATGTTAACGAATACTATCGCAATCAATTGCAATAAATATCCACAACAACAAGAGCCAGAATCCTAAAAAAACAAAGATAATACATTACAGCTTTTAAGGAATTTTCAATAACGTATATACCTGCAAGATTTTCAGTGATGACACAACAAAGTTCACCATCAGACAACTTCCCGATCTAATGAAATTTTCAAACATATCATGTCATAAGTTTCAAGATCAACTGAAACATGCGGATACCCAGTATGATAAGAAATTAAATTAAGAGAAATTAAATTAAGGATTTTCTACATCAAACCTACCATGAAAACATAATTTTTATTAGGATCAAAGGCATAGCCCATCATGGCAGCATTATTGAGTCCATTTTCAGAGGAAAATCCTGAAACATGTTACAGGCAAATATTAAGAAAAACAATGCACAAGCATAAGTACAAAAACATAGCATGCAAGAAATCAATACTTGAAAGGATTAATATCACTGCTAACCTAAGACATTAAATCTACCACCACTAGGAAACATCCGAAATGATCCTTGTCTTTCAATGTTGAGATACATAGGTCCAAGTCTGCCGTATTGCGCCAAACTGGAATTCATCAACCTCTTAAAGAACCTAAAGGATGAAAAGTTCCAGTCCAAGTTATATATATACAGACACACACAGACAGACATGAAGAAAGTGGGTTAATGGTGTATTATTTAAGTAAAGAAGAAGTTGAAATCTTGAACCTCTAAATATTGGGTAACAGCTAGTGTTAAAAGTGCATAAAGTTCTGCTAGTATCTACAACAAACAATGGAGGAATCACATACGTTGTTTATATTCACTTTTCTTGCTACACAAGCAAGCTGACTCCATAAACAAAGGCATACTTTTTTCTCTGTTTTTAAATGGTTTTCTTGTTTTTTGCCTGCTTTTTATATTAAGAGAGAGAGATTGTGAGATCTTGTCATCCTCAAGGAGAAAGTGGTCAAGCATGAAGGTGATGGGAAGACCACGAGTCAATGGTGGTTGATCCATGAGTTGATTATGAGTAGTTTCATGTTATGAAATAAAAATGTTAGGTAAAGTTAGTTGAACACTGTGTTTTAGGGCTGAGGGTTTAATGAAACTATAGGTTTTGATGTTGAATGAAAACGGTGCGTATTGACGGTTTGTTACAACTGCTTGAGGAACAGCCCTATAGCAGACTTTGTAACTGCCAATTCTCAGCCATAATAGAAACTGGCATGGGAAATGAGCAGATATGCCATTTTGTGAAGGAAATCAATTCTTTCTTCTTCCTCGATTCTCTTTCTCCTCTCTCTTTTTCTTTCTTCCTCTATTCTGTTGAAATTATGCATCACTTCACCAGCATTCATCATTGTGGACGTATCTGATCTTCAGTCTCTGGTTTACTGCCCATGTAAAGTTATGGAAAGGAATGCAAATTTAAAAGGTTTTCTTGCTATAGTCTATGCAATTTCATGTGTGCGTGAAAGGAGATGAAGATTAATAGAGTAATACTGATATACCAACAATTCATTAATTGAAGTACTATAATATTATCAACAAGTAACAGAATTAAGTGAGTATACTAATATAGTCTAGAAAAACAATTTAATTAATAATATCATAGGGATGGCAACAGGGTGAAGTTGCTATTGCTATTTATATCTCTGCTGCTAGCTTTTGACGACTTCAAGTAAACCGCAATCACAAGTGTTGTTCTTATTACCTGCAAAAACAGAGCCAACAATCTGAATCCATATCCCCATTTTAGGAACAAATGCATGGTGTACCATTTGTTTCGAAGCCAAATCAGTTTTCTTAATTTTTCTTGAAGTAAAACCGTATCTGACACTTATATTCAACACATATTCATGTATTGGTATGAAGATATGATATTCTTATCCTATACTCATACCCGTGCTCAAGTAACATAAGCTGAACCCGCAAGATAACTGATTTAACATCGCATTGCTGCTAGCTATTGATGATTTCACCAAGTAAACTGCAATCACAAGTGTTGTTCTCATTCCTTGCAAAAACACAGTCAACAATCTGAATCCACATTCCCATTTTTGGAACAAAACCATGGCGTACCATTTGTTTCAAAGCCCAATCAACTTCCTTTACCATCTTCCCCTTACAAAAACCATGAATCAACTTCTTGTATGAATCAAAACTAGGATTAACCCTCTCAAAAACCATTCTCCCCATAATCTCCTTTGCTTCCATAAACCTCGCAGCATCAAGCAAACCATACAACACCTCTTGATAAGACCCTGCATTGGGATAACACCCTTCCTTTTTCATAATTTCTAACAGCTTCACACCTTCATCAATCCTACCGTGTTTCCTAAGACCTGAAATCAAGATATTAAAGCTAACAGCATCAGCATCGATTCCTTCCGTTTCCATCCTCCCCATCAACTCAAAAGCTTCATCAACCTTCCCTTTATCGCACAACCCGTGCATTAAAGTAGAATAAGTTCTAACATTAGGCTTACACCTTTGTTTAGGAAACTCATCGAGCAGTTGGAATGCAAACTCTAATTTCCCATTTTCACACAACCCTTTAATGAGAATATTCAGAGTACAAGCTTCGATTTCAACACCCAAATTGGGAGCTTTCCCATAAACCTCGTGAACAACATCAAATAGTTTGTTCGATACGAGTAAGCTCAATACGATATTGAAGGTTTTAACACTAGGCCAAGTCCCATATTCTGGCATGCTAAAAAGGATCTCGATTGCCCTTTTGATTCGACATCCGATATGCCCATACTTTTTAATCACATTGTGGAAGAATTCATCGGATAAACGACAGGCTTTTTCACGTTTGAGCTTTTCCATTATATTTTCAATGGAATCAAAATGCTGGGCATATGCGAGCTTGTTGATGAGCAAAGTGAAGAGAGGTTCAGTTGGTTTATAATCCTTGCGAGCTGAGTATTGGGCTAGGACTGAAATGAGGGAGTTTGGATCTTTAAGATTGTCAAAGATTTTGAGGATTTCGGTCGGGGAGAGCAAGTCTTTGTGGGTTAGTCTGAAAAGGGCAGGCGAAGTGGGGTGGGTTGGTTGATGGTAGCTGGAAAATGAGGAGAAAAACGAAAGGGGTTTAAGAGATGAGATTTTAGTGGTGATTGGATGGTGAAAAAATGAGGGAAAATTTTGGGGGTAAGAGCTTTTGACAGAAGAAAGAAGGGAACGTGAAATCATGCGTTTGGCCATTGGAGAATGTAGAAACTGGAGAGCTAAAAGCTATCTGCTATCTGCTATTTGCACTATAAACGTATATAGGGTAAGGGAAAGGCTTAATACTTGTTTTGTCCCCTGTAATATAGTAAAAATCTCATTTTGACCCTTTTCCTTGACTTTGTCTGTTTACTTTCAATTCGTCCATCATGTTAGTTTATTGATCAATTCCGCAAATCCCATGTGTTAGGGTTCCTATATTATAGTATTCATCCATGTACTTTAACCCTCCACGTTGTCGCAATCAATTGGCTTAAATGATCACACACAAGGATCACTATAGTATAAGGACCAAAGTGAGAATTTTATTATTAATTAAGTGATGAACACGTAAACATGCACTAATTTTTTATGTAGAAATGGTCAATGGATTAAAGTGACAGATGAAATGAAAGTAAAGGGTGCAAAGCGATTGTATGATGCAAAACTTAAATAATTTATCTACTGAAATTTTGAGGTGTATTATTTTGAAGTAACGAATCATTGTTATTTACAACTATATATTACATCTCTTTGAAATGTACAAATAAACTAATGGGCAGAATGTTTATGAATGTCAAAACTTTATTTTTGCTTCTTCTTCCCTTCAAGAATTGGTTGGATTTGGAGATGCCTATTGAAAGCCTGGTTGAAAAGGAATCGAGTTTGGAATGCCGAAATGATCGGAAGCCATGCCAATATAGCAATCGGAGAGAAAAGGATCGATCCCATTCCGTAATCATATGCCTTAGCTAGTACCTCGTTGAACCGCCAGTCGGGTGTTCTCAATAATTGGCCTCACGACTTGAGCAACTTTGAAGGAACTAAAATGTCGAGGAATAAGGCAAAAGATGTAAACTCTAGACAAAAACTATATGCCGATCCTCTAAATATATGAACAAATTTAAAAAAAAAAAATTGGATAACTTAAGGATTCTTGAATTCTATAGTTCTTTCAAAGGAAAGGAAATGTTTTGCTCTGCTCAGGGTTTTCCTAAACTTGAGTCTCTAATCCTTGCGGAGCACTTCGAATTGGAGGAGTGGAAGGTGGATAAAGGAGCCATGCCTTCTCTTCAGCGATTGGAGATCAAGGATTGCCCAGAATTGAAGATGCTTCCAGACGGATTGAGGTTCATTACAACCCTCAAAGAACTGAAGCTTGAATTAATGCCAAAGGCATTCAAAGATAGATTGGAGGAAGGAGGAGAAGATTTCTACAAAGTCAAACATGTTCCTTCTATCATATTCCAAAAATGTGGCTAATAGATTGAATGATAATTGAGAGGTAATTTCATAACCTCTAGTTTATGAAATGATTCCTACTTTCTTTGCTTCTTATATATCTTTCGTTTTTGACAATGTCTCACCTTCTCACTGACTTTGTCAACACACCAATGAATAATTACATTTATTAAAAGTCAAAGGAAGTCAGACATTGATATTTTTTTAGTTTTTCTTTTCAGGTAAAGACGCCATTTTTTCAGCTGCTACTGCTATTCACGGGATCAAATCTAGATTTAAAACTCCAATTATAAGTGGCGTGTGAAAGTGTGTTATATGGTGAGATTTGGGATTATCTTATCTATTGTATATATCTATGGTTGTTGACATCAGACTGGTTGACTGTTTGTTGTTTTCTTCAAATTATAATAAAACGGTTGCAAGATAAGGTATTGGAAGAATGGGAGGTGTCTGGATTAGCAAGGTACCAAACCCCTCCTCCATTTCTATTTCCTTCAATCTAATTTAATTACACATTCATTATTGTCTTTTAAAACATAAAGTTGCAGATAAGGAGACGTCACTGACCTTTTGTTCCGACATAGCTTTGGTTTTTGGTGACCATTCCTATATTTATTTGTTAGCTTTGCTTTCTCTTTCTTTTGTTTTTCCCTACGTAAGTCTGCTTGATTCTTTTTCATTTTATGTACTTAATGTGATATTAGAAGCCAAGGCAGGACCATGCTTTTCTATTGTAAAATTAATAACTTCGTTATTTTATATATGTTTGTTGGACACATTTCCCGTTTCAACATATTTCCTTATTTTATGCAAGTCAATTGGTATTCAACATAATCTTTTCTGTCATCCTTAAATCAATAATTTTTGTTACGATATCATATCAGGTCATCCCTACACTTCCAAATTACATTGTCTTACAAAAAAAAGATACAATTTGAATTTTTTTTATCAAATGGTTTAGCAAGCTATGCTTTATAAAAGGCAAAGGAATCCAAGGGAATCAAAGATTCCAAAATCGATATTTAGATTCAAGATTTTGTATCCCCATGCTTTGCTTCTTATATCTACCAACAATATCTTGATGATAATAAACTAAAAATATATATATTCAAGGGAATCACGATTGAAAATTTCACATCCACTTAAATAATTCAAATGATATTTATTCAATAAGTTTAAATTAAAAACGGTAAGAATCCTCATTTATCTTTTATTCGAAATGTAATTGGGATTCAATGAAAATATTGAACACATAATGTGTGCACATGGAAATGTCCAAATCTTTAAATATAGGGTCGACATGGGAGAAATCTCCTAATACCCAACGTTAAAGATTTATAAAATTCAATATGATCCTATTATTTTTGTTATAAAACTCAATATCTTTTTCGGATTAAGATACGAGCGAAAAACAACTAACTATTTGTAGTTCAAGGTGTCACTACACCAAAAGAGGGATTTAGCGGCATTTTTTGTGGCGTTTGTAGATAAAACACCGCTACAAATCAGGCATTCGCGGTGCTAACCCTAAAACGCCAGTAAAGATCCAGCAATAGCGACGCTTCTAGGAAAATGACGTAAATAGTCAGACCCATAGTGGCGTTTTATATAACAACGCCGCAAAAGAGCATCATTAGTGGCGTTTTTAAACAAAAACGTTGTAATAAATTTGACAAAACACATCGTTTAATATTCAGGAATAGTGGCAGTAGCGGCGCATTATAAAAACGCCATTATAGAGCACAATTAGCGGCGTTTGTTTGTAAGCGCCGCAAAAAATGTTAAACAAAACACAGCGTACAATATTGAGGTATAGTAGAATAGGTGGCGCTTCTATAAAAACGCCGCTGAAGCACATCATTAGCGGCGCTAGTACAAAAGCGCCGCAAAATATCTGGACCAAAACGCAGCATTTGGTGAAATGGCATAGAGCCAATAGGGGCGATTCAGGAAAACGCCGCTATAGCCCAATAATAGCGGCGCGTAACCGAAAAACGCCGGAACTTGTGAAACCGAAACGCAACGTTTCGTCTTGAGCTATAGCGCCTTTAGTGGCGCTTAGCCGAAAACGCCGCTATATATCAGCTTTTAGTGGCGTATTCTTGAATCGCCGCAAAGGTTTTGTACAAAATGTATCGTTCGGGTTTGACGTATAAAGGCATTAGTGGCGCTTACCTAAAAACGCCGCTATATATGTTAAATAGCAGCGTTTAACTAAAAAAGCCGAAAATTTTTAAACCGAAACGCAACGTTTCGTCTTGAGCTATAGCGCCTTTAGTGGCGCTTACCCATAAACGCCGCTGGATATCAGCTTTTAGTGGCGCTTTTGCTTAAGCGCCGCAAAAAATTTTGACCAAAACGCATCGTTTCGACTACACGTATAGATTCATTAGCGGCTCTTATTTGGAAACGCCGCTATAGAGTAACTTTTACTGGAGCTTTAGATTAAAACGCCGCAAGAAATTTAATTTATTTTTCCATTATTTTAGGATTTATTTTTCCATTATTTTTGCTATAGAGTTTTAGGGTTTATGGTATATATACTATTTTTTATTTTGGGCTAGGGATTGAAGGTTTGATGTTCAAGGTTTAAAGATATATATACTACTATTTGAAAACTAATTAAAGAATAACATTTTAATTTTACTGGGATCCATGCCACGTTGTAGCACACCTATATTAAATAATTAAATAATATAAAATATATGTTCTGTACTAAACTAACACATTGGCCACCCGAATTTCCAAAGATATGGTTTATGACTTACGGTTTAGACTTTAGGGGTTTGGCCAACTTTAAGGTTTAGAATTTATGATTTGGTGGTTGTTGTTTGTGGTTTACGGGTTTAATGTTTATGGTTAATTTAGGGTTTAAGATCTACGGTTAATGTTTACGATATATTGTGGATTGGATTTTGTGGTTTGGTGGTTTGGTGTTTTATGGTTAATTGA
Organism: Gossypium raimondii; assembly: GCF_025698545.1. Classification (NCBI taxonomy): domain Eukaryota; kingdom Viridiplantae; phylum Streptophyta; class Magnoliopsida; order Malvales; family Malvaceae; genus Gossypium; species Gossypium raimondii. Next base: position 5,125,694 of record NC_068575.1, read on the forward strand.
CGGGTTTAGGGTTTAAGTTTGATGTTTTGAGATTTAGGGTTTAAGGTTAAGGGTTTATAGTTTAGGGTTTAGGATTTATGATTAATTAAGGCTTACAGTATAGTGGTTTATAGTTTAGGGTTTGATGGTTACGGATAAATAATATGGTTGACAATTTTAAGGTTTCAACTTTAATTTAGGGATTGGGGCTTTTGTGTTTAATCTTGGATATTCTAGATTAATATAAATGAAAATAATATAAATATAAATTAATATTTTAAAAATATATCAAAATGGGTTAAATCCCAAAAGCGAACCACGAACAATGTTTTATTGTTCAACTATTTTATACATTAACTTTTATCGTGTGATCCAGATAATCTTGTAAAATAGTAACATAATTATTGATATAATTAAAATAAATTTTTATTTATATTGCATACATAAATATTTATATTTATTCAATATAAAAATATACTGATGTATTTTCTTTTTAAAATGTGTAATTATTAGTTAAAAATTTCTCTCTAATTTAAAAGAAATTATTAAAATATCGGTTAATTTTATTGAAATGTTAGCAAAACATCACCGTTTTGTGCTTTGCATTTAGTGGCGCTTTTTGTAAACGCCGCAATAGTGTATTATGAGTTAAGAAACTGCGTCGTTTGGCATTGTCTTTAGTGGCGCTTTCCCTAAAACGCGGCAAATAGTTTAAGTTTTATATATAAACAGTGCCATTTTACTTATTTTAGTTGTGGTGTTTAGGGTTGAAAACGCCAAGAGTTTGATTTAACTGATGTCGAAACGACAGCGTTTGACTGTATATTTTGTGGCACTTAAGTATAAACGCCGCAACTGGGTTAAATAGGAAAAAAACGGTGTTGTTTGTTTTCCATCCTTTTGACCGAAACAAAACCAAAAACCCCGATTAATCTCCCTCCCCCCAAACTGTCATCTCCCCCAAATCCCTAAATTCCCCTAATCCCTAACAGTTCCCCAAACCCGACGTATCCCTGTAAGGCGCCGTCTGCTTTGCCACATCACAGTCTCCCTGCGTCTCTGGTGCCCCAACAATCGGTAAGCTCGGCATCTTCCTTTTTCTTTTTCATGCGTGGATGTTATCTGGAATACCGATTTTGAACAAAAAAATCCATAAACATTAAACAATGTCTGTTTTGGTAAAGAAAACAATGAACTCCCTTTTTTTTCATAAACATTAAACTTCTCCTTTTTGGTAAATCCATAAACATTAAACTTCTCCTTTTTTTCCTCTTGTTGGTAAAGAAAACAATGAGCTCCCTCACATTCTCAGTTTCAGGCACAAAACAGACATTGAAGATCTCATCTTTTTCCCTTGTTTGAAAACAAATGCGTTACTCAAATAAATCAAATTCCGCTTAAACCCTTTTGTTCTTTTTTTGGTCTCCCAAGCTGTTTCTCTTTTGGTTCCTTTAATAAGTTCAAGAACAGACAGGAAAACATAATTTCTTGTATATATTCATTAAACAAAAGCATGTTGCTTTATCTGTTAACTGGTTAGGGTTTCTTGTTATTGGAGGTCAAGTTCTTTGTGTTTCAGAGTTTGTCATGTTTCTTTTTTCCTGCTAAGGAAGAAGTTTCTGAATTATAAAGTTATGTTGTTTTTATTTTCCTCATTGAATTCCTTGGTCAATCATGCAGACTGAGCTGAAAAGATTGGAATTTAATGAGATTTCATGGAAGCAAAAACAACTTGCTAATTTGTTACATATCTTATTCTGGTCAGTTCTCATTTTCTTTAGCTCTATTATTACTTTTTGGTGTTGTGTTCATATACAATTTACTTGTTAATTATTAGTTGAACTTTCAGATTTCCCCCCTTTTTTCTGTTTGTTAAAAATTCTATTTTGGGGGCTTTGGTTTTTCTTTTAGAAGGACTTTTTTTTTCTCTACTTACTCCAAATGCTGTTAAACTACTTCTTTTCTGTAAAATCCTAAACAATTTCTTTTTTTCCCCTTATTTTTCTTCATAATGCTAGATGGGATAGTTTACTTTTCCCAGAAAAAAAAAAAGAGAACAAGATATGAGTTGATATCAAGATGGATTTACCAAAACATTAAACTGAGAATCTGGAATACTGATTTTCAATGTCTGTTTTGTTTTTGATATGCTTGAGCTTAGGTTGATTTATTTGTTAACTTGTTAGTTCAGTGCAACTATTTACTCTATCTTTTTTTTGTTTAGTAGCTATTTATTTATTCGTTATTACTTTTTCAATGTTTTAATATTTTCTAAGTATTTAAATTTTTCAGTAACTATATATGCAGTAAAGGTTTAGTGTTTTAATATTTTCTAAGTATTTGAAATTTTTTAAAATTGTTTGTGCATAGATGGCATTCTTTATTTTAACATATTTGAGATTACTCAGTTCTGTAACATGCAACTTGATTTTGTATTTACATCATTGTATTGTCTTCATTAATGGACGGTAAACAGCTGACTGCTTTTAGTTGATCTTATGTTTACATGCAACTTGATCTTATGTTTCACTTGACTTTATCAATTGATACTTTGTTTAGTTACTTTTCTATAGTTTCGTAAACACCTGGCTGCTTATGTTTTCTGTTTTCTATATATTTGGTTTACGGTCATTGGTATTCATTAAGTTTTTATATTTGGTTCTCATATTGGTAAAGTTTTAAGGTGCCATTTAATGTTTCCAAGTAATATTTGTTTGTGATATCGATAAAGTTTTACATATTTGATGGCTAAACTAAAAAAATATTTGGTGCTAGTCTGATCATGGTTCATCTATTGTAGGCAGAAATAATATTTGGTGCATCTTAATACATATCTGACCATTGAAATTTGGGGTTTGTTGCGTGTGTTTTGCGGAACTATTGTTTGGGCAGGTACATGTTAAAATTTGAACGTTTTTCCCCTTATTTATATGCATTTTCCCAAATTGCTTAACAAAATTCCTATTCCTAACCGCAGTCTCTGTTTGCTGGTAAGAGTGAAGTAGACAAAGTTGAGTTAAATATTAAGGTATGTTTTAGTTCATAACTTAAATCAGTAATAGTTTTATCATGATGATTTTTGAAAAAAAATTCTTTTGGGGCTCTGATTTTGTATACATGTAATTGGTTTTGGTTGTTTCCCTTTACCTTATGTTTCATTTTACTTATTTTACAATTGCCATGTACTTTTCTGACTTATGTTTTCTGTTATCATCCATCAACGATTGTTATATATGTTGAGCAAAATAGAGCAATTTACTAAATTGTACTTGGGATTTGGATAAAAATTTTTTATTTTAAAATTATTCGATATTTCTTAACTACACGTTTCATTTAAGAACAAATTAATCCACTTTATTTTCACAGATTCAGTTTCATTGATATGAAATATGCTTAATTGATGTGTACATATTATTCCATATCGCAAGTAAATATTTTATTTAAATCAAATTTATTTTTATTTGTTTTAAAGTTAAAATTAACAAAACATACATAACTTAAAGCTAAAATTTCTTAACTTTTGTAAATGGTATTAACTTGCTTAATATAAATTAAACTTATATAATATTAAGATCAAATTTCAAGACTTGCAAAATCTTTGGATCGATTTCATAATTTATGTATTTTATGTAACTTACATAATATATAACATGCATATAACTTTTGTAAATGGTATTAACTTGCTTAATATAAATTAAACTTATATAATATTAAGATCAAATTTCAAGACTTGCAAAATCTTTGGATCGATTTCATAATTTATGTATTTTATGTAACTTACATAATATATAACATGCATATAGCTTAAGTAATGTAATTTCAGATCTACTTTCACTACTTACATAGCTTTTAGCAGACACTTCATAACTTATATAATATTAAGATAAAATTTCTAATCACACATCAATTGGAAATAAAATAAAATTAATATAACTTATATAATATTAAGATTACTTATATAGTATTAAGACAAAATTTCTAATTACATAACTTACATAAATTAAATAACTTACATAACTTACATAAATTAAATAACTTACATAACTTACATAAATTAAATAACTTTCATAACTTACATTATACATAACCTTCTTAACTTACATTATACACGACTCACATAATTAATATTATACACAACTTTCATAATACATTACTTACATAACGTACATTACTTACAGTACTTACATAATACATAATACATAACTTACATAACTTACATAATAAATAAAAATATATCATACCAGAAATTTCTGTAATTCATTTATGGTTAGAACTGGCGTTTTAACTTACCAGTGCAAATTATTGTCAACGTCAGACTTCAAGAATTAAGAAATGGACCGGTCTTGGATGAATTTGTCAAGGGTTAGTAACAGTTATCGAAATGGAGTACAGTATTTTCTAAATTTTGCATTTCAATATGCAAGCCAAGAGAACATGATTCTTCGCCCGTGTAAGAAGTGTGTCAACATAAACTGGCATTATCGTAAGGTTGTATACGAGCATCTAATTGTTGATGGGTTTGTTCGGGGTTATAAACAATGGTTATTTCATAGAGAATGCTCGCCTAGTACTTCCTCTTCTACGATGGATGTATCTTATCCTGATACTGCTTACCATCAGTTTGATAGAGGGGATGACATGGAAGGTATGTTGCGGGATGCATTTAATATGCACAATCATGGTGTGCAATCATTCCCAGCAGATTTTGTGGCATCTGATGATTGTAATATTGGTGGAACTACTTTTACCGAACTGGGAAGTAGTGTACCTCATGAAGAGCCGAATGTAGAAGCGGCAAAGTTCTACGTTCTACTTAATGACATGAACGAAGAACTGTATGAGGGATTAAATTTTCAAAAATGTCTTTTTGTGTTCGTCTTTTTCAGTTAAAATGTTTGGGAGGGTGGACCGGAAACTCGTTGACAATGCTGTAAGAGTTTTTGAGAGAAATGTTTCCGTTTGCAAAAATCCCTCAGTCATGCAAAGATATGAAGAAAATGATAAAAGATTTAGGCCTTGGGTACAACAAAATCCATAGTTGCCCAAATGACTGCATGTTGTATTGGGGCGATCGGAAAAACCAACAGTGCTGTCATGTATGCGGCCAATCCCGTTGGATAAATAGAAACACAGAAGACGGGAACGACGATGAAAATGATGCACAATTGAGGAAGAAGCCAGTCAAGATTTTGCGGTATTTTCCCCTCATACCAAGGCTTCAAAGGCTTTTCATGTCGTCGAAAACAGTGGAGTCTATGGGAAGAAGTTCTCTTACATGGGGCATCGTCGGTGGTTACCGAAAAATCATAGATTTAGATTTTAGAGTTCTGCATTTGACGGCACTGAAGAGTTCAGAGAAGCTCATTCGCAGACCAGTGGCTTTGAAATCTCGTTCGTGTTGGAGGATATGAATTTCATTTATGGGAAGATGAACCAACCGCCAAACACGCAAAGAAATAGAAGATCAAATGATGAAGCTGATGATGACTCAGATGAAGAGGATGATCCTAATGAGACGGACTTGTGGAAAAAAAAAAGCATTTTTTTGAGTTGCCTTATTGGGAGCACCACCTATTACGACACAATCTTGACGTTATGCATATTGAGAAAAATGTCTGCGAGAACATTGTCGGTACAATTTTGAATGTAGACGAAAAATCAAAAGACAATCTTCAGAGTCAACTTGATTTAGTTCAGATGGGAATTCGACCTGATCTTCATCCGAATCCACTTCCGAATGGGAAATATCGGTTGCCGCCTTCAATTTTCTCAATGTCCAAGACGGAGAAAGAACTATTTTGCATGGTGTTGAAGGATATAAAGGTTCCAGATGCGTATGCATCAAACATATCTCAATGTGTTAGTGTTAAATATCGAAGATTATATTCGCTAAAATCACATGACTATCACATCTTGATGCAAGATTTACTGCCAGTTGCTCTACGATGTTGTATGTCAAGAAGGTGACGTCTTGTATAATTGAACTATCCAATATAATGAAAGCCATTTGTGGCAAAGTGTTGGATGTTCAAGAACTTTAGAAGGTACAGGATCGAGCCGCTTTGACTTTATGCAACATGGAGAAAATCTTCCCACCTTCCTTCTTCACCATTACGGTTCACTTGATAATCCATCTCCCGCATGAAGCAATTCTTGGCGGACCCATTTTCTATCGATGGATGTATCCCATAGAAAGGTGTTAATTAAAAATTTTAAAATTTTCCAATATTCACCTCTATGCCTTTAGTTACAACTTTTGATAATGTTGTATATTGTGTTTAGGTTCCTATCCAAATTAAAGTCTTACTGCAGCAACAAGCGATATCCAGAAGGATCGATTGCTGAAGGCTACTTGGCAGAGGAATGTATGACCTTCTGCTCAAGATATTTGGAAGATGTTGAAACAAGGTTGAACAGACCAAATAGGAATGCTGGACTCACAGACCATAACTTAGCCGATACTTATTTGTTCCAAAGTTTTGGAGAACCAATCGGTAAAGTTGAAATTGCAGAATTAGATCATTTATCGTGGGTATAAGCACATTGATATGTTCTGTTTCACCACGAATCAATAGAACCTTTACGGAAGAAAGTTTTACAAATTTGATAAATATTTATCAAGTTAAAAATTGTTTATCTTCTAACAAAGTGAACATTTTTTTAACATAGTGAGTACAAACAAATATTGAGATCTCGTTCGCGCTCCCGAAGAACACAACATCGAGATATCAATAAGTTGTTTACAGAATCTTTTTATGAATGGTTAAGCCAAACGGTATGCAGTTGGAGCTTCCGCTTACAAATAATAATGTTTTCTCATAACATTTTTAATTACTCAGTTTACTTTCCATTCAATAGGTTTGGAGTGGGAAGAATGTAAACGACAAAGTTAAATGGCTCTCCCAAGGTCCAAATCGAGTGGTTAAAAGATATAGTGCGTTCCTCATCAACGGATTCAGATTTCATACTAAATATCGCGAGAGGTTGAGGACAACGCAAAATTGTGGAATAGTTGTTAATTCTGCAATTACAAGTTATGCTAGTGCTAGGGACAATAATCCCGTCGAGGGAAATGTAGAATATTTCAGACATCTTACTGACATAATTGAGTTGGATTACTATGGCAAATGGAAAGTTGTCTTATTTCGAGGTGATTGGGCCGATGTTAATACAGCTCGTGGAATTAAGCAAGATCAATTTGGTTTTACAATGGTGAACTTTGACCGATTGATTCACACAGGACAACAACTTATAGATGAGTCGTATGTATTCTCATCTCAAGTCAAACAAGTTTTTTACTCAAAAGATCCAACTGATGAGGGTTGGTACGTTGTACTCCGTAACATCCCCAGAGACTTGTTTGACATGGGCAGTGGAAGTAGAGATAACATCGACGACAGATCAGAAACTTTGCCCTTTTCAGAACAAAACTTAAACAATAATATCCCTAGTACTAGTGCACAATTTCAATGGGTTCGTCAGGATACGGATGAAGATATTTATGAATAATGATGTAGTAAGATTTTATGATTGTTTAATTATATGTAATATCATAATTTAAATCTTGGTCTTATTATATATTTTAACTATTTTATATGTGCAGTTATTGTTGTAATTAGTTATTAAGTTTACTTACATTTTATGTGTATTGCAGATAAAATGCCTAGAAGAAAAATTCTAAGGGGAAGCATTGCTCAAAATGATCCAAACTCGATGAAACAAATAATCTTGAACAACGAATGACAATTGAATCTTCGAATGTTTCGATTACACCTGAGGATCCTACAGAAGTTCAAAGTAATTTTACATTTAATTTACATGTGTGTTTACTTATAATTGATTTGTTTTTCAAATTCTTATATTATAATATACCATTTGTAGCTGAAAATGGTGGGACGCGCAGAGGTCGAGGACGTACGCTACTTAGAGAGTTATACGAGTTAGATCCAGTCGAGCGTGTCAAAGTTGGACGAAACAGTTTTGGTCAGCCTGTTGGATCAGAAGCTCGACTTTTACCAGGATACATGGCATTTTAGCACGAAATGTGAATATGTTACCTATCAACTATGAGTCATGGCGTCAAATGTCCGATAGCAACAAAAACCAAGCCCTCGATAATATTAAGGTAACAAAATGTTAATGTCATCTGTAATGCTTGGGAAATAGTTTCATTTATATTTACTTTATTAACTTGTGTTTTTTGTAGGCGAGGTTTGCTTTAGAGGTCTCGGATGCTTACGTAAAAAGGCATTGGGAAAAAGATAGAGAGACAATAAAAGTACTTTGAAGAAAAATTATTATAAGACAAAAACAACCCTCGATGAGAAATTGCAAAATGTCCCGCCGGGTATGTTGAGGTACCAATGGGAAGATGCGGTTAGATTTTGGCATTCGAAGAAAGGCGAGGTATGACGTGCTTCCAAACTATTGTAATTATTTTGGTTTATAGTATTTACTATTTACGTACTAAAAATTTCATAACGTAGGATCGTGAACAAGTTGAAAAAAGCAGCAGGCAGAAACAAAAATTCACTCACGCAGCTGGGTCGAGAAGTTTTGCATGTGTAGCTGAGGCGGAGGTATTTTAATTTTTTAATATTTTCAAATATGTATAACTTTCCATTAAATAATATTTTTACTACTATATTGTAGGAACTGTCGTCCGGTCAAAAAGTTGGATGCCTTCAACTTTTTGAAATTACACATAGGAAGAAAGATGAATCTCCCATGACTCCTGAAGCTGGTGAAATAATGGTTCGTTTACTTAATACGATTTGACTTGTTTTAGTTATTTATAGTGTTTATTTTCTAATGGTTTAATTCATTCCTTGTAATGCGACTATTGTTATGTTGCATATGTTTTTTAATATATATTGCGTTCCTAACTATGTGATTTATTTATTAGGAAAAACTAAAGGACAAAAAGGCGGAGTACGAAGCGATTGCTTCTAGTGATAGTTCTGTTCATCTTGAAGACATTGATAACCGGATTATTACTGAAGTTTTGGGTCCTGAAAGGTATGGTCGGGTTCGATTTCAAGGATCTTTTATTAGCCCAACCCAATATTTTGGATCCAGCTTGCAGCAATACATGGCTTCGGGGAGTCAGGCTCAAGCTGAAGTTCAGAGGTTAAAAGACCAGATGGCTCAGATGCAAGTGACCACAATTGAGGTTCAAAGGAAATATGAAGAACTCCAGCTACAACTTAAAGCAGAGGCGGCAGCGAGGGAAGTAGCGGCTGCAGCGAGGGAAGCAGAGGCTGCAGCGAGAGAAGCAGAGCAGAGCAAAAAGTACGACGAACTCCAGCAGCAGCTTCAGACTATGATGAAGATGTTTCATCATAAACTTCCTCGTCATAGTGTATTGCATAAATATTTTTATCATTTTAACATTTAACATTTTTGCAAAAATAATATGAATTCACTTTTATTTATTGATATTAATATTATTTTATTCGTTTAATTTGAAATATTATATAAATTTATTGCTTTTGGCTGGTTTAGATCTGGTTGCTTTTGATTTGTTACTACAAGAGGGCTGAAAAAATTAAAAATTTAATATAAAAAATCCCAAAAATAGTGGCGTTTTTGTATAAAAGTGCCGCTAAAGATAATGTTCTTTTACGGCGCTTACAAAAAAACACCGTTAAAGACCATGTTCTTCAGCGGCGCTTAGAAAGAAACGCCGCTAAAGACAATGTTCTTTAGAGGCACTTAGAAAGAAACGCCGCTAAAGACCATGTTCTTTAGCGGCGCTTAGAAAAAAACGCCGCTAAAGACCATGTTCTTTAGCAGCGCTTAGAAAATAAACGCCGCTAAAGAGCATGTTCTTTAGCGGCGCTTAGAAAGGAATGCCGCCAAAGACCATGTTCTTTAGAGGCGTTTTTTTTAAGCGCCGCTAAAAAACATGGTCTTTAGCGGCGTTTCTGTTTGTAAACGTTGCAAACGTTTGCGACGTTTTCGTTAGCAGCCTTTTTTGCGGCGCTTGTAGAAGCGCCGCAAATACCTTTAGTGGCGTTAAAAAGCGCCGCTAAAGGCCTAAAAAAACGCCGCTAAAGACCTGTTTTGGTGTAGTGTGTGATAAAATCTCAGTAGCGAAGATATGAATGTTGCAAAATACCATACAAAATCACAACCACATTTGTTAGTATGACTATTTTGGGTAATCAAAGGAAAAAAATGTTAGTTGTTGAGCAAACAAGGTGAACAAATTAGATATTCCAATTACGTTCAAGCACTTGACAAATCCTTTCTGCAATGGCTTCAGCACGCATCCTAGGACCTTCATCATCTGCAAAAATCGACCATTTCTAACAACTAAGCTAACATCACACATGATAATATATGTATATAACATGTATAGAAGATGATTATGTGAATTAAAAGCTATGTTAGTTTGACTCAATACATGACCATGGGACATGCACGATTCTTCAATAACGATATGAAAATACTTGGAAGAAAAATTAAATACATCAATATCTAACATTTACATCTAAGCATGTTTAATGGTCCTCTTTCCTTAGCCAAAATTTGGCTTATTTTAGTAGCTATTCTGACCCATTTTTCTTGACCAAAATGCCCTTGAACGTGTCTTTTTATTCTTTTTATTGGTGTTTTAGTTGGACAAGGACTACCCTTGATGTCATTTTTGGTCTCCTCATGACAATATTGCAATATCCAACATAAGGTATCGCGATATCGTGGACTGTCTCAAATGGGGGTCTTCCTTGGTAGTTGGGTATCACAATACCTAAGGGGGATATCATGATACCACTATAGGTGGTCTTCACTTCAATCCTGTGGGAGGTATCGCTATGTCCATGTTGTGATGTCGTGATACCCCTTTCCTTTGTTATGTTTTTGCATAATTTAGGGTCACCGTCAAGTTCCTACAACACTAAATTGATCATTAGGGTCCAAATGGCACATTTACCAATTTGAGTCTTAAAATGAGCACAAAACACATTAAACACTTATTAAATAAAAAATCTAAAATCTACAGTAAACTACGGAAAAAAACACTAATTTGCTTGAAAACAACCTCCTTAAGTATAATGAGGAACCCTAAATTGACATATCAAATTACGGTTGCTCAGTTGTCCTTTTGATTCGAACCCACAACCTGAGTTGTTGAGGTGATCACCCAATGTCACTTGGCCAAGAGTTTGGGTACTATGTACTAACTTGAAGTTGAGGCATATTGTTAAGAAGATTTCAATTTGAAATGTTTAATTTTTTGAATTTAACTCGAATAAATTTATTTAACTCAACTTAAATTTTATTTCACTCAACTTGATTAAAAAAATTTCAAATCAAGTTAAGATGATAAAATAGGATTCATTAACTCGATGTACTTGAAATTGTTTTCACAAGATTCGATCAAACGCTCAACCCGTTACATGAGATGATGTTTAGGGATTTGTTCTGTAAAATCATTTTTTTCTCAATCATTCCTCATAATATGGAAAATAATAAGTTAAGTTATGCCATTAGTCCTTGTATTTCACAAAAGTTGTGGATATAATCTCTATACTTTAGTTGGTCATTTTAATAAATGTACTTTTCAAATTTGAAAATTTTAATCCTCGCCAAATGATAATTGTTAAATTCATTAAATTAAGCTTTGTTGTTTTCAAAATATTACATGACAAACAAATTATTATATGTGTAATGCCATGTCAACTTGTTATTTTCACATATACTCACCAAAATTCTACTTAATGGATTAAAGACTTTCTTTCGTGTGGATATTGAAATTTCAAAATTCAAAAGTAGAGGGACTCAAAATGATCTAAGTGGAGAATATAGACTAAATCTATAACTATACTCATAGTATAGGACTAGTAATTGACCAAATAAATTTAATTGCTACATTTTAGGTTAAAACTAAAATTTCAAAATTAAAAAATACAGAAATTGAAGTTGACAAATTCAAAAATATACATATTAAAATTGATCAAATTAAAAGTGCACTGACTAACCTTAATTTTTGTTAATATTTCTTTTCCCTTAATTAAATGTATATTGTATATCTTAATATATAAATATATATTTTTAAAATTAAATATATGTATTATATACATTCTTGGAATGCTCCATTCAACGAATTTATTTCAGCTCCATATGCTTAAAACACTTCCCATTTCTAACATATTTCCTCATTTTGGGTAACCTGATTGGTATACAACGTAATCTTTTTCATTGTTTAGTATCTTAATCCTTAACTCAATAATATTTGTTACGATAGAGTCTAATGGTTGCAATTTATCTTGACACTTTCGAAGGAAAAAATTTAAATTTCACCGATTAATTACATGTCAACACATATAATTCACAATATGTATATCTCAAAGATTAAATAAGATAAACTAAATCACAAAGAAAACAAACGAGTAAACATAATCTAGAAATTCCAAATTACATTATCTAAGAAAAATTCAATGAGAAATAAATTGTTGCATTTCATTCTTTAGGGATGTGTGAGTCAAGATGTCCGAATCTTAAAATGTAAGGTCGAAACAGGAGAAATATCCTAAAACTCGATGCTAAAAGATTTATAAAATTCAGTATAATCATGTTGTTTTCATTATAAAACTCAATGTTAAAATGTCTATGATTCGAAATTATGATACAAGAGAAAAATAGCTAACTATTTTAAATTCAAGGTGTGAGAAAATCCCAATCGCTAAGATATGAATGTTGTAAAATACCACTCAATCACAGCCACATTTGTAAGTATGACTACTTTGGATGAAAAGTTCTATTCCAAGTTATATATACACATAGAAATACAGATGAACTGGATTAATGGTGTATTATTTAAGTAAAGAAAAAGGGTTCTAACTAAAAGAAAGAGTTGAAATCTTGAACCTCTAAATATTGGGTAACCGCTGGTGTTAAAAAGTGCATAAAGGTCCATGCTTATGTACAAGAAACAATGTATGAATCACGTACGTTGTTTATATTCACGTTGTTTATAAATAAAGGAATAGTTTTTTTGCCTTTTTTAAATGGTTTTCTTGTTTCTTTTCCGCTTTTTAAATTCTTCATTCAATTTAACTTCAAAAAACCATACTAAATATATATATATATATATATATATATATATATATGTTTATATTTACTTTTCTTGCTACACAAGCAAGCCAAAACCATAAACAAAGGCATGCTTTTTTTTTCCTTTTCTAATGATTTTCTTTATTCTTTGTTGTTTTAAAGTTCTTCATTCAATTCAGGTTCAAGAAACCATACTAAATATGTATATTTATATTCGCTTTCTTTGCTACACAAGCAAGCTGAAACCATAAACAAAGGCATACATTTTATCCTTTTTAAATAGCTTTCTTGTTTCTTTGTTATTTTTAGATTCTTCGTTCAATTAAGTTCAAAAACTATATGTGTTTATATTCAAAAACCATAAACAAAGGCATACCCTTTTTTTTCCTTTTTACCGTTGCTACTTTTTAGATTCTTCATTCAATTCAAGTTCAAAAACCATACTATATATATATATATGTTTATATTCACTTTTCTTGTTACACAAGTCAACCAAAACCATAAACAAAGGCTTAACTTTTTCGCTTTTTTAAAATGATTTTTTCGTTGCTGCTTTTTAAATTTGTATTCAATTTAAGTTCAAAACCCTTATATATATATATATATATATATATATATATATATATTAAGAGAGAGACCTCAGCATCCTCAAGGAGTAAGTGGTTAAGCATGAACTTGATGGGAAGGCCACAAGTCGGTGGTGGTCAAATCATGAGTTGATTATGAGTAGTTTCATGTTATGGAAAAAAGATGTTAGTTAAAATTAGTTAGTTGAGAGTTCAATGAAACGATACGTTTTGATGTTTAATGAAAACGGTGCGTATTGAAAGTTTGATACAACTAGTCGAGTAACAAGCCTTTAACAAACTTTGTAACTACCAATTCTGAAGCCTTACAGGAAGTGCCAACTTTTGATTTTGTTTGTAATCCTCGCTTTAAAAAAATATTCCAAATATGCTTCCTCACCTTATCATTTTTGTTATTTTTCAAGTGCCCTTACCATTCTATATTTTCAATGGTTAAATTGTAAAAATGGTTACCTAATTATTGCTTTCGTTCTATTTTAATCACTAAATTATTAATTTTTTATTTAGTTACTAAATTTTTTGAAATTAAATATTTTGACCACTCTCGCATTAGTTATCGTTAGATGAGTGATAGGAAGTTAATGTGGGTTGTTTTTATTGGTCTAATAACAAATTTAATAATCTAATGTTTATACATTCTATTAGTTTGATTTTAAATATAAAATGTTCAACAAATTTAACCCTAAATGTTTACAAAATCTATTGTTATAGTTCGAATCTGGAGGTGATCATGGGCCAGGCCGGGCTGGGTTCGGGCCCAAAAAAAGTTTCATCCCGCTTGCTAGGCCCGTGCCTGACCCGGGAAAAAATATGAAGTCCGAGCCCGGCCCGGCCCTTTTTTAATTTTTAATTTAAAACTTAAAACTTAATTTAAAACAAAAGTTAAATTTTTAATTTTTAATTTTTTAATATAATGTTAGTAAAAAAAAAGTTAAAACTTAAATTAAAACTTAAAACTAAATGTTAGTAAGAACCATTTAAAAATAATTTTTAATTTTTAATTTTTAATATAATTTAATATTTAATTTAAGCCTATATACGTATGGGCCTTTCCCTGTTACGTGGGTACTGCACAAATGGGCTTACAACGAATTTTGATGCTTATTTTACCCAATACACCTAACACTATAACCATTAATAAAATGTAGTATATTAAAAATATATATATTTAATATGTATTCGAGTCGGGCGGGCAGGGCCAGACAAAAAAATTTTACCTAAGGCCTGGCTCGTTTTTTAAACGGGCATCGTTTGTTGCCCAAACCCATATTTCGGGCCTATAGTTTTACCCAAACGGGCGGGCCGTTGGGCCGGCCAGACCCATGATCACCTCTATTCGAATCCTAAAAATTTCAATAAGTTTATTCCTCAAAATTTGTAAATTTAATTTTAATTCCAAAAATTTTAGAAAAGGAAAGATATATTTTATGGTATATAAAAGAAAATCTAGCTCCATCCAACATTTTAAATTCTTTTCTTTTCTCTTCACATTTTCATGGCAACGAAAAAACCAACTCATGGATGAATTAAGCAAATTAAATCAAATCAAATAAATCGAACAAGGAATTTAATTAAAAAGAAATTCTTCACATGCATCAAGGAGGGACTTCCTCGGGTGGAATCAAGGGGATTGATAGAAACAGCTCAGGCTCGAACAAGAACTTCAATAGGCTTAAGATCAGGAACAGACACATCGGATCAAAGCTGCAACACCTCAGGTCCACCGAACCGAGGCAGCAACACCGCCCTGCAACTGTTCACATAGCACAATGATATGATAACTCCATAAAGGGTTTGGGTTTTAAGCTTTGAAGTTCCCTTTTTCTACTCAAATTTCCTGAATTTCAGCTCCTTCCTTTTGTTAAATGAAGGAAAAGCAAAGGAGAGACACGGAAGTGTGTTAATCCACATAGAAAAAAGTGATTATGTGACTTGTGAGTGGGGGCCTAGGAGGCGTGGAGGAAGAAGAAGATGAACATTGCATAATCAATTTTTAATTGCTTATTACATTCATAATTAAATAAATAAAAATTTCTAACCTTATCTATTAAATCAAGTTAGAATGTCCAACTTGATTTTTGTTTGTCATAAGTATCATATATTATAAAACTTAATTATATTTTAACGCCACTAAAGGCATTTGCAGCGCTTAAGGAAGCGCCACAAAAAATGCCGCTAACGATAACGTCGCTAACTTTTGCAGCGTTTACAGAAAAAAACGCCGCTAAAGGTCATGTCCTTTAGCGGCGCTTAGGAAAAAAACACCGCTAATGATCATGTTCTTTAGCGGCGCTTGGGAAAAAACGTCGCTGATGATCATGTTCTTTAGCGGCGCTTGGGAAAAAACGCCGCTAAAGGACATGATCTTTAGCGGCACTTAGGAAAAAAACGCCGCTAAAGATCATGTTCTTTAGCGGCGTTTACAAAAAAACGCCGCTAAAACTAATGTTCTATAGCAGCGTTTGGTAAAAAACACCGCTAAAGATCATGTTCTTTAGCGGCGCTTCATCTACAAACACCGCTAAAAGTAGTGTTCTTTAGCAGCACTTTCTTCACAAATGCCACTATATGACATGACTTTTAGCGGCGCTTTTTTAATAAACGCCACTAATTTTGGGATTTTTTAAAAATAAAATTTCTATTTTTTTCAGCCCTCCTGCAACAACAAATAAAAAGCAACCAGATCTAAACCAGCCAAAAACAATAAATTTATATAATATTTCAAATTAAATGAATAAAATAATATTAATATCAATAAATAAAAGTGAATTCATAATTTTCATTACAAAAACATTAAAAGTTAAAATGATAAAAATATTTATGCAATATACACTATGACGGCGGAAGTTGCGACTACTGAAACATCTTCATCATAATCTGAAGCTGCTGCTGAAACATCTTCATCATAACAGACAGTATTAAATTAAAAAATAGTGATAACTTGTAAGTGAGAAAAACATATGAAAAGAGACAAACTCCAGTTAAGTAGTAAAATCATACAAGAAATCAAAGACAGTAGGAAACAAACAAAGAGTATATATACGACCTTAAAAATCATACTAAAAAGCAACATGGCTTAATAAAATTCAACTTAAAAATGTAAACTCTTTACCTGGAAATGTAATCGGCTGCACCACATTTAACAGAACAGTTTTATAAACTAATAAATTAAACCCTAAACTAGACATCAAAGTTCCATACTTTGAAAATAGTACCAAATGAGTTCAACACATAAACAGTAACAAAGCATGTGTTCTGTACCTTCAGAACGATGACGGAAACTGAAATGAAAGCAATGAAATGGATTGACCAAAAACTGGAGAAGAAAAACAAAAGTTAAAATCAGTTCCTAACAAATTAAACCATTCACAAAAACAGTAATGAACAATAGAAGCAGTAATTTACCTTCACAAGGATGACCAAAACAGTCGAACACCCCGAAAACCCTAAACACAGACAATAAAAAGTTTTTTTTAATTCCAGTATCACCAACCAATAAGAAAGCAAAATCAAAATTATGTTTATTACACATATTTAATATTTTCTTTAACTTAATTTAACTTTATTTAAATTGTTTTAATTAATTTTTTAAATTATAAACAAACATCTTTCTTCTTTTACAAATTTTAATCATTTTGTTTTTTTTCATAAGTTAATATTTTTTACTTTTCTGCAACCAATTTTAAAAAAATAGTAATTTTTGTGCAATATTTTTCATGTCATTGACACATGATTTTGATAATTGTTCTATCCTGAACCCAAAACCCCGAACCTTGAACTCGAACCCTGAACCTAAACCTTGAACCCCGAATCTCACAGTTTAAGGTTTGGATTCGAGATTTCAAGTTCAGAAATTGAGGTTCAAGTTTAAAGTTCAAGGGTTCAGGGTTATGGGTTACGAGTTTAGGATTCATGATTCAAGGATTTGAGGTTACGAGTTTAGGGTTTTATGTTTTGGATCTAGGGTTTAGGATTCTAGATTCAGGGTAAAAAAATAACCAAAATTATGTGTTAATGACATGGAAAAAATTGTTGAAATGTCATTAAATAAACGGAAAGGGACCATGAATAATGTGGTCAGAAGAGTCTATAAAATAATTTCTCTATGGATGAGTGTATAATAATTCATGCCTTTAAAATTTGATGATGTGACAACAAATTTTAATTTTTAGGATCATCTTAATGTAAGTTATTACCTTATCTTAATTATTGGACTATATGCTTGTTTAGTTTCTTAAGCACTTTCATGGTATTCTTTTATATGTTTATCCTGGATCCTTGCATCAGAAAGATGGAGGCGCAGGTAAACCATTGTTATCAAGAGTAAAGCCAAAGAAAGATGTAGTTGATTCGAACGACCAGCACATCTCTTTACGACCCTATTTAGCAAACCAATCCGCTAACCTATTGGCTTCTCGTCTGATAACATTGACTTTCAAAGAAGAAAGTTGCATGACCAGCTTATCAAAAACCTGAAGGACTATCCTTAATCTCCATCTTCAATCTTGACTCTTCTTCTTAATATTCGAAGCAATAGTCTGGGAGTCAGTCTTGATTGTCACATTGGTCCATTTGTTCTTCATAGCTAATTCAATCCATCCAACCATAGCTTTAGCCTCGACAACCTCACATTAATCCACTTTAGCCTTTTACCAATCCCATCCAGCATCTTCCCACTTAAATTTCTGCCTATTACTCTAATACCAGCACAAGCTATTAAGGTGTCAAATGCCCCATCACAACTAACTTTAACCCAACCTTCTGGTGGTTTCTCCCAAATATCAGCACAAGTTTTGACTTCCTAGTTCGATCAGAGTTATTGTTTGAACAGAGGATCCATTGAGCAGATAAGAATTCATCCATGGAGCAATTAATCCTTCGAATAATTCTCTCCAAACCAAGTTTCACACCTCCAATTGTAACCTCACACCTAGCTTTCCAGATGTGCTAGCAAGTGAAAACAATTCCAACTTTGAAATCCTCCCTCATACAAGGCATTTGTAACAACTTTGAGAACCATCTGTCAAAGATCATTTAGCCCTTTGAAGACCAAAACAAGCCTCATACCGTATTCCCCTAACCAATTACAACTAAGAATAATATGTTCAAAGTCTCATCTTCAATACCACGTAAACAACAAAATTGGGTTGGAAACACACTTTATCTTTGTAAAGAAGACTCATTTCCATAGTGCTCTCTCAACTCCTTGTACCCTGACTTCATCGGATATAGACCAACAGCTGTAAACGGCCACACCAATTTATCTTGTTCATCAATTTCATTAAGGGGAGCTTTTAATTTCGCAATTTCAATATCTTCTAACCACATTGAGATACTGGGTAAGTCCCAATTTAGTTCTTCTAAACAAATGATCTCAGCAACTCTTGTTGGCGAGGATCCGTCAATATTTCCAGGATGCTTTAATTTCCTATCTTTTAACTCCCAGCAACCATCTATCTTCCCAAATACGGATGCTTTCGCCATTTAGCACTTGCCAAATCAAAGTCTCCTTTCAAAAACTCTTTCCCTTCAAGAATGCTACTCCACACCCATGATGACCTAGCTCCCTTTTTAGCTTCAAGGAAATTAGAAGTCGGGAAATAAAGTCCTTTTAAAATCCTAGCCCAAAGAGCATCAGCATCCTGGACTAACTGTCAAGATTGTTTTGCAAGTAGAGCAAGTCCTCCAAGCTTTTCAATGAATAAGTCTCTCATTTTCCTTCTGCTGAATTCATTTCCACGCATAATTTTTTAGGAAATTCGAAAAGATATGGTATACATTCACAACAAAAGGAAGAGGTAAGGTGATAGAGGGTCACCTTACCTTAAGACCTCTAGATGGATAGTTTTTTTCTACTGGATTTACCATTAATAAGCAAAGTGTAAGAAACACTCCTCACACACTCCATTATCCAATCAATCCATGTTAAAGCAAATCTCATTTTTCTTAAAATAGATTCCAGAAATCTCTACTCTACTCTGTCATATACTTTATTCATATCGAGCTTCCAAGCAACCTCATATTTCTTATCCCTCTTCTTCAATTGCAAATGATGAAAACCTCTTGAGCAATTAAGCTGTTTGTATTTGTCTACCTACAGAAGCACTATGATTATTCATAATCACTAACCTTAGAACTCCTTTCAATATATTCACCATGATCTTCGATATGATTTTATAGGCAAAATTATAAAGATTAATTAGTCTAAATTATATAATTAATTCAAAACATTTAGTCTTTAGAATTAAAATTATCTCAATCTCATTTAAACCCATCGAAAATTTCCTTCCTAAAAAAAAAAGAACTCTTAATAGCTTCCAAAACATCCTTTTAATAATTTTCCAATAATTATGATAGAAAATTCGCTAAAATCATTTGTAAAAAAGAGATTAATTTAATTTTTTGTATGCTTAGTACAATAGAAGTAAAATCTTATAATTTTATCTCTGAATTCTCTCAACACAATTTTCTAACCCTTATTTATAATCTCATTAATTTGTATCTAACATGATATCCAATTTAAAATTAAATAGTCTTTTTATATAATGAATTATATATTTATTTGAATCTCCTCTAAAATTAATTAGAGTGAAGTTTCTTATTTAGTATTGACTGCTCCATAAAGTATTCAAAGTTTTCAAATAGATTTATTTTTAGGTGTAGTTAATAACCGTAATAAAAACTAAATTTTATAAGTGATGAATTTATATTAAATATTACTTAATAAATTAATAAAATTTAAGTTTGAGTTCATCTATTTTTACATTTCTTTTACCTACTTAAATTAATTCCTAATTTTTCTTATTTTTTTAAAATTTATTCCTAATGTTTTATACAGGAAATAAAATCGGTGAGGAAATAAAAGAGTTGGGAGAGAACATGGTTAAACATTGTGCAGGGCTGCCATTAGCCATTGTTGTATTGGGAGGAATTTTGGCTACAAAGAATAATTCATTAAAGGAATGGCGAAAGATATCTGACAATGTAAAATCTTACTTGAAGAGGGGCAAAAATCAAGGACCAGAGGATGTGTTAGCATTAAGTTATGATGATTTGCCTCCCTATCTAAGACCATGTTTCCTCTATCTAAGCCATTTTCCGGAGGATTATATGATAGATGTGGATGGATTGATTCAATTATGGGTTGCTGAAGGTATTGTGTCATCAAAGCAAGAAGAAAGAGACGGTGGGGAAATTGCGGAAGATGTGGCGGAATCTTATTTAATGGAGCTTGTGGAAAGGTGCTTGATTCAAGTACGAGAAAGAGATGTGGCAACCTTAAAGGTCAAAACGATTCAGATGCATGATCTGACGAGAGATCTTTCATTATCAAAGGCAAAACAAGAAAATTTTGTCTTCATTATTGATCGATCAAATGCATCTTCATTATCTATGATTCGGAAGGCTCGTAGGGTTTCTGTGCATGAGTTTGTTTTCATACAATGCATTAAAAGTCCAAATATTCGGTCACTTTTGTTCTTCAATGAGTTCTTTCTGATGGAGGCAGTTGAAAAATCTTTGCCCTTGAAAGTGTTGAATTACGTTGAAGAACATGAAGATGATGATTGTAATCCACTTGTTTGGATTCTTATGATTTCGGGAATTAGTACGATAGGTCTTAAAATTCAGGGAATTTGAAGATACTTGTTCAACAACTTCCAATTGCTAAGAGCCCTAAACTATGAGAGAACAACACGTGATAGTTTTGTAGGGTTTAAGTTACCCAGTGATATAGGTAATCTCATCCATTTAAGATTCTTGAGTCTAAAGGATCTTGAGTTCTTATGGCCAAAGTTGCCATCATCTCTAGGCAACTTAAGGTGTTGCAAACCTTGGATTTAAGAGGTACGAATTACAAAATTCATGTACCTAATGTGATATGGAGGATGGAGCAACTAAGACATTTATATCTCCCTTCGAGATGTGAAAGCAGTACTAAGTTGAATTTGGGTACTTTGAGAAAACTCCTAACACTTGTGAACTTCAACACTAAGAATTGTTATCTGAAGGATCTTATCAACATGACAAATCTTAGAGAGTTGGGGATAAATTGGCCCTTCAATATTGAAAATTTCAATGAGAAGGAGTTGGGCGAGAATCAACCTATAATCGGAAGTAAATATCTTCATTCCTTGTCTATTATTACCTCTGGGTACGAATCAATAGATCCAAAACATTTGACCCATCTCCTTTCAAATTGTACAAGTATTTGCAAGTTGAGTATAGAAACAAGGATAAGCGAGTTACCAGAGTATCACTACTTCTCTTCACATCTCGCTTACATACAGTTGAAATATTGCCTGCTTCAGAAAGATCCAATGCCAACACTAGAGAAGCTGCCTAACATAAGGATTCTTGAACTCAAATATACTTTAGAAGGAAAGGAAATGTTTTGCTCTGCTCTGGGTTTTCCTAAACTTGAGTCTCTAATCCTTGAACAGCTCGGCAAATTGGAGGAGTGGAAGGTGGATGAAGGAGCCATGCCTTCTCTTCAGCGATTGGAGATCACGGGTTGCCCAGAATTGAAGATGCTTCCAGAGGGATTGAGGTTCATTACAACCCTCAAAGAGCTGAAGATTGAATCAATGCCAAAGGCATTCAAAGATAGATTGGAGGAGGAAGGAGGAGAAGATTTCTACAAAGTCAAACATGTTCCTTCTATCATATTCCAAAACTGTGGCTAATAGATTGAATGATAATTGAGAGGTAATTTCATAACCTCTAGTTTAGGAAATGATTCTTACTTTCTTTGCTTCTTATATATCTTTCATTTTTGACAATGTCTCACCTTCTCACTCCATTTGTCAACACACCAATGAATAATTACATTTATTAAAATCAAAGGAAGTCGGACATTGATCTTTTTAGTTTTGCTTTTCAGGTAAAGACGCCATTTTTTCACCTGCTACATCTATTCACGGGATCAAATCTAGATTTAAAACTCCTATTATAAGTGGCGTGTGAAAGTGTGTTATATGGTGAGATTTGGAATTATCTTCTCTCTTGTATATATCTATGGTTGTTGACTGTTTGTTGTTTTCTTCAAATTACAATAAAACGGTAGCAAGATATGGTATTGGAAGAATGGGAGGTGTCTGGATTAGCAAGGTACCAAACCCCTCCTCCATTTCAATTTCCTTCAATCTAATTTAATTACACATTCATTTTTGTCTTTTTAAACATAAAATTGCAGATAAGGAGACGTCACTGACCTTTGTTCCCACGTAGCTTTGGTTTGCGGTCACCATTCCTATATTTATTTGTTAGCTTTGCATTCTCTTTCTTTTTTTTCCCTACTAAGTCTGCTTGAGTTTCTCTTTTTTCTTTCTTTTTTTGTATGTACTTAATGTAATAGTAGAAGCCATGGCAGGACCATGCTTTTCTATTGTAAAATTCATCACTTCGTTGTCTATGTTCATTTCTACTCTTCAGTTTACTTAAATATAATTGTTTGATATATATTTGAATATGGAGAATATAATATTTTTAATATATACATATTTTAGAAAAAAATTGAATATATGTATGTAGGACACATTTCCCATTTAAACATATTTCCTTATTTTATGCAAGTCGATTGGTATTCAACATAATCTTTTCCGTCATCCTTAACTCAATAATCTTTGTTACAATATCATATCAAGTTTAATAGTTGCACTTCATCCCCCACACTTCCAAAGCAAAAAATAGGAAAAATTAAATCTTACCAACTAATAACACTTCCAAATTACATTGTCTTACAAAAAAAAAAAAAGATGCAATTTGAATTTTAGCAAGCTATGCTTTATAAAAGGCAAAGGAATCCAAGGGAATCAAAGATTCCAAAATTGATATTTAGATTCAAGATTTTGTATCCCCATGCTTTGCTTCTTATATCTACCAACAATATCTTGGTGATAATAAACTAAAAAAAAAATTCAAGGGAATCGAAGATTCCAAATCCAACTTAATCGATTGAAAATTTCACATCCACTTAGTTATTTCAAATGATATTTATTCAATAAGTTTAAATTAAAAACTGCAAGAATCTTCATTTATCTTTTATTCAAAATGTAAATCGGATTCAATGAAAATATTGAACATATAATGTGTGCGCATGGAAATGTCCAAATCTTTAAATATAGGGCCGACATGGGAGAAATCTCCTAATGCCCAACGTTAAAGATATGATCCTATTATTTTCGTTATAAAACTCTATCTTATTCGGATTAGGATACGAGCGAATAACAGCTAACTATTTGTAGTTCAAGGTGTGATAAAATCTCAGTAGCTAAGATATGAATGTTGCAAAATACCATACAAAATCACAGCCACATTTGTTAGTATGACTATTTTGGGTAATCAAAGGAAAAAAATGTTAGCTGTTGAGCAAACAAGGTGAACTAATTAGATATTCCAATTACGTTCAAGCACTTGACAAATCCTTTCTGCAATGGCTTCAGCACGCATCCTAGGACCTTCATCATCTGCAAAAATCGACCATTTCTAACAACTAAGCTAACATCACACATGATAATATATGTATATAACATGTATAGAAGATGATTATGTGGATTAAAAGCTATGTTAGTTTGACTCAATACATGACCATGGGACATGCACGATTCTTCAATAACGATATGAAAATACTTGGAAGAAAAATTAAATACATCAATATCTAACATTTACATCTGAGTTCAAGTAAAGTAAAACATGTCATTCTATCTAAACATGCAAAATATCCAAAACTCTTGACGAATGTTAGATACAAATATGTAGAATGTACCCAAAATACCCATCTCGAACTCGAGAGAAATATCTAGCACTTAAAAGGCACTAGCTTCAACCAAGAACAAGGAAGTTTCTTCAAAGGCTTGATATAGTTTCTTCACGACCATATATATGTGCATATACCCATATTAAGGATGATTGTTTTGGCAAAGAGGATGAGAAGATAGAAAGAAAACCTTTAATCCAATGACAATATTTGATTATAACAACATGACACATATAATTGTGATTAAAATTGCGGTCACAAACATGTTTGCAATCACATCATGTTAACGAATACTATCGCAATCAATTGCAATAAATATCCACAACAACAAGAGCGAATCCTAAAAACAACAAAGATAATACATTACAATTTGTTAAGAATTTTCAATAACGATATACCGCAAGATTTTCGGTGATGACACAATAAAATTCACCACCAGACAACTTCCCAATCTAATGAAATTTTCAAACATATCATGTCATAAGTTTCAAGATCAACTGAAACATGAGGATACCAAGTATGATATGAAATTAAATTAAGGATTTTCTACTGCAAACCCACCACGAAAACATATTTTTTATTAGGATCAAAGGCATAGCCAAAGCTTGGATTCATTTGATGTAGCTGTGTAGGCAATGTCTGACTCCCTTGTCCAGTCAACTACAAAGCTCTTATCAGCCATAGGGACTGCCATCAGCTTGGATCCACTTGGATCACTAATTTGGCACTGGTTGTCTTTGAACACAAGTGAATAACCTTTCTCCAGTAATTCAGCTATGCTGAGCAGGTTTCTGTCAATTTCAGGCACTAGAAGCACATTTGAAATCAGTTTGGCACCTGTGGAAGTGCATATCAGCACATCACCCTTACCTTCAGCTTGGATAAGGTGACCATTACCTATCTTGATTTTAATTCTGCAGCTTCTGTCTAAGGACTTGAAGATAGTAGCATCAGGTGTCATGTGGTTGGTACATCCACTGTCTAGGAGCCAACCATATGAGAGCCTTTCCTGAGCAACTGAGCATGATACAACAAAGACCTACTCCTCTTGGTCACTATCCTTCTTAGCTACTCGAGCCTCAGTTTTCATCTGTTGAAATTAATTTTGCCTTGATTTGGCCTTGCTCTTACAGACTCTCTCAACATGACCCTTCTTTTTACAATGCTGACATACAGTATCTGGATTGAACCAACATTTTTCTTCTAGATGACCAACCCTTCTGCAGTGCTTGCAAGTCTGACCCTCTTTTCTTGTAGCATCAAACCTTGGCTTGTCTGTCCAGGCCTTCTTGCCTTTGTAGGCAGTATTTGTTCTTGCCTGAAAGGCACCTTCTTAGTGCTCCTCTAGTCTGCTTGCTCTCTTCTACTCTTGAGCATATAGAGCATTGATCAACTCTGTCAGGGAGATGCTGGACAAGTCCCTTGAGTCTTCGAGAGATGAGATTTTTGCCTCATACCTCTCAGGCAGAGTTGCAATGACCTTCTCCACTATCCTAGCTTCATTGAACTGCTCTCCAAGGAGCCTAATGCTATTAACTACAGCCATAATCCTGTCAGAGTATTGTTTGACAGTTTCTTCTTCCTTCATCTTCAAATTCTTGAAATCTCTCCTCAGGTTCAACAACTGTTGCTGCCTTGTTCTTTCTGTCCCTTGAAACTCCTCTTTCAACTTGTCCCAGGCCTGCTTTGGTGATTCACAGGCCATAATCCTTGTGAAAATCACATCAGACACTGAGTTCTGGATGCAAGACATGGCCTTGTGCCTCTTAGTCCTCTCATCAGCATGCTGCCTAATCTGAGCCACAGTTGGATTGGCTCTAAGTGGTTCTGGTTCAACATCAGAGTTAACCACCTCCCACAGATCGAAGGCCTGCAGGTAGGTCTTCATTTTAACCACCCATATGTGGTAGCCTTCTTCATTGAAGACTTGAGGTGCAGCTGGTGAAAAGCTTGATGAAGCCATGGATTTGTATAACAAATCCCTTAAGAAATAGGCTCTAGATACCAATTGTTGGTGTTGTAATAGAAATAACTGACTCGTCAAGTGTCTTGCACAACAAGCCTCGATGCTTGCTGAGCAAACAAGGGTCTTCGAGCAAGAAGAAGAAAGAAAAGCTAAGAAAAATGGAGAGGAAAATTGATGAATAATCTGATTTTATTCATAAAAAAAACAATGGCATAATGCCAATACATAAATCAAGCACTAAGCTTGTCAAAAATAGTAAACATACACCTAATGGTTACCTAACACCACTAAACATTGAAACTTGAAGTGATTAACTTGTGCATACAAGCAAAGCTGCATTAACAGCTCATATGACTGCAAATTACATCAATCATTTACCTAACATAGTTCTAAGTGGACTAAATTACATTTCATTAACTAAAAGTTACAAAATGAACAAGAACTAGATCATTTGAACTTGAAGAAGCAACTTCTGCCTTGCTCGAACTTTATAGTCTGCATGTTGGCTGGTGTTGTAGCATGCTGGCCAACTTCATCAATCCTGGACTAACTGTCAAGATTGTTTTGCAAGTAGAGCAAGTCCTCTAAGATTTTCAATGAATACGTCTCTCATTTTCCTTCTGCTGAATTCATTTCCAAGCATAAGTTTTTAGGAAATTTGAGAAGATATTGTATACATTGAAGCGCATACTACTGCTTTAATAAGAACCTCCCTTCCCCTTCAAGATAACGTTTGTTGCTTCCAGCCCTTAAGTTTGGTAAGGACCTTATCTTTTTTTTTGGTGAAAGTACGGACCTTATCTTTGATACGCCTCAAAGTTAATGTTTTTGAAAGCCCCCACAAAGAAGGGACACCCAAGTAGACGTCCAAATTATTTGCCACCTCTATGTTAGTCTCTTCTTGAATCAACCTTTCGTTGTCCCTTCTGGAGTATTCACACTAAAAACGTTGCTTGATTTATCATAATTGACCCTTTGTCTAGAAGCTGCACAATACTCTTGAATCAAGTTAATCACTCTCCTACAATTTAATATACTCGCTTCCAAAAAGAATAGAAATCGTTCGTGAATAACAAATGTGACACTACTGGATAATGACTACTAAGGCTAATCCCAGAAATAAAACTAGACTCGACTCTATTAATAATCACCACGCCTATAACTCCTTTCAATATATTCACCATGATCTTCGATATGATTTAATACTTAAAATTATAAGGAATAATTGACCTAATTAAATTATGTCATTAATTCAAGACATTTAGTTTTCAGAAGTAAAATTATCTCAATCTCGTTCGAAAATTTCCCTTCCCTAAAAAAAAAACTCTTAATAGCTTCCAAAACATCCTTTTTAATAATTTCCCAATAATTATGATAGAAAATCCCGTTAAAATCATCCACGAAAAAGAGATTAATTTAATTGTTTTGTATGCTTAACTTGTACAATATAAGTAAAATATTATAATTTTATCTCCAAATTCTCTCAACACATCTTTCGACCCTTGTTTATAATCTCATTTGTATCTAGCAGGATATCCAATTTAAAATTAAATAATTTTTTATATAATTCTTTAAATATTAAAAATATTTTCCTCTATTATTATTATTTTTGTTGGAGTATTAAATATTAGCCTTAAAACCATAAGGCATGAACTATTCCAAACAACCCTTAAAAGATATGTAAATTTTGTTTTGAATATCATTTTTACTTTTTAGGTTTCAAATTGGATAGTGAATTATATATTTATTTATTCGAAACTCCTCTTAAATTAATAAGAGTGAAGTTTCTTATTTAGTATTGATTGTTCCATAAAATATTCAAAGTTTTCAAAGTTTTCAAATAGATTTATTTTTTAAGTGTAGTTAATAACCTCAATAAAATTAAACTTTATAAGTGATGAATTTATATTAAAAATTGTTTGATAAATTCATAAAATATAAGTTTGGGTTCATCTACTTTTACATTTCTTTTACCTATTTAAATTATTTCTTAATTTTTCTTATTTTTTAAAAAATTATTCTTAATTTTTTATACAGGAAAAATAATCGACGAGGAAATGAAAAAGTTAGGAGAGAACATGGTTCAACATTGTGCAGGGCTTCCATTAGCCATTGTTGTATTGGGAGGAATTTTAGCTACAAAGAATAATTCATTAAACGAATGGCGAAAGATATCTGACAATGTAAAATCCTACTTGAAGAAGGGCAAAAATCAAAGACTAGAGGATGTGTTAGCATTAAGTTATGATGATTTGCCTCCCTATCTAAGACCATGTTTCCTCTATCTAAGCCATTTTCCGGAGGATTATATGATAGATGTGGATAGATTGATTCAATTATGGGTTGCTGAAGGTATTGTGTCATCAAAGCAAGAAGAAAGAGATGGTGGGGAAATTGTGGAAGATGTGGCGGAATCTTATTTAATGGAGCTTGTGGAAAGGTGCATGATTCAAGTACGAGAAAGAGATGTGGCAACCTTAAAGGTCAAAACAATTCAGATGCATGATCTGATGAGAGATCTTTGCTTATCAAAAGCAAAACAAGAAAATCTTGTCTTCATTGTTGATCGACCGAATGCATCTTCGTTATCTATGATTCGGAAGGTTCATAGGGTTTCTGTGCATGAGTTTTTTTTCATACAATGCATTAAAAGTCCAAATATTTAGTCACTTTTGTTCTTCAATGAGTTCTTTCCGAAGGAGGCAATTGAAAAATCTTTGCCCTTGAAAGTGTTGAATTACGTTGAAGAACATGAAGATGATGATTGTAATCCACTATTTTGGATTCTTATAACTTTGGCACGTTCTACAGGACGTCATAAAATTCACGAAATTTGTAGATACATGTTCAACAACTTCAAATTGCTAAGAGTCCTAAACTATGAGATAAGAACAAGAAGAACACGTGATCTTTTTGGAGGGTGGAAGTTACCCAGTGATATAGGTAATCTCGTCCATTTAAGATTCTTGAGTCTAAGGAATTTTGAGTTCCAACGGTCAAAGTTGCCATCATCTCTAGGCAACTTAAGGTGCTTGCAAACCTTGGATTTAAGAGTTGATGACAGAATTCATGTACCTAATGTGAAATGGAGGATGGAGCAACTAAGACATTTATATCTCCCTTTGAGATGTAAAAGCAGAACTAAGTTGAAGTTGGGTACTTTGACAAAACTCCTAACACTTGTGAACTTCAAGACCAAGAATTGTTATCTGAAGGATCTTATCAACATGACAAATCTTAGAGAGTTGGGGATAAATTTGCCCTTCAATATTGAAAATTTCAATGAGAAGGAGTTGGGCGAGAATCCACCCATAATCGGAAGTAAATATCTTCATTCCTTGTCTATTACCTATGAAGAAGGACTGAAAATATTTACTTTATTTTCTATTGATGTCATTATGAAATCCTGGTCAAAAATAGATCCAAGACATTTGGCCCACCTCCTTTCAAATTGTACTAGTATTTGCAAGTTGAGTATAACAAGAGTGATAAGTGAGTTACCAGAGTATCACTACTTCTCTTCCCATCTCGCTTACATACGGTTGATATGTTGTAAGTTTGAGGAAGATCCAATGCCAACACTAGAGAAGCTGCCTAACTTAAGGATTCTTGAACTCAAATATACTTCAGAAGGAAAGGAAATGTTTTGCTCTGCTCAGGGTTTTCCTAAACTTGAGTCTCTAATCCTTGCGGAGCTCTACAAATTGGAGGAGTGGAAGGTGGATGAAGGAGCCATGCCTTCTCTTCAGCGATTGGAGATTGAGGAATGTGGAAACTTGAAGATGCTTCCAGAGGGATTGAGGTTCATTACAACCCTCAAAGAACTGAAGCTTGAATTAATGCCAAAGGCATTCAAAGATAGATTAGAGGAAGGAGGAGAAGATTTCTGCAAAGTCAAACATGTTCCTTCTGTCATATTCCAAAAATGTGGCTAATAGATTGAATGATAATTGAGAGGTAATTTCATAACCTCTGGTTTAGGAAATGATTCCTACTTTCTTTGCTTCTTATATATCTTTTGTTTTTGACAATGTCTCACATTCTCACTCACTTTGTCAACACACCAATGAATAATTACATTTATTGAAAGTCAAAGGAAGTGAGACATTGATATTTTTAGTTTTTCTTTTCAGGTAAAGACGCCATTTTTTCACCTGCTACTGCTATTCACGGGATCAAATCTAGATTTAAAACTCCTATTATAAGTGGCATGTGAAAGTGTGTTATATGGTGAGATTTGGAATTATGTTCTCTCTTGTATATATCTGTGGTTGTTGACTGTTTGTTGTTTTCTTCAAATTACAATAAAACGGTTGCAAGATATGGTATTGGAAGAATGGGAGGTGTCTGGATTAGCAAGGTACCAAACTCCTCCTCCATTTCAATTTCCTTCAATCTAATTTAATTACACGTTCATTTTTGTCTTTTAAAACATAAAATTGCAGATAAGGAGACGTCACTGACCTTTGTTCCCACATAGCTTTGGTTTGCGCCTTTGCGGTGACCATTCCTATATTTATTTGTTAGCTTTGCTTTCTCTGCTTGAGTCTTTCTCTTTTTTCTTTTTTCTTTTTTTTATATGCACTTAATGTAATATTAGAAGCCAAGGCAGGACCATGCTTTTCTATTGTAAAATTCATCACTTTGTTGTCTATGTTCATTTCTACTTTTCATTTGATATATATTTGAATATGGAGAATATAATCTTTTAATATATACATATTTTAGAAAAAAATGAATATATGTATGTTTGACATATTTCCGTTTCAACATATTTCCTTATTTTATGCAAGTCAATTGGCATTTAACCAAATAAATTTAATTGCTTCAGTTTGAGTTAAAATTAAAATTTCAAAATTAAAAAAAATACAAAAATAAAGTTGACAAATTCAAAAATATACATATTAAAATTGATCAAATTAAAAGTGCACTGGCTAACCTTAATTTTTTGTTAATCTTTCTTTTCGATTAATTAAATGTCCATGACGTATATTATATATCTTAATATATAAATATTTTTAAAAATTAAATATATGTAGGTTGGACACATATTCAAGTTTGATATTCGTCTTAAATTCGTGCAATACGGTTAAATATTGGTGAATTAGTAGTTGATGAAGTATTATATACATTCTTGGAATATTGCTCTATTCAACGAATTTATTTCAGCTCCATATGCTTAAAACGCCTCCCATTTCTAACATATTTCCTCATTTTGGGTAACTCGATTGGTATACAATGTAGTCTTTTTCATTGTTTAGTATCCTAATCCTTAACTCAATAATCTTTGTTACAATAGGGTTTAATGATTGCAATTCATCTCGATGCTTCCGAAGCAAAAAAAAAAAAAATCAAATTTTACCGGTTAATTACATGTCAACACATATAATCCACGATATGTTTATCTGAAAGATTAAATAAGATTAACTAAATCACAAAGAAAATAAACGAGTAAACATAATCTAGAAATTCCAAATTACATTATCTAACAAAAATTCAATAAGAAATAAATGGTTGCATTTCATTCTTTAGGATTTGCTCTTATATCTTCCAACAATAGCTTGATGATAATAAGCTGAAAAGAAAAGGAGTCCAAGGAATTGAAGATTCTTAATTCAGCTAGCTTAATTGATTGAATACTTCAAATACACTTAATTAATACCAATGATATTTATCAATAAATCTAAAATTTGAATCCTCATTTGCAACCTACTTTCTAAAACTGCCAGAATGAAATCAAATTATCTTATTTCAATTCTCTTCAAATTTTAGTTTACAACTTCTATTTTTGGGTTTCCATTTGTTTCTACGTCTTTTAAAGCAAACATTGATTCAGAAATATTTATTTCATTTGGCTTATTTTCTTTTCTATTTTTATGCTATTCAGATTCGATGAAATATTGAACATAATATGTGTGCAAGTTAGATGTCCGAGTCTTGAAATGTAAGATCGAAACGGGAGAAATATCCTAAAACCCGATGCTTAAAGATTTATAAAATTTAGTATAATCATGTTGTTTTCATTATTATAAAACTCAATGTTAAAATGTCTATGATTTGAATTATGATACAAGAGAAAAATAGCTAACTATTTTAAGTTCAAGGTGTGAGAAAACCTCAATATCTAAGATATGAATGTTGTAAAGTACCACTCAATCACAGCCACATTTGTTAGTATGACTACTTTGGATGAAAAGTTCTATTCCAAGTTATATATACACACAGAAATACACATGAAGTGGATTAATGGTGTATTATTAAGTAAAGGAAAACGGTTCTAACTAAAAGAAAGAGTTGAAATCTTGAACCTCCAAATATTGGGTAACCGCTGGTGTTAAAAAGTGCATAAAGGTCCGCGCTTATCTACAAGAAATAATGGAGGAATCGCATACGCTGTTTATATTCATTTTTTTTGCTCCACAAGCAATCCGAAACCATAAACAAAGGAGTACTTTTTTGCCTTTTTTAAATGGTTTTCTTGTTTCTTTTCCGCTTTTCAAATTCTTCATTCAATTCAAGTTCAAGAAACCATACTAAATATATATATATGTTTATATTCGCTTTTCTTGCTACACAAGCAAGCCAAAACCATAAACAAAGGCATGCATTTTATTTCCTTTTTTAATGGTTTTCTTGATTCTTTGTTGTTTTTAAAATTCTTCATTCAATTCAAGTTCAAGAAACCATACTAAAATATATATTTATATTCGCTTTTTTTGCTACACAAGCAAGCTGAAACCATAAACAAAGGCATACATTTTTTCCTTTTTTAAATGCATTTTTTTTTTTGTTTCTTTGTTGTTTTTTAGATTCTTCATTCAATTCAAGTTCAAGAAATCATACTAATTATATATGTTTATATTCACTTTTCTTGCTACATAAGCAAGCGAAACTATAAACAAAGGCATACCTTTTTTCCCTTTTATCTTGCTGCTTTTAGATTTTTCATTCAATTCAAGTTTAAGAAATCATACTATATATATACCATACTATATATATATATATGTTTATATTCACTTTTCTTGCTACACAAGTCAACTGAAACCATAAACAAAGGCATAACTTTTTCGCTTTTTTTAAAATGATTTTTTTTCTTTGCTACTTTTTTAAATTTTTATTCAATTTAAGTTTAAAAAACCCTACTAAATATATATATATATATATATATATATAAGAGAGAGACATCATCATCCTCAAGGAGTAAGTGGTTAAGCATGAACTTGATGGGAAGGCCACAAGTCGGTGGTGGTCAAATCATGAGTTGATTATGATTAGTTTCATGTTATGGAAAAAAGATGCTAGTTAAAATTAGTTACTTGACCGTTGCATTTTGAGGTTGAGAGTTTAATGAAACGATACGCTTTGATGTTTAATGAAAACGGTGCGTATTGAAAGTTTGATACAACTAATCGAATAACAAGCCTGTAACAACTTTGTAACTACCAATTCCTCGCTTTAAAAAAATATTCCAAATATGTTTTCTCACCTTATCATTTTTGTTATTTTTCAAGCCCCTTACCATTTTATATTTTTAATGGGTATATTATAAAAATAGTCACCTAGGTATTGCTTTCATTCTATTTTATTCACTAAGTTATTAATTTTTCGATTTAATTACTAAATTTTTTAAATTAAATATTTTGATCACTCTCCCATTAGTTATCATTAGATAAGTGATAGGAAGTTAATGTGGGCTTTTTTATTAGTCTAATAACAAATTTAGTCATCTAATGTTTACACATTCTATTAAATTGATTTTAAATATAAAATGTTCAATAGCTTTAAACCTAAATGTTTACCAAATCTATTGTTATAGTTCAAATCCTAAAAATTTCAATAAATTTAATCCTCAAAATTTGTAAATTTAATTTTAATTCTAACTCATGGATGAATTA
Source organism: Gossypium raimondii (assembly GCF_025698545.1). Taxonomy (NCBI): domain Eukaryota; kingdom Viridiplantae; phylum Streptophyta; class Magnoliopsida; order Malvales; family Malvaceae; genus Gossypium; species Gossypium raimondii. The sequence goes on from NC_068575.1 coordinate 5,159,936, forward strand.
AGCAAATTAAATCAAATCAAATCAATCGAACAAAGAATTTAATTAAAAAGAAATTCTTCACATGCATCAAGGAGGGACTTCCTCTGGTGGTATCAAGGGGATTGATAGAAACAGCTCAGGCTCGAACAAGAACTTCACTGGGCTTAAGATCAGGAACAGACACATCGGATCAAAGCTGCAACACCTCAGGTCCACCGAACCGAGGCAGCAACACCGCCCTGCAACTGTTGGCATAGCACCGAATTGAACCCACTTTCAATGATATGATAACTCCATAAAGGGTTTGGGTTTTAAGCTTTGAAAGTTCCCCTTTTTCTTCTCAAATTTTCTGAACTTCAGCTCCTTCCTTTTGTTAAATGAAGGAAAAGCAAAGGAGAGACACCGAAGTGTTTTAATCCACATAGAAAATAGTGATTATGTGACTTGTGAGTGTTGGCCTGGGGTCTTGGAAGAAGAAGATGAATATTGCATAATCGATTTTTAATTGCTTACTACATTCATAATTAAATAAATAAAAATTTCTAACCTTATCAATTAAATCAAGTTAGAATGTTCAACTTGATTTTTGTTTGTTATAAGGATCATATATTATAAAACTTAATTTTATTTTAATAATTATATAATATTATTTTAATTATATCATCTGATACCATCTTGAGGGCTAAATTTAGAATTAAAATTAAATTGACAAATTTTAGAAATTTTGAGCTTAAATTTATTTTTATTTTAGGAATTTGAAATAAAATGAGAAATTTTGTAAATATTGAGGATTAAATTTGTTGGAAATTTTATATTTAGAATCAAATGGTAGAATGTCTAAACATTAGGGGCTAAATTTATTATTAGACCAATAAAAACAAGTTCATATCAATTTCCGTCACTCATCTAATTGCAACTAATGAGGAAGTGATGAAAATATTTAACTTCTAAAAATTTAATGACTAAATAAAAAATTAACATTTAAGTGATCAAAATAGAATGAAATCAATAATTTGATGAGCATTTTGTACTGTACCCTATCTTAATCCATCTCACAACCAAATTTCTCCGTCTTTGCCTAAGTTCTGTGTCTTTGTCAAATTTTAATAGAATTAACATTTTATTTAAAAATATCTTTAATCGTTTAATATATTTTTAATAAGTAAATGTTAATTCCGTTAAAATCGATTTGTTTACACGTAAAAGTTAAAAATAAAAATATTGAGTTCTATAATATGAGTCTATTGAACCGATTCAATCATAAATTTTATTATTATTGGTTTATATAATGGTTTGATTTTGAAAATATTTGGTTTAACATTTAGTCATCCTTTGATCAATTTTAAATTTTAGAAATAATTTTGTTTTTGTTTACATTTAAATGTACAGTTTCTAATGCATATGTGTTACATTTGATTTCAAGCCATTAATCCTTAATTACTTTTTAAAATAATAGTTTCTTTTAGTTTTAAATAATGTATAAATTTATAATTATATAAGAAAGTAAACTATAATATTAAATTTTTAAAATTAAGTAAAACAACATGCAATAATTTTCATAATAATTAATGATAAATAAGAAAAATATTCACAATTATAAAACAAACCGTTTAAGAGTATATAAACTACTTATACAAAATTCTTTTAAATCAAAGATGAAATTATATATATATAAATAACAAATGAAATTATATATACAAATTTATAAGTGAAAATATACATAATTATATTCATAAAAAGTACATATGACAATATACAAACAAGGCTATAAAGTAATTCATAGGAACATGGCTTTCTTGTTAGTATTCTCATTCTTTTTTAACATACCTTTCTTGCTTGTGTTCTCATTCTATTATGAATATACCTTTCTTGTTCGTATTCTCGTTCTATTGATGATTAATGTTGCTTTATAATTGTTTATAAATTTAATAGAACTATATATTACTACTAAAAGTATAAAAGGGCAATGATTTGCAATTGTTTTTATAATTAAGTACTGGTTCTTGCAATTGTTTTCCCAGCAAGATTGCGGCACTCACATCTTGAAATCCAAATTCAAGATTTTAAAGAATTTTCTGAGCTCGATAGCTATTATGGCTTGGTCTGCTGTGACATCTGCAGTGACAACAATTGGCAACCTGCTAACTCAGGAAGCCATATACCTATGGGGCGTGGAGGAGCAAGTTGATCGTCTGCAAACAGAGCTCAAATGGATGCAAAGCTCCTTAATGGTGGCAGAGACAAAACAATCAACGGATGAGAGGATTCGTCTTTGGGTTGCTGAAATCAGAGAGCTTGCTTATGATGCTGAGGATATTGTTGAGGAATTTGCTCTCAAGATTGGATCCAAAAACAAAGGTGGCCTTCCGAGTTGTATTAAAAGATCAGCCTGCTGTTTGAAAGAGGGATGGGTGCTCCATGAAACCAGGTCAAAGATCGAGAAAATCATAGAAAGAGTCAGCGACTTGGTCCGACGACTACAGGCCTACGGCGTAAAGGAATTAAATCCCAGAGGAGAAGGATCAAGTTTTTCAACTGAAATACGAGAATCAAGGCGGCCTTATCCACATATTATGGATGATAATATTGTTGGACTAGTTGATGATACCAAGGGATTGGTCGAAGTTCTTACGAAGGAAAGTGGATGCAAGGTTGTTACAATATGGGGCATGGGTGGTCTGGGAAAGACCACTCTCGCCAAGAAAATATATCACCATGGTGAGGTTATTGATTATTTCGATCACTTGGCTTTTGTATATGTTTCTCAACCATGCCGGAAAAGAAATGTTTGGGAAGACATTTTATCTGGTTTCAAAACTTTAGATAAAGAGGACAGGAAGATAACAGATGCAGAATTAGCAGGGAAGTTGAGTAAAACTTTGAAGGATAAAAAGTGTCTGGTGATACTTGATGATGTTTGGACCAGTGAAGCTTGGGATAGTCTAAAACCTGCCTTTCCAGTTGATAGCAAAAGCAAGATATTGCTCACCTCTAGAAACAGGGGGATAGTTTCATATGCTGACATAAAAGGTAAAATTTTCTTAATTAGGTAAAATTGAATACTCTTATTCCTTTGATGGAAAATAACCATGTATATTATTTCAGAGTTGAAGTGCCTAAACGATGAAGAAAGTTGGGAATTGTTTCAAAAGATTGTATTTCCTCAAACAGGTAAATATACATATAGCAAAATTCTTGTTATACGCTAAATTTATTTTTCATTTTAATTTTTTGACAATAATTAAATTTAAAATATATAAAATCTATTTTATTTAAAAATTTCAAAACCTTAATATGAAATAAATAAAAGAAATCAAGGCTTTGTAGTTTATCAGCTAATGGTACACGCAAGTAAATATAATTAATAGGTAAATTCATTATCTTTTATATTATATATTTTAATAACTTTGCTATTAGTTACCGAGAATAAATTATATTAGGATCATCTTAAAAAATATAAATTTTAGGCACCAATAAAATAATGTTACATCGTTAAATTTTTAAGATAACAAAGAATTATTATACACTCATTTATATTTAATATTTTCTCCAACTTAATTTAACTTTAATTAAATTATTTAAAATAATTAATTTTTAAATTATAGACAAACATCTTTTCTTCTTTTACAAAATTTAATCATTTTTTATAAGTTAATATTTTTTTATTTTTGTGCAACCATTTTTAAAAAATAGTAATTTTTGTGCAATATTTTTCATGTCATTGACACATAATTTTGATAATTATTTTATCCTGAACCCAAAACCCCGAACCTTGAACTCGAACCCTAAACCCTGAACCTAAACCTTGAGCCCTGAATCTCATAATTTAAGGTTTGGATTCGAGATTTAAAGCTCAGAATTCGAAGTTCAAGTTTAAAGTTTAAGGGTTCAGGTGGGTTACGAGTTTAGGATTCATGGTTCAAGGGTTTGGGGTTGCAAGTTTGGAGTTTTATGTTTTGGATCTAGGTTTAGAATTATAGATTTAGGGTTCAGGTAAAAAATTTACCAAAATTATGTGTCAATGACATGGAAAAAATTGTTGAAATGTTATTAAATAATTGGAAAGGGACCATGAATAATGTGGTCAGAAGAGTCCATAAAATAATTTCTCTATGGATGAGTGTATAATAATTTATGTCTTTAAAATTTGATGATGTGACAAAAAAAATTTAATTTTTAGGATCTTCCTAATGTAAGTTATTACCTTATCTTAATTATTGGACTATATGCTTGTTTAGTTTCTTAAGCACTTTCATGGTATTCTTTTATACGTTTATCCTGGATCCTTGCATCAGAAAGATTGAGGTGCAGGTAAACCATTCTTATCAAGAGTAAAGCCTAAGAAAGATGTAGTTGATTCGAACAACTAGCACATCTCTTTATGACCCTATTTAGCAAACCAATCCACTAACCTATTGGCTTCTCGTCTGATAACATTGACTTTCAAAGAAGAAAGTTGCATGACCAGCATATCAAAAACCTAAAGGACTAGCCTTAATCTCCATCTTCGATCTTGACTTTTCTTCTTAATGTTAGAAGCAATAGTCTGGGAGTTAGTCTTGATTGTCACATTGGTCCATTTGTTCTTCATAGTTAATTCAATCCATCCAACCATAGCTTTAGCCTCGACAACCTTACATGAATCCACTTAATCCTTTTACCAATCCCATCCAGAATCTTCCCACTTAAATTTCTGCCTATTTCTCTAATACCGGCACAAGCTATTAAGGTGTCAAATGCCCCATCACAATTAACTTTAACCCAACCTTCTGGTGATTTCTCCCAAATATCAGCACAAGTATTTGACTTCCTAGTTCGATCAGAGTTATTGTTTGAACAGAGGATCCATTGAGCAGATAAGAATTCATTCATGGAGCAATTAATCCTTCGAATAATTCTCTCCAAACCAAGTTTCACACCTCCGATTGTAACCTCACACCTAGCTTTCCAGATGTGGTAACAAGTGAAAACAATTCTAACTTGAAAATCCTCCCTCATACAAGGCATTTGTAACAACTTAGAGAACCATCTGTCAAATGATTGAGTTTGATCATTTAGCCCTTAAAGACCAAAACAAGCATCATACTATATTCCCCTAACCCTATTACAACTAAGAATAATATGTTCAAAGTCTCATCTTCAATACCACATAAACAACAAATTGTGTTCGAAAAACATTTTCTTTTCCTCGGATTAAAACGAGATGGAATAGCATTATGACACAATTTCCATAAGAAAATTTTAATTTTTTTCAGTACCTGTAAGCTCCAAATAGCTTTCTGAGTGCTCCTATCAATTAAGTGAGAGCTGGAAGATTGTAAAGAAGACTCATTTCCATAGTGCTTTCTCATCTCCTTATACCCTGACTTCATCAAATATTGACCAACAGCTGTAAACGGCCACACCAATTTATCTTGTTCATCTGTTTCATGAACGGGAACTGTTGGAAATTGCCAATCATTCTGCTGTTACATTTTTTGGTTGAAGTGCATGCAGAAAAAAAATGTTAGAAATTTGCCAACCATGCTGCTGTTACATTTTTTGGTTGAAGTGCATGCAGCTTGATGACATGTTGCATGCACTTCAACCAAAAAAATGTAACAGCAACATGGTTGGCCAATTTCCAACACTCCTCCTTGGACTCTATGCTGCAAATACCAGTCATTCATTAAGTTTTTGAACTTGGCAGTCCTTAGATGCTTTGTTTCAAGCTAACTCTTCTCAAGCAATTCATTTTCAACATTGGCTTCATTCTCAACCAAATCTGACTTACACACTTGACTATACCACTCTTTTGTGCCAAAGATTTGTCCATCAAATGGAGTATTCTCCTCTTTCACAGCCTTGGTTGACAACTTGCCTTTAAACTCATCTTTTCTTTCTTGCCTTGTCCCTTTACTCATTACAATCCTGTTTCTTCTTGCACAAACAGTTCATGAGTATAGTTTGCTTGCCTTCAGTCTGCCATTTTGGCTTGCACCTACTCGAGCTTGCATTTAAACTGTTTGCCACTTTGGCTTGCAATTCGATAAGCTCACACTTTGACAAGCTCACACTTTGCTTACTGTCTTCAACAGGCTCGCAACTTTACAACTCGCATTGAGCTTCCACATGTTGCTGAGCTCACACCCAAAGTTAATGATTTCGAAAGCCCCCACAAAGAAGGGACACCCAAGTAGACGTCCGCATTATTTACCACCTCTATGTTAGTCTCTTCTTGAATCAACCTTTCGTTGTCCCTTCGGGAGTATTCACACTAAAAACGTTGCTTGATTTATCATAATTGACCCTTCGTCTAGAAGTTGCACAATATTCTTGAATCAAGTTAATCATTCTCCTACAATTTAACGAACTCACTTCCAAAAAGAATAGAAATCGTTCGTGAATAACAAATGTGACACTACTGGATAATAACTACTAAGGCTAATCCAAGAAATAAAACTAGACTCGACTCTATTAATAATCACCACCCCTAGAACTCCTTTCAATATATTCACCATGATCTTCGATATGATTTAATACTTAAAATTACACAGACTAATTGACCTAAATTATGTCATTAATTCAAAACATTTAGTTTTCAGAATTAAAATTATCTCAATCTCATTTGAAAATTTCCTTCCTAAAAAAAAACTCTTAATAGCTTCCAAAACATCCTTTTAATAATTTCCCAATAATTATGATAAAATTCTGCTAAAATATTCGCAAAAAAAGATATTAATTTAATTGTTTTGTATGCTTAACTTGTACAATATAAGTAAAATCTTATAATTTTATCTCCAAATTCTCTTAACACATCTTTCCTACCCTTATTTATAATCTCATTTGTATCTACGAGGATATTCAATTTAAAATTAAATAATCTTTCTTATATAATTCTTTAAACATTAAAAGTATTTTCCTCTATTTTTTTTTTTTGGTTGAGTATTAAATATTAGCCTTAAAACCATAAGGCATGAACTATTCCAAACAACCCTTAAAAAGATATGTAAATTTTGTTTTGAATATATCATTTTACTTTTTAGATTTCAAATTGGATAGTGAATTATATATTTATTTATTTGAAACTCCTCTTAAATTAATGAGAGTGAAGTTTCTTATTTAGAATTGATTGTTCTATAAAGTATTCAAATTTTTCAAATAGATTTATTTTTCAAGTGTAGTTAATAACCGCAATAAAACTAAATTTTATAAGTGATGAATTTATATTAAAATTGTTTGATAAATTCATAAAATATAAGTTTGGATTCATCTACTTTTACATTTTTTTTACCTATTTAAATTAGTTCTTAATTTTCCTTATTTTTAAAAATTTATTCTTAATTTTTATACGAAAAATATAATCGACGTGGAAATGAAAAAGTTAGGAGAGAATATGGTTAAACATTGTGCAGGGCTTCCATTAGCCATTGTTGTATTGGGAGGAATTTTGGCTACAAAGAATAATTCATTAAATGAATGGCGAAAGATATCTGACAATATAAAATCATACTTGAAGAAAGGCAAAAATCAAAGACCAGAGGATGTGTTAACATTAAGTTATGATGATTTGCCTCCCTATCTAAGACCATGTTTCCTCTATCTAAGCCATTTTCCGGAGGATTATATGATAGATGTGGATAGATTGATTCGATTATGGGTTGCTGAAGGTATTGTGTCATCAAAGCAAGAAGAAAGAGATGATGGGGAAATTGCGGAAGATGTGGCGGAATCTTATTTAATGGAGCTTGTGGAAAGGTGCATGATTCAAGTACGAGAAAGAGATGTGGCAACCTTAAAGGTCAAAACAATTCAGATGCATGATCTGATGAGAGATCTTTGCTTATCAAAGGCAAAACAAGAAAATTTTGTCTTCATTGTCGATCAATCAAATGCATCTTCATTATCTATGATTCGGAAGGTTCGTAGGGTTTCTGTGCATGAGTTTTTTTTCATACAATGCATTAAAAGTCCAAATATTCGGTCACTTTTGTTCTTCAATGAGTTTTTTCCGGAGGAGGCATTAGAAAAATCTTTGCCCTTGGAAGTGTTGAATTACGTTAAAGAACATGAAGATCATGAAGTTTGTAATCCACTTGTTTGTATTTTTATGATTTCGCGAGCTGGTACGAGCTGTCTTAAAGCTCGGGGAATTTGGAGATACATGTTCAACAACTTCAAATTGCTAAGAGCCCTAAACTATGAGAGAACAACATGTGATCGTTTTGTAGGGTTTAAGTTACCCAGTGATATAGGTAATCTCATCCATTTAAGATTCTTGAGTCTAAAGGATCTTGAGTTCACATGGCCAAAGTTGCCATCATCTCTAGGCAACTTAAGGTGCTTGCAAACCTTGGATTTAAGAGTTGATAGTTACAAAATTCATGTACCTAATGTGATATGGAGGATGGAGCAACTAAGACATTTATATCTCCCTTGGAGATGTAAAAGCAGAACTAAGTTGAAGTTGGGTACTTTGAGAAAACTCCTAACACTTGTGAACTTCAACACCAAGAATTGTTATCTGAAGGATCTTATCAACATGACAAATCTTAGAGAGTTGGGGATAAATTTACCCTTCAATTTTGAAAATTTCAATGAGAAGGAGTTGGGCGAGAATCCATTCATAATCGGAAGCAAATATCTTCATTCCTTGTCTATTATTACCCGTAGGCTAAAGATATCAATAGATCCAAGACATTTGGCCCACCTCCTTTCAACTTGTACAAGTATTTGCAAGTTGAGTATAGCAGCAGAGATAAGTAAGTTACCAGAGTATCACTACTTCTCTTCACATCTCACTTACATACGGTTGAGATGGTGCAAGTTTGAGGAAGATCCAATGCCAACACTAGAGAAGCTGCCTAACTTAAGGATTCTTGAATTCGAATGTTCTTTGAAAGGAAAGTAAATGTTTTGCTCTGCTCAGGGTTTTCCTAAACTTGAGTCTCTAATCCTTGCGGAGGTCGACAATTTGGAGGAATGGGAGGTGGATGACGGAGCCATGCCTTCTCTTCAGCGATTGGATATCAGGCATTGCCCAAGCTTGAAGATGCTTCCAGAGGGATTGAGCTCCATTACAACCCTCAAAGAACTGAAGATTGAATCAATGCCAAAGGCATTCAAAGAAAGATTGGAGAAAGGAGGAGAAGATTTCTACATAGTCAAAGATGTTCCTTCTATCATACTCCAATACTGTGGCTAATAAATTGAATGATAATTGAGAGGTAATTTCATAACCTCTAGTTTAGGAAATGATTCCTACTTTCTTTGCTTCTTATATATCTTCCGTTTTTGACAATGTCTCACATTCTCACTCAATTTGTCAACACACCAATGAATAATTACATTTATTAAAAGTCAAAGGAAGTCATCTTTTTAGTTTTGCTTTTCAGGTAAAGACGCCATTTTTTCACCTACTACTATAATGGCGTGTGAAAGTGTGTTATATGGTGAGATTTGGAATTATCTTCTCTCTTGTATATATTGTTGGAACATTTTCAAATATTTATAGTATCCCAATAACTATAAATGAATGGGTGTAATTAATCAAAAGATAAATCTTTTGGTCATTGGTCAAAAGTTATATCATTTGATTTTTAAAAAGAATTATAATTATTCAAAAATATTATTTGAATAGTTACAAAATTAAAGGAATAATTATTATTATTTATTTATTCATAAAGACACCTATTGAAAGATGTCTCTATGAAGAGACATGAAAATTCCTATAAATAGGAATGGGATTTCATTTGGAAATCATATCAACAAATTCTAATATTATTTCTTCTCTTCCTTCATTTTCTAATATTATTAGATTATTCTATAAAGTATTCCTGCAGAAATTCTTTGTAGAAATTGAGTTTTTGTTACACATTACTCAGTGCATAGTGGACTATTCTCGTCAGTGCAAAACACAAATAGTCATTGGCTTCATTGTATCCTCGAGGTTAATTTGCTTGGAACTCATTTGCACACTGAAGATAAGTGGGGGCGAATATAACCTTAATGATAGTGGCTTGATACACGCCTTGGAGCCTTGTCCTATTTCTTCTTTTTCTTTTCGAGTTCCGATCGTGTGTTCGAGATTTTCCTTACCGGAGTTTTGTAATAACATATATCTATGGTTGTTGACTGTTTGTTGTTTTCTTCAAAGTACAATAAAACGGTTGCAAGATAAGGTATTGGAAGAATGGGAGGTGTCTGGATTAGCAAGGTACCAAATAAGGAGACGTCATAAAACATAACATTGCAGATAAGGAGACATCACTGACCTTTGTTCCCACATAGCTTTGGTTTGCGGTGACCATTCCTATATTTATTTGTTAGCTTTGCTTTCTCTTTCTTTTTTTTCCCTTAAGTCTGCTTGAGTCTTTTTCTTTTTTTATATGTACTTAATGTAATAGTAGAAGCCAAGGCAGGACCATGCTTTTCTATTGTAAAATTCATCACTTCGTTATTTTATATTTGTATGTTGACACATTTCCCGTTTCAACATATTTCCTTATTTTATGCAAGTCGATTGGTATTCATCATAAAAATTACGATATCATATCAAGTTTAATGGTTACACTTCCAAAACAAAAATAGGAAAAATTAAATCTTACCAACTAATAACACTTTCAAATTACACTCTTACAAAAAAAAAAAAAAGAAGAAGATACAATTTGAATTTTTTTATCAAATGGTTTAGCAAGCTATGCTTTATAAAAGAGGCAAAGGAATCCAAGGGAATCAAAGATTCCAAAATCGATATTTAGATTCAAGATTTTGTATCCCCATGCTTTGCTTCTTATATCTACCAACAATATCTTGATGATAACAAACTAAAAAAAACTATTCAAGGGAATCGAAGATTTCAAATCCAACATAATTGATTGAAAATTTCACATCCACTTAATTAATTCAAATGATATTTAGTCAATAAGTTTAAATTAAAAACTGCAAGAATCTTCATTTATCTTTTATTCGAAATGTAATTCGGATTCAATGAAAATATTGAACATATAATGTGTGCACATGGAAATGTCCAAATCTTTAAATATAGGGTCGACATGGGAGAAATCTCCTCAGACATTGAATTTATTGAGTGCATTTTCAGAGGAAAATCCTGAAACATGTTACAGGCAAATATTAAGAAAAACAATGCACAAGCATAAGTACAAAAACATAGCATGCAAGAAATCAATACTTGAAAGGATTAAAATCACTGCTAACCTAAGACATTGAATCTAGCACCACTAGGAAACATCCGAAATGATACTTGTCTTTCAATGTTGAGATACATACGTCCAAGTCTGCCATGTTGCGCCAAACTGGAATTCATCAACCTCTTGAGAACCTAAAGGATGAAAAGTTCCAGTCCAAGTTATATATATATATATATATATATACACAGACACACACAGATAGACATGAAGAAAGTGGGTTAATGGTGTATTATTTAAGTAAAGAAAAAGTTGAAATCTCGAACCTCTAAATATTGGGTAACAGCTAGTGTTAAAAGTGCATAAAGTTCTTCTATTATCTACAAGAAACAATGGAGGAATCACATACATTGTTTATATTCACTTTTCTTGCTACACAAGCAAGCTGAGTCCATAAACAAAGGCATACCTTTTCTCCGTTTTTAAATGGTTTTCTTGTTTCTTGGCTGCTTTTTATATTAAGAAGAGAGATTGTGAGACCTCGTCATCCTCAAGGAGTAAGTGGTCCAGCATGAAGATGATGGGAAGACCATGAGTCGATGGTGGTCAATCCATGAGTTGATTATGAGTAGTTTCATGTTATGAAATAAAAATGTTAGCTAAAGTTAGTTGAACGCTGTGTTTTAGGGTTGAGGGTTTAATGAAACTATCAGTTTTGATGTTGAATGAAAATGGTGCGTATTGACGGTTTGTTACAACTGCTCGAGGAACAGCCCTATAACAGACTTTGTAACTGCCAATTCTCAGCCATAATAGAAACTGGCATGGGAAATGGGCAGATATGCCATTTTGTGAAGGAAATCAATTCTTTCTTCTTCCTTGATTCTCTTTCTCTTCTCTCTTTTTCTTTCTTCCTCTATTCTGTTGAAATTATGCATCACTTCACCAGTATTCATCATTGTGGACGTATCTGATCTTCAGTCTCTGGTTTACTGCCCATGTAAAGTTATGGAAAGAAATGCAAATTTAAAAGGATTTCTTGCTATAGTCTATGCAATTTCATGTGTGCGTGAAAGGAGATGAAGATTAATAGAGTAATACTGATATACCAACAATTCATTAATTGAAGTACTATCAATATTATCAACAAGTAACAGGATTAAGTGAGTATACTAATATAGTCTAGAAAAACAATTTAATTAATAATACCATAGGGATGGCAAGAGGGTGAAGTTGCTATTGCTATTTATATCTCAGCTGCTAGCTTTTGACGACTTCACCAAGTAAACTGCAATCACAAGTGTTGTTCTTATTACCTGCAAAAACAGAGCCAACAATCTGAATCCATATCCCCATTTTAGGAACAAATGCATGGTGTACCATTTGTTTCGAAGCCAAATCAGTTTTCTTAATTTTTCTTGAAGTAAAACCGTATCTGACACTTATATTCAACACATATTCATGTATTGGTATGAAGATATGATATTCTTATCCTATACTCATATCCGTGCTCAGGTAACATAAGCTGAACCCGCAAGATAACTGATTTAACATTGCATTGCTGCTAGCTATTGATGATTTCACCAAGTAAACTGCAACCACAAGTGTTGTTCTTATTCCTTGCAAAAACACAGTCAACAATCTGAATCCACATTCCCATTTTCGGAACAAAACCATGCCGTACCATTTGTTTCAAAGCCCAATCAACTTCCTTTACCATCTTCCCCTTACAAAAACCATGAATCAACTTCTTGTATGAATCAAAACTAGGATTAACCCTCTCGAAAGCCACATTTGTTAGTATGACTATTTTGGGTAACCAAAGGAAAAAAAAATGTTAGCTGTTGAGCAAACAAGGTGAACAAATTAGATATTCCAATTACGTTCAAGCACTTGACAAATCCTTTCTGCAATGGCTTCAGCACACATCCTAGGACCTTCATCATCTGCAAAAACCGACCATTTCTAACAACTAAGCTAACATCACACATGATAATATATGTATATAACATATATAGAAGATGAGTATGTGGATTAAAAGCTATGTTAGTTTGACTCAATACATGACCATGGGACATGCACGATTCTTCAATAATGATACGAAAATAATTGGAAGAAAAATTAAATACATCAATATCTAACATTTACATCTGAGTATGTTTAATGGTACTCTTTCTTTAGCCAAATTTTGGCTTCTTTTAGTAGCTATTCTGACCCATTTTTCTTTGACCAAAATGCCCTTGAACATGTCTTTTTATTGGGGTTTTAGTTGGACAAGGACTACCCCTGATGTCATTTTTGGTCCCCTCACGACAATATTGCAATAACCAACACAGGGTATCGTGATATCGTGGACTGTCTCAAATGAGGGTCTTCTTTGGTAGCTGGGTATCACAATACCTAAGGGGGATATCATGATACCACTATAGGTGGTCTTCATTTCAAGCTTGTGGGAGGTATCGCTATGTCCATGTTGTGATGTCGTGATACCCCTTTCCTTATGTTTTTGCACAATTTCGGGTCACCGTCAAGTTCCTACAACACTTAATTGATCGTTAGGGTCCAAATGGCACATTTATCAATTTGAGTCTCAAAATGAGCACAAAACACATTAAACATTTATTAAATCAAAAATAAAAATCTACGCTAAACTACGGAAAAACACTAATTTGCTTGAAAACAAGCTCTTTAAGTATAATGAGGAACCCTAAATTGACATATCAAATTATTGTAACTTAGTTGTCTTTTTGATTCGAACCCACAACCTGAGTTGTTGAGTTGATCACCCAATGTCACTAGGCGAAGAGTTTGGGTTCTATGTACTAACTTGAAGTTGAGGCATATTATAAAGAAGATTTCAATTTGACATGTTTAATTTTTTTAATTTAACTCGAATAAATTTATTTAACTCGACTTAAATTTTATTTTACTCAACTTGATTAAAAAAATTTCAAATCAAGTTAAGATGATAAAATAGGATTCATGAACTTGATGTAGTCGAAATTTTTTTTACTAGATTCGATCAAACGCTCAACCTGTTAGGTGAGATGATGTTTAGGATTTGATTTGTAAAATCATTTTTTCTCAATCATTCCTCATAATATAGAAAATAATAAGTTAAGTTATGCCATTAGTCCTTGTACTTTACAAAAGTTGTGGATATAATCTATATACTTTAGTTTGGTCATTTTAATAAATGTACTTTTCAAATTTGAAAATTTCAATCCTCACCAAACGATAACTGTTAAATTCATTAAGTTAAGCTTTGTTATTTTCAAAATATTACATGACAAACAAATTATTATATGTGTAATGCCATGTCAACTTGTTATTTTGACATATTACTCACCAAAATTTCACTTAATGGATTAACGACTTTCATTCATGTGGAGACTAAAATTTCAAAATTCAAAAGTAGAGGGACTTAAAATGATCTAATTGGAGAAAATAGACTAAATCTATAACTATACTCATAGTATAAGACTAGTAATTGAATTTATCCAAATAAATTTAATTGCTACAGTTTAAGTTAAAACTAAAATTTCAAAATTAAAAAAATACAGAAATTGAAGTTGACAAATTCAAAAAATATACATATTAAAATTGATCAAATTAAAAGTAAACTGACTAACCTTAATTTTTCTGATAATCTTTCTTTTCCCTTAATTAAATGACCATGATGTATACTATATATCTTAGTATATAAATATTTTAAAATAAATAAATATATGTATGTTGGACACATATTCAAGTTTGATATTCGTCTTAAATATATGTATGTTGGACACGTAATCTTTTTCATTGTTTAATATCCTAATCCTTAATTAATTTAATAATATTTGTTACGATAGGGTCTAATGGCTGCAATTTATCTTGACACTTTCGAAGCAAAAATAAAAAATAAAAAATCAAATTTCACCGATTAATTACATGCCAACACATATAACCCACGATATGTTTATCTCAAAGATTTAAATAAGATAAACTAAATCACAAAGAAAACAAACGAGTAAACATAATCTAGAAATTCCAAATTTACATTATCTAACAGAAATTCAATAAGAAATAAAGGTTGCATTTCATTCTTTAGGATTTGCTCTTATATCTTCCAACAATAGCTTGATGATAATAAGCTGAAAAGAAAAGGAGTCCAAGGAATTGAAGATTCTTAATTCAGCTAGCTTAATTGATTGAATACTTCAAATACACTTAATTAATACCAATGATATTTATCAATAAATCTAAAATTTGCATCCTACTTTGTAAAACTGCCAGAATGAAATCAAATTATCTGATTTCAATTCTCTTCAAATTTTAGTTTACAACTTCTATTTTGGGTTTCCATTTGTTTCAACTTTTAAAGCAAGCATTGATTCAAGAAATATTTATTTCATTTGACTTATTTGCTTTTCTAATTTTATGTTATTCAGATTCGATGAAAATATTGAACATAATATGTGTGCAAGTCAAGATGTCCGAGTCTTACAATGTAAGGTTGAAACGGGAGAAATATCCTAAAAGCTGATGCTAAAAGATTTATAAAATTCAGTATAATCATTTTGTTTTCATTATAAAACTCAATGTTAAAATGTCTATGATTCGAGATTATGATACAAGAGAAAAATAGCTAACTATTTTAAGTTCAAGGTGTGAGAAAATCTCAATAGCTAAGATATGAATGTTGTAAAATACCACTCAATCACACAGAAATATATACACACAGAAATACCACTCAATCACAGCCACATTTGTTAGTATGACTACTTTGGATGAAAAGTTCTATTCCAAGTTATATATACACACAGAAATACACATGAAGTGGATTAATGGTGTATTATTTAAGTAAAGAAAAAGGGTTCTAACTAGAAGAAAGAGTTGAAATCTTGAACCTCTAACTATTGGGTAACCGCTGGTGTTAAAAAGTACATAAAGGTCCGCGCTTATCTACAAAAAAACAATGGAGGAATCACGTTCATTGTTTATATTCATTTTTTTTGCTCCACAAGCAATCCAAAACCATAAACAAAGGAATACTTTTTTTCGCCTTTTTAAATGGTTTTCTTGTTTCTTTTTCGCTTTTTAAATTCTTCATTCAATTCAAGTTCAAGAAACCATACTAAATATATATATTTATATTTATATTCACTTTTCTTGCTACACAAGCAAGCCAAAATCATAAACAAAGGCACGCTTTTTTTTTCCCTTTTTTTAATGATTTTCTTGATTCTTTGTTGTTTTTAAAATTCTTCATTCAATTCAAGTTCAATAAACCATATTAAATATATATATTTATATTCACTTTTTTTGCTACACAAGCAAGCTGAAACCATAAACAAAGGCATACATTTTTCTCCTTTTTTAAATGGCTTTCTTGTTTCTTTGTTGTTGTTTTTAATTCTTTGCTCAATTCAAGTTCAAGAATCCATACTAAATATATGTGTTTATATTCACTTTTCTTGCTACATAAGTAAGCTGAAACCATAAACAAAGGCATACTTGTTTTCCTTTCTTACCGTTGCTACCTTTTAGATTCTTTATTCAATTCAAGTTCAAGAAATCATACTATATATATATATTCACTTTTCTTGCTACACAAGTCAACCGAAACCATAAACAAAGGCATAACTTTTTCGCTTTTTTTTAAAATGAATTTTTCTTTGCTGCTTTTTAAAATTTTTATTCAATTTAAATTCAAAAAACCCTACTAAATATATATATATATATATATATATATATATATATTAAGAGAGAGACCTCATCATCCTCAAGCTTGATGGGAAGGCCACAAGTCGGTGGTCGTCAAATCATGAGTTGATTATGAGTAGTTTCATGTTATGGAAAAAAGATGTTAGTTAAAATTAGTTAGTTGAGAGTTTAATGAAACGATACGTTTTGATGTTTAATGAAAACGGTGCGTATTGAAAGTTTGATACAACTAGTCGAGTAACAAGCCTTTAACAAACTTTGTAACTACCAATTCTGAAGCCTTACAGGAACTGCCAACTTTTGATTTTGTTTGTAATCCTCGCTTTAAAAAAATATTCCAAATATGCTTCCTCACCTTATCATTTTTGTTATTTTTCAAGTGCCCTTACCATTCTATATTTTCAATGGTTAAATTGTAAAAATGGTTACCTAATTATTGCTTTCGTTCTATTTTAATCACTAAATCGATTTAGTTATTAAAATTTTCGAATTAAATATTTTAATCACTCTCGATTATCTTTAGATGAGTGATAGGAAGTTAATGTGAGCTGTTTTATTGGTCTAATAACAAATTTAATCATCTAATGTTTACACATTCTATTAATTTAATTTTAAATATAAAATGTTCAATGATTTAACCCTAAATATTTACAAAATCTATTGTTATAGTTCGAATCCTAAAATTTCAATAAGTTTAGTCCTCAAAATTTGTAAATTTAATTTTAATTCCAAAATTTTAGAAAAGGAAAGATGTATTTTATGTTATATAAAAGAAAATCTAGCTCCATCCAACATTTTAAATTCTTTTCTTTTTCTTCACATTTTCATGGCAACGAAAAAACCAACTCATGGATGAATTAAGCAAATTAATTAAAATCAAATAAATCGAACAAGGATTTTAATTAAAAAGAAATTCTTCACATGCATCAAGGAGGGACTTCCTCTGGTGGTATCAAGGGGATTGATAGAAACAGCTCAGGCTCGAACAAGAACTTCATTGGGCTTAAGATCAGGAACAGACACATCGGACCAAAGCTGCAACACCTCAGGTCCTCCGAACCGAGGCAGCAATACCGCACTGTAACTGTTGACATAGCACCGAATTGAACCCACTTTCAACGATAACTCCATAAAGGGTTTAGGTTTTAAGCTTTGAAGTTCCCTTTTTTCTACTCAAATTTACTGAATTTCAGCTCCTTCCTTTTGTTAAATGAAGGAAAAGCAGAGGAGAGACACGGAAGTGTTTTAATCCACATAGAAAAAAGTGATTGTGTGACTTGTGAGTGGGGGCCTATGGGGCGTGGAAGAAGAAGATGAACATTGCATAATCAATTTTTAATTGCTTATTACATTCATAATTTAATAAATAAAAATTTCTAACCTTATCTATTAAATCAAGTTAGAATGTTCAACTTAATTTTTGTTTGTTATAAGTATCACATATTATAAAAATTAATTATATTTTAATAATTATATAATATTGATTGAGTTATTATTTTAATTATATCATCTGATACCATCTTGAGGACTAAATTTAGAATTAGAACTAAATTGACAAATTTCTGAAATTTTGAGATTAAATTTATTTTTATTTTAAGAATTTGAACTAAAATGAGAAATTTTGTAAATATTGAGGATTAAATTTGTTGGAAATTTTATATTTAGAATCAAATGGATAGAATGTCTAAACATTAGGGGCCTAAATTTGTTATTAGACCAATAAAACAAGTTTATACCAATTTCCTGTAGCTCATTAATTGCAACTAACGAGGAAATGATTAAAATATTTAATTTCTAAAATTTAATGACTAAATAAAAAATTAATATTTAAGTGATCAAAATAGAATGAAATCAATAATTTGATGACCATTTTGTACTGTACCCTATCTTAATCCATCTCACAACCAAATTTCTCCGTCTTTGCCTAATTCCTTTGTCTTTGTCAAATTTTAATAAAATTAACATTTTATTTAAAAATATCTTTAATAGTTTAATATATTTTAATAAGTAAATGTTAATTTCGTTAAAATCAGTTTGTTTACATGTAAAAGGTTAAAAATAAAAATATTGAGTTATATAATATGAGTCTATTGAACCGATTCAATCATAAATTTTATTATTATTGGTTTATATAATGGTTTGATTTTGAAAATATTTGGTTTAACATTTAGTCATCCCTTTGATCAATTTTAAATTTTAGAAATAATTTTGTTTTTGTTTACATTTAAATGTACAGTTTCTAATGCATATGTGTTACATTTGATTTCAAGACTTTAATTCTTAATTAAGTAAAACAACATGCAATAATTTTATAATAATTAAGGATAAATATGAAAAATATTCACAATTATAAAACAAATGAAATGATATATACAAATTTATAAGTGAAAAATATACATAATTATATGACAATATACAAACAAGGTTATAAAGTAATTCATAGGAATATAGCTTTCTTGTTTGTATTCTCATTCGATTATGAATATACCTTTCTTGTTAGTATTCTCATTCTATTTTGAACATACCTTTCTTGCTTGTTTTCTCATTCTATTGATGATTAATGCTGCTTTCTAATTTTTTATAAATTTAATAGAACTATTACTACCAGCACAAACTATTAAGGTGTCAAATGTCCCATCACAATTTAACTTTAACCCAACCTTCTGGTGGTTTCTCCCAAATATCAGCACAAGTTTTTGACTTCCTAGTTCGATCAGAGTTATTGTTTGAACAGAGGATCCATTGAGCAGATAAGAATTCATTCATGGAGAAATTAATCCTTCGAATAATTCTCTCCAAACCAAGTTTCACACCTCCAATTGTAACCTCACACCTAGCTTTGCAGATGTGCTAGCAAGTGAAAACAATTCTAACTTTGAAATCCTCCCTCATCCAAGGCATTTGTAACAACTTTGAGAACCATCTGTCAAAGATCATTTAGCCATTGAAGACCAAAACAAGCCTCATACTATATTCCCCTAACCCAATTACAACTAAGAATAATATGTTCAAAGTCTCATCTTCAATACCACATAAACAACAAAATTGGGTTCGAAACACACTTTCTTTTCCACGGATTAAAACGAGATGGAATGGCATTATGACACAATTTCCATAAGAAAATTTTAACTTTCTTCGGTACCTGTAAGCTCCAAATAGCTTTCATTGAGATACTGGGTAAGTCCCAATTTAGTTCTTCTAAACAAATGATCTCAGCAACTCTTGTTGGCGAGGATCCGTCAATATTTCCAGGATGCTTTAATTTCCTATCTTTTAACTCCCAGCAACCATCTATCTTCCCAAATGCGGATGCTTTCGCCATTTAGCACTTGCCAAATCAAAGTCTCCTTTCAAAAACTATTTCCCTTCAAGAATGCTACTCCACACCCATGATGACCTAGCTCCCTTTTTAGCTTCAAGGAAATTAGAATTCGGGAAATAAAGTCCTTTTAAAATCCTAGCCCAAAGAGCATCAGCATCCTGGACTAACTGTCAAGATTGTTTTGCAAGTAGAGCAAGTCCTCCAAGCTTTTCAATGAATACGTCTCTCATTTTCCTTCTGCTGAATTCATTTCCACGCATAAGTTTTTAGGAAATTCGAAAAGATATCGTATACATTGAAGCGCATGCTACTGCTTTAATAAGAACCTCCCTTCCCCCTCAAGATAATGTTTGCTGCTTCCAGCCCTTAAGTTTGGTAAGGAACTTATCTTTTTCTTTTTTTTTTTTTTTTGGTGAAAGTAAGGACCTTATCTTTGATACGCCTCAAAGTTAATGTTTTCGAAAGCCCCCACAAAGAAGGGACACCCAAGTAGACGTCCGAATTATTTGCCACCTCTATGTTAGTCTCTTCTTGAATCAACCTTTCGTTGTCCTTTCGGGAGTATTCACACTAAAATCGTTGCTTCATTTATCATAATTGACCCTTCGTCTAGAAGCTGCACAATATTCTTGAATCAAGTTAATCATTCTCCTGCAATTTAACGAACTCGCTTCCAAAAAGAATAGAAATCGTTCGTGAATAACAAATGTGACACTACTGGATAATGACTACTAAGGCTAATCCCAGAAATAAAACTAGACTCGACTCTATTAATAATCATTACCCCTAGAACTCCTTTCAATATATTCACCATGATCTTCGATATGATTTAATACTTAAAATTACACAGACTAATTGACCTAAATTATGTCATTAATTCAAAACATTTAGTTTTCAGAATTAAAATTATCTCAATCTCATTTGAAAATTTCCTTCCTAAAAAAAAAAAACTCTTAATAGCTTCCAAAACATCCTTTTAATAATTTCCCAATAATTATGATAAAATTCTGCTAAAATATTCGCAAAAAAAGATATTAATTTAATTGTTTTGTATGCTTAACTTGTACAATATAAGTAAAATCTTATAATTTTATCTCCAAATTCTCTTAACACATCTTTCTGACCCTTATTTATAATCTCATTTGTATCTAAGAGGATATTCAATTTAAAATTAAATAATCTTTCTTATATAATTCTTTAAACATTAAAAGTATTTTCCTTAAAATCTTATATTTTTTTTTGGTTGGAGTATTAAATATTAGCCTTAAAACCATAAGGCATGAACTATTCCAAACAACCCTTAAAAGATATGTAAATTTTGTTTTTGAATATATCATTCTTACTTTTTAGATTTCAAATTGGATAGTGAATTATATATTTATTTATTTGAAACTCCTCTTAAATTAATGAGAGTGAAGTTTCTTATTTAGAATTGATTGTTCTATAAAGTATTCAAAATTTTCAAATAGATTTATTTTTCAAGTGTAGTTAATAACCTAATAAAAACTAAATTTTATAAGTGATGAATTTATATTAAAAATTGTTTGATAAATTCATAAAATATAAGTTTGGGTTCATCTACTTTTACATTTCTTTTACCTATTTAAATTATTTCTTAATCTTCCTTATTTTTTAAAAATTTATTCTTAATTTTTTATACAGGAAATATAATCGACGTCGTGGAAATGAAAATTTTAGGAGAGAACATGGTTAAACATTGTGCAGGGCTTCCATTAGCCATTGTTGTATTGGGAGGACTTTTGGCTACAAAGAATAATTCATTAAACGAATGGCGAAAGATATCTGACAATGTAAAATCATACTTGAAGAAAGGCAAAAATCAAAGACCAGAGGATGTGTTAGCATTAAGTTATGATGATTTGCCTCCCTATCTAAGACCATGTTTCCTCCATCTAAGCCATTTTCCGGAGGATTATATGATAGATGTGGATAGATTGACTCAATTATGGGTTGCTGAAGGTATTGTGTCATCAAAGCAAGAAGAAAGAAATGGTGGAGAAATTGCGGAAGATGTGGCGGAATCTTATTTAACGGAGCTTGTGGAAAGGTGTATGATTCAAGTACGAGAAAGAGATGTGGCAACCTTAAAGGTCAAAACAATTCAGATGCATGATCTGATGAGAGATCTTTCCTTATCAAAGGCAAAACAAGAAAATTTTGTCTTCATTGTTGATCAATCAAATGCATCTTCATTATCTATGATTCGGAACGTTCGAAGGGTTTCTGTGCATGAGTTTTTTTCATACAATGCATTAAAAGTCCAAATATTCGGTCACTTTTGTTCTTCAATGAGTTCTTTCCGGAGGAGGCATTAGAAAAATCTTTGCCTTTGGAAGTGTTGAATTACGTTGAAGAACATGAAGATGAAGTTTGTAATCCACTTGTTTGGATTCTTATGATTTCGCGAACTGGTACGAGCTTTCTTAATGCTCGGGGAATTTGGAGATACATGTTCAACAACTTCAAATTGCTAAGAGCCCTAAACTATGAGAGAACAACAGGTGATCGTTTTGTAGGGTTTAAGTTTCCCAGTGATATAGGTAATCTCATCCATTTAAGATTCTTGAGTCTAAAGGATCTTGAGTTCACATGGCCAAAGTTGCCATCATCTCTAGGCAACTTAAGGTGCTTGCAAACCTTGGATTTAAGAGTTGATAGTTACAAAATTCATGTACCTAATGTGATATGGAGGATGGAGCAACTAAGACATTTATATCTCCCTTGGAGATGTAAAAGCAGAACTAAGTTGAAGTTGGGTACTTTGAGAAAACTCCTAACACTTGTGAACTTCAACACCAAGAATTGTTATCTGAAGGATCTTATCAACATGACAAATCTTAGAGAGTTGGGGATAAATTTACCCTTCAATTTTGAAAATTTCAATGAGAAGGAGTTGGGCGAGAATCCATTCATAATCGGAAGCAAATATCTTCATTCCTTGTCTATTATTACCCGTAGGCTAAAGATATCAATAGATCCAAGACATTTGGCCCACCTCCTTTCAACTTGTACAAGTATTTGCAAGTTGAGTATAGCAGCAGAGATAAGTAAGTTACCAGAGTATCACTACTTCTCTTCACATCTCACTTACATACGGTTGAGATGGTGCAAGTTTGAGGAAGATCCAATGCCAACACTAGAGAAGCTGCCTAACTTAAGGATTCTTGAATTCGAATGTTCTTTGAAAGGAAAGGAAATGTTTTGCTCTGCTCAGGGTTTTCCTAAACTTGAGTCTCTAATCCTTGCGGAGGTCGACAATTTGGAGGAGTGGGAGGTGGATGACGGGCCATGCCTTCTCTTCAGCGATTGGATATCAGGCATTGCCCAAGCTTGAAGATGCTTCCAGAGGGATTGAGCTCCATTACAACCCTCAAAGAACTGAAGATTGAATCAATGCCAAAGGCATTCAAAGAAAGATTGGAGAAAGGAGGAGAAGATTTCTACATAGTCAAAGATGTTCCTAATATCATATTCCATGCCTGTTACCTATATTGAATGATAATTGAGAGGTAATTTCATAACCTCTAGTTTAGGAAATGATTCCTACTTTCTTTGCTTCCTATATATCTTTCGTTTTTGACAATGTCTCACATTCTCACTCCATTTGTCAACACACCAATGAATAATTACATTTATTAAAAGTCAAAGGAAGTCAGACATTGATCTTTTTAGTTTTGCTTTTCAGGTAAAGACGCCATTTTTTCACCTGCTACTGCTATTCATGGGATCAAATCTAGATTTAAAACTCCTATTATAAGTGGCGTGTGAAAGTGTGTTATATGGTGAGATTTGGAATTATATTCTCTCTTGTATATATCTATGGATGTTGATTGTTTGTTGTTTTCTTCAAATTACAATAAAACGGTTGCAAGATAAGGTATTGGAAGAATGGGAGGTGTCTGGATTAGCAAGGTACCAAACCCCTCCTCCATTTCAATTTCCTTCAATCTAATTTAATTACACATTCATTTTTGTCTTTTAAAACATAAAATTGCAGATAAGGAGACGTCACTGACCTTTGTTCCCACATAGCTTTGGTTTGCGGTCACCGTTCCTATATTTATTTGTTAGCTTTGCTTTCTCTTTGTTTTTTTTTTCCCTACTTAAGTCTGCTCGAGTCTTTTTCTTCTTTTATATGTACTTAATGTAATAGTAGAAGCCAAGGCAGGATCATTCTTTTCTATTGTAAAATTCATCACTTCGTTGTCTATGTTCATTTCCACTCTTCAGTTTACTTAAATATAATTGTTTGACATATATTTGAATATGGAGAATATAATCTTTTTAATATATACATATTTTAGAGAAAACTGAATATATGCATGTTGGGCACATTTCCCGTTTCAACGTATTTCCTTATTTTATGCAAGTCGATTGGTATTCAACATAATCTTTTCTGTCATCTTTAACTCAATAATCTTTGTTACGATATCATATCAAGTTTAATGGCTGCACTTCATCCCCACACTTCCAAATATCCCCTTGCTTTGCTTCTTATATCTCCCAATAATATCTTGATGATAATAAACTTAAAAAAAATATTCAAGGAATCGAAGATTCCAAATCCAACTTAATCGATTGAAAATTTCAAATCCACTTAATTAATTCAAATGATATTTATTCAATAAGTTTAAATTAAAAACTGCAAGAATCTTCATTTATCTTTTATTCGAAATGTAAGTCGGATTCAATGAAAATATTGAACATATAATGTCTGCACATTGAAATGTCCAAATCTTTAAATATAGGGTCCACATGGGGGTAATGTCTTAATACCCAACCTTAAAGATTTATAAAATTCAATATGATCCTATTATTTTCGTTATAAAACTCAATATCTTATTCGGATTAGGATACGAGCGAATAACAACTAACTATTTGTAGTTCAAGGTGTGATAAAATCTCAGTAGCTAAGATATGAATGTTGCAAAATACCATACAAAATCACAGCCACATTTGTTAGTATGACTATTTTGGGTAATCAAGGAAAAAAAATGTTAGCTGTTGAGCAAACAAGGTGAACAAATTAGATATTCCAATTACGTTCAAGCACTTGACAAATCCTTTCTGCAATGGCTTCAGCACGCATCCTAGGATCTTCATCATCTGCAAAAACCGACCATTTCTAACAAATAAGCTAACATCACACATGATAATATATGTATATAACATATGTAGAAGATGATTACGTGGATTAAAATCTATGTTAGTTTGACTCAATACATGACCATGGGATATGCACGATTCTTCAATAATGATATGAAAATACTTGGAAGAAAAATTAAATACATCAATATCTAACATTTACATCTGAGTATGTTTAATGGTCCTCTTTCTTTAGCCAAATTTTGGCTTTTTTAGTAGCTATTCTGACCCATTTTTCTTGACCAAAATGCCCTTGAACATGTCTTTTTATTGGTGTTTTAGTTGGACAAGGACTACGCCTGATGTCATTTTGGTCCCCTCATGACAATATTGTAATATCCAACACAGGATATCGCGATATTGTGGACTGTCTCAAATGGGGTCTTCCTTGGTAGCCGGGTATCACAATACCTAAGGGGGATATCATGATACCACTATAGGTGGTCTCCATTTCAAGCCTGTGGGAGGTTTCGCTATGTCCATGTTGTGATGTCATGATACCCCTTTCCTTTGTTATGTTTTTAAACAATTTCAGGTCACCGTCAAGTTCCTACAACACTTAATCAATTGTTAGGGTCCAAATGGTACATTTACCAATTTGAGTCTCAAAATGAGCACAAAACACATTAAACACTTATTAAATCTAAAATCTAAAAACTATGCTAAACTACGGAAAAATACTAATTAGCTTGAAAAAAAGCTCCTTAAGTATAACGATGAACCCTAATTTTTTTTAAACTTATGCTTTTATAGATATTATAGATAGATTATAGATTATAGGAATAGGGTCTAATGGCCAAAAAGAAAAATTATGTACTATGTGAAGGCGAATCAATAGATCCAAAACATTTGGCCCATCTCTTTTCTGGCTGTACAAGTATTTGCAAGTTTTCTTTCAGATGTAAGTAAGTTTCAAGATTGCCACTCCTTCTCTTCAAATCTCGCTTACATAAAATTGAGATTGTACAACCTTGAGGAAGATCCAATGCCAACACTAGAGAAGCTGCCTAACTTAAGGGTTCTTGAATTCGAAGGAATTTTCAAAGGAAAAGAAATGTTTTGCTCTGCGCAGGGTTTTCCTAGACTTGAGTCTCTAAGCCTTTGGAGTCTCCACAATTTGGAGGAGTGGAAGGTGGATGAAGGTGCTATGCCTTCTATTCAGCGATTGGAGATTGGGAAATGCGGAAACCTGAAGATGCTTCCAAAGGGATTGAAGTTCATTACAACCCTCAAAGAACTGAAGATTGAATCAATGCCACAACCTGAGTTGTTGAGGTGATCACCCAATGTCACTGGGCCAAGAGTTTGGGTTCTATGTACTAACTTGAAGTTGAGGCATATTGTTAAGAAGATTTCAATTTGACATATTTAATTTTCTTAATTTAACTCGAATAAATTTATTTAACTCGACTTAAATTTTATTTCACTCAACTTGATTAAAAAAAATTTCAAATCAAGTTAACATGATAAAATAGGATTCATGAACTCGATGTACTCGAAATTTTTTTCATTAAATTCGATCAAACGCTCAACCGTTAGGTGAGATGATGTTTAGGGATTTGTTTTGTAAAATCATTTGTTTCTCAATCATTCCTCATAATATAGAAAATAATAAGTTAAGTTATGACATTAGTCCTTGTACTTTACAAAAGTTGTGGGTATAATCTCTATACTTTAGTTTGGTCATTTTTAATAAATGTACTTTTCAAATTTGAAAATTTTAACTTTCACTAAACGATAATTGTTAAATTCATCAAGTTAAGCTTTGTTATTTTCAAAATATTACATGACAAACAAGTTATTATATGTTTAATGACATTCCACTTGTTATTTTCACATATTACTCACCAAAATTCCACTTAATGGATTAATGATTTCCATTCGTGTGGAGACTGAAATTTCAAAATTCAAAAGTAGAGGGACTTAAAATGATCTAATTGGAAAATATAGACTAAATCTATAACTATACTCATCAGATAGGACTAGCAATTAAATTTAACCAAATAAATTTAATTGCTACAGTTTAGGCAAAAACTAAAATTTCA
The DNA here is from genome assembly GCF_025698545.1 of Gossypium raimondii. NCBI lineage: Eukaryota > Viridiplantae > Streptophyta > Magnoliopsida > Malvales > Malvaceae > Gossypium > Gossypium raimondii. Next base: position 5,187,280 of record NC_068575.1, read on the forward strand.
AAATTAAAAAATATATAGAAAATGAAGTTGACAAATTCAAAAATATACATATTAAAAATCATCAAATTAAAAGTGCACTGACTAACCTTAATCTTTTGTTAATCTTTCTTTTCCCTTAATTAAATGTTCATGACGTATATGTATGTTGGACACATATTCAAGTTTGCTATTCGTCTTAAATTCGTGCAATACGGTTAAATAATGGTGAACTAGTAGTTGATGAAGTATTATATACATTCTTGGAATGCTCCATTCAACAAATTTATTTCAGCTCCATATGCTTAAAACACTTCCCATTTCTGACATATTTCCTCATTTTGGGTAACCCGATTGGTATACAACGTAATCTTTTTATTGTTTAGTATCTTAATCCTTAATTTAATAATCTTTGTTACGATAGGGTCCAATAATTGCAATTTATCTTGACACTTCTGACGCAAAAAAAAAAAAATTTAATTTCACCGATTAATTACATGTCAACACATATAATCCACGATATGTTTATCTCGAATATTAAATAAGATAAACTAAATCACAAAGAAAATAAACGAGCAAACATAATCTAGAAATTCCAAATTACATTATCTAACAAAAATTCAATAAGAAATAAATGGTTGCATTTCATTCTTTAGGATTTGCTCTTATGTCTACCAACAATATCTTGATGATAATAAGCTGAAAAGAAAAGGAGTCCAAGGAATTGAAGATTCTAAATTCAGCTAGCTTAATTGATTGAATATTCCAAATACACTTAATTAATACAAATGATATTTATCAATAAATCTAAAATTGAATCCTCATTTGCAACCTACTTTGTAAAACTGCCAGAATCAAATCAAATTATCTTATTCCAATTCTCTTCAAATTTTAGTTTACAACTTCTATTTTTGGGTTTCAATTTGTTTCTACTTTTAAAGCAAACATTGATTCAAGAAATATTTATTTCATTTGACTTATTTTCTTTTCTAATTTTATGTTATTCAGATTCGATGAAAATATTGAACATAATATGTGTGCAAGTCAAGTTGTCCGAGTCTTGAAATGTAAGGTCGAAACGGGAGAAATATCCTAAAACCCGATGCTAAAAGATTTATAAAATTCAGTATAATCATGTTGTTTTCATTATAAAACTCAATGTTAAAATGTCTATGATACAAGAGAAAAATAGCTGACTATTTTAAGTTCAAGGTGCGAGAAAATCTCAATAGCTAAGATATGAATGTTGTAAAATGCCACTCAATCACAGCCACATTTGTTAGTATGACTACTATGGATGAAAAGTTCTATTCTAAGTTATATATACACCCAGAAATACACAGGAAGTGGATTAATGGTGTATTATTTAAGTAAAGAAAAAGGGTTCTAACTAAAAGAAAGAGTTGAAATCTTGAACCTCTAAATATTGAGCAACCACTGGTGTTAAAAAGTGCATAAAGGTCTGCGCTTATCTACAAGAAACAATGGAGGATTAATCACATACGCTGTTCGTATTTACTTTTTTTGCTCCACAAGCAATCCAAAACCATAAACAAAGGAATACTTTTTTCGCCTTTTTTAAATGGTTTTCTTGTTTCTTTTCCGCTTTTTCAATTCTTCATTCAATTCAAGTTCAAGAAACCATACTAAATATATATATGTTTATATTCACTTTTCTTGCTACACAAGCAAGCCAAAACCATAAACAAAGGCATGCCTTTTTTTTTCCTTTTTTAATGGTTTTCTTGATTCTTTGTTGTTTTTAAAATTCTTCATTCAATTCAAGTTGAAGAAACCATACTAAATATATTTATTTATATTCACTTTTTTTTTGCTATACAAGCAAGCTGAAACCATAAACAAAGGCATACATTTTTCTCCTTTTTTAAATGACTTTCTTGTTTCTTTGTTGTTTTTTAGATTCTTCGTTCAGTTCAAGTTCAAGAAACCATATTAAATATATGTGTTTATATTCACTTTTCTTGCTACATAAGCAAGCCGCAACCATAAACAAAGGCATACCTTTTTCTTCTTTTTTTTTCCCTTTTTACCTTTTTAGATTCCTCATTCAATTTAAGTTCAAGAAACCATACTATATATATATATGTTTATATTCACTTTTCTTGCTACACAAGTCAACCGAAACCATAAACAAAGGCATAACTTTTTCGCTTTTTTTAAAAAGATTTTTTCTTTGCTGCTTTTTAAATTTTTATTCAATTTAAGTTCAAAAAACCCTACTATATATATATATATATTAAGAGAGAGACATCATCATCCTCAAGGAGTAAGTGCTTAAGCATGAACTTGATGGGAAGGCCACAAGTCGGTGGTGGTAAAATCATGAGTTGATCATGATTAGTTTCATGTTATGGAAAAAAGATGCTAGTTAAAATTAGTTAGTTGACCGCTGCATTTTGAGGTTGAGAGTTTAATGAAACGATACGTTTTGATGTTTAATTAAAACGGTGCGTATTGAAAGTTTGATACAACTACCTGAGTAACAAGCCTATAACAAATTTTGTAACTACCAATTCTGAAGCCTTACAGGAACTGCCAACTTTTAATTTTATTTGTAATCCTCGCTTTAAAAAAATATTCCAAATATGTTTCCTCACCTTATCATTTTTGTAATTTTTCAAGTGCCCTTACCATTTTTAAAACAATAGTTTCTTTTAGTTTTTAAATAATGTATAAATTTATAATTATATAAGAAGGTAAACTATAATATTAAATTTTAAAAATTAAGTAAAACAACATGCAATAATTTTCATAATAATTAATGATAAATAAGAAAAATATTCACAATTATAAAACAAACCGTTTAAGAGTATATAAACTACTTATACAAAATTCTTTTAAATTAAAGATGAAATTATATATATATAAATAACAAATGAAATTATATATACAAATTTAAAAGTGAAAATATACATAATTATATTGATAAAAAGTACATATGACAATATACAATTTTGTTGGACATATGATAAAAAGTACATATGATAAAAGTACATAATTAATAACTTCGTTATTTTATATATGTTTGTTGGACACATTTTGTTACGATATCAATAATTTTCATAATAATTAATGATAAATAAGAAAAATATTCACAATTATAAAACAAACCGTTTAAGAGTATATAAACTACTTATACAAAATTCTTTTAAATTAAAGATGAAATTATATATACAAATTTATAAGTGAAAATATACATAATTATATGACAATATACAAACAAGGTTATAAAGTAATTCATAGGAATATAGCTTTCTTGTTTGTATTCTCATTCTATTTTGAACATACCTTTCTTGCTTGTATTATCATTCTATTATGAATATACCTTTCTTGTTCGTATCCTCGTTCTATTGATGATTAATGTTGCTTTATAATTTTTATAAATTTAATAGAACTACTACTACTAAAAGTATAAAAGGGCAATGATTTGCAATTGTTTTTATAATTAAGTACTGCTTCTTGCAATTGTTTTCCCAGCAAGATTGCGGTACTCACATCTTGAAATCCAAATTCAAGATCTTAAAGAATTTTCTGAGCTCGATCACTATTATGGCTTGGTCTGCTGTGACATCTGCAGTGACAACAATTGGCAACCTGCTAACTGAGGAAGCCATATACCTATGGGGCGTGGAGGAGCAAGTTGATCGTCTGCAAACGGAGCTCCAATGGATGAAAAGCTCCTTAATGGTGGCAGAGACAAAACAATCTACGGATGAGAGGATTCGTCTTTGGGTTGCTGAAATCAGAGAGCTTGCTTATGATGCTGAGGATATTGTTGAGGAATTTGCTCTCAAGATTGGATCCAAAAACAAAGGTGGCCTTCCGAGTTGTATTAAAAGATCAGCCTGCTGTTTGAACGAGGGATGGGTGCTCCATGAAACCAGGTCAAGGATCGAGAAAATCATAGAAAGAATCAACGACTTGGTCCGACGACTACAGGCCTATGGCGTAAAGGAATTAAAGGACAGAGGAGAAGAATCAAGTTTTTCAACTGAAAGACGAGAATCAAGGCGGCCTTATCCACATATTATGGATGATAATATTGTTGGACTAGTTGATGATACCGAGGGATTGGTCGAAGTTCTTACGAAGGAAAGTATATGCAAGGTTGTTACAATATGGGGCATGGGTGGTCTGGGAAAGACCACTCTCGCCAAGAAAATATATCACCATCGTCAGGTTATTGATTATTTCGATCACTTGGCTTTTGTATATGTTTCTCAACCATGCCAGAAAAGAAATGTTTGGGAAGACATTCTATCTGGTTTCAAAACTTTAAATGTCGAGGATAGGAAGAAAAGAGATGAAGAATTAGCAGAGAAGTTGTGTAACATTTTGGAGGTTAAAAAGTGTCTGGTGATACTTGATGATATTTGGACCAGTGAAGCTTGGGATAGTCTAAAACCTGCCTTTCCAGTTGCAACGGGCCGTGATAGCAATAGCAAGATATTGCTCACCTCTAGAAACAGGGGGATAGTTCCATATGCTGACATAAGAGGTAAAATTTTCTTTATTAGGTAAAATTGAATACTCTTATTCCTTTTATGGAAAATAACTATGTATATTATTTCAGAGTTGAAGTGCCTAAACGATGAAGAAAGTTGGGAATTGTTTCAAAAGATTGCATTTCCTCAAACAGGTAAATATACAAATAGCAAAATTCTTGTTATATGCTAAATTTATTTTTCATTTTAATAATTAAATTTAAAATATATAAAATCTATTTTATTTAAAATTTCAAAACCTTAATATGAAATAAATAAAAGAAATCAAGGTTTTGGAGTTTATCAATTAATGGTACACGCACGTAAATATAATTAATAGGTAAATTCATTATCTTTTATATTATAATTTTTAATAACTTCACTATTACTTATCGAATAAATTATATTAGGATCATCTTAAAAATATAATTTTAGGCACCAATAAAATAATGTCAAATTTTAAATTTTAAGATAACAAAGAATTATTATACACTCATTTATATTTAATATTTTCTCCAACTTAATTTAAATTTAATTAAATTATTTAAAATAATTAATTTTAAAATTATAAAGAAACATATTTTCTTCTTTTACAAATTTTAATCATTTTATTTTTTTCATAAGTTAATGTTTTTTTATTTTTGTGCAACTAATTTTAAAAAAATTAGTAATTTTTGTGTAATATTTTTCATGTCATTGACACATAATTTTGATAATTATTTTATCCTGAACTCAAAACTCCAAACCTTAAACTCGAACTCTAAACCTTGAACCTAAACCTTGAACCCCAAATCTCGCAGTTCAAGGTTTGGATTCGAGATTTAAAGTTCAAAATTCAAGGTTCAAGTTTAAAGTTCGAGGGTTCAGGGTTATCGGTTACGAGTTTAGGATTCATAGTTCAAGGATTTGGGGTTACGAGTTTGGGGTTTTATGTTTTGGATCTAGGGTTTAGGATTCTAGATTCAGGGTTCACGATAAAAAAATGACCAAAATTATGTGTCAATGATATGGAAAAAATTGTTGAAATGTTAATAAATAATTAGAAAGGGACCATGACTAATGTGATCAGAATGGTCCATAAAATAATTTCTCCATGGATGAGTGTATAATAATAATTCATGTCTTTAAAATTTAATCATGTGACAAAAAAAATTTTATTTTTAAGATCATTCTAATAACATTGACTTTCAAAGAAGAAAGTTGCATGACCAGCTTATCAAAAACCTGAAGGACTAGCCTTAATCTCCATCTTCGATCTTGACTCTTCTTCTTAATATTCGAAGCAATAGTCTGGGAGTCAGTCTTGATTATCACATTGGTCCATTTGTTCTTCATAGCTAATTCAATCCATCCAACCATAGCTTTGGCCTCGACAACCTCACATGAATCCACTTAATCCTTTTACCAATCCCATCCACCATCTTCCCACTTAAAATTCTGCCTATTACTCTAATACCAGCACAAGCTATTAAGGTGTCAAATGCCCCATCACAATTAACTTTAACCCAACCTTATGGTAGTTTCTCCCAAACATCAGCACAAGTTTTTGACTTCCTAGTTCGATCAGAGTTATTGTTTGAACAGAGGATCCATTGAGCAGATAAGAATTCATTCATGGAGCAATCAGTCCTTCGAATAATTCTCTCCAAACCAAGTTTCACACCTCCAATTGTAACCTCACACCTAGCTTTCCAGATGTGGCAGCAAGTGGAAACAATTCCAACTTTGAAATCCTCCCTCATACAAGGCATTTGTAACAACTTTGAGAACCATCTGTCAAATGATTGAATTTTGATCATTTAGCCCTTGAAGACCAAAACAAGCCTCATACTATATTCCCCTAACCAATTACAACTAAGAATAATATGTCCAAAGTCTCATCTTCAATACCACATAAACAACAAATTGGGTTCGAAACACATTTTCTTTTCCACGGATTAAAACGAGATGGAATAGCATTATGACACAATTTCCATAAGAAAATTTTAATTTTGTTCGGTACCTGTAAGCTCCAAATAGCTTTCCAAGTGCTCCTATCGATTAAGTGAGAGCTGGAAGGTTGTAAAGAAGACTCATTTCCATAGTGCTTTCTCAACTCATTGTACCCTGACTTCATCGAATATTGATCAACAGCTGTAAACGGCCACACCAATTTATCTTGTTCATCTGTTTCATGAAGGGGAACTTTTAATTTCGCAATTTCAATATCTTCTAACCACATTGAGATACTGGGTAAGTCCCAATTTAGTTCTTCTAAACCAATGATCTCAGTAACTCTTGTTGGTAAGGATCCGTCAATACTTCCAGGATGCTTTAGTTTCCTATCTTTAACTCCCAGCAACCATCTATCTTCCCAAATGTGGATGCTTTCGTCATTTAGCACTTGCCAAATCAAAGTCTCCTTTTAATAACTCTTTCCCTTCAAGAATGCTGCTCCACACCCATCATGACCTAGCTCCCTTTTTAGCTTCAAGGAAATTAGAATTCGGGAAAAAAAGTCCTTTTAAAATCCTAGCCCAAAGAGCATCAGGATCCTGGACTAACTGTCAAGATTGTTTTGCAAGTAGAGCAAGTCCTCCAAGCTTTTCAATGAATACGTCTCTCATTTTCCTTCTGCTGAATTCATTTCCACGCATAAGTTTTTAGGAAATTCGAAAAGATATCGTATACATTGAAGCGCATGCTACTGCTTTAATAAGAACCTCCCTTCCCCTTCAAGATAACGTTTGCTGCTTCCAGCCCTTAAGTTTGGTAAGGACTTTATCTCTTTTTTTTTCTTTTCTTTTCTTTTTTTTTTTTTGGTGAAAGTAGGGACCTTATCTTTGATACGCCTCAAAGTTAATGTTTTCGAAAGCCCCGACAAAGAAGGGACACCCAAGTAAACGTCCGAATTATTATGTCAGTCTCTTCTTGAATCAACCTTTCGTTGTCCCTTCGGGAGTATTCACACACTAAAAACGTTGCTTGATTTATCATAGTTGACCCTTCGTCCAGAAGCTGCACAATATTCTTGAATCAAGTTAATCATTCTCCTACAATTTAACGAACTAGCTTCCAAAAAGAATAGAAATCGTTCGTGAATAACAAATGTGACACTACTGGATAATGACCACTAAGGCTAATCCCAGAAATAAAACTAGACTCGACGCTATGAATAATCACTACCCCTAGAACTCCTTTCAATATATTCACCATGATCTTCGATATGATTTAATACTTAAAATTACAAGGACTAATTAACCTAATTAAATTATGTCATTAATTCAAGACATTTAGTTTTCAGTATTAAAATTATCTCAATCTCGTTCGAAAATCTCGTTAAAATCATCCACGAAAAAAGAGATTAATTTAATTGTTTTGTATGCTTAACTTGTACAATATAAGTAAAATCTTATAATTTTATCTCCAAATTCTCAACACATCTTTTTGACCCTTATTTATAATCTCATTTGTATCTAACAAGATATCCAATTTAAAATTAAATAATCTTTTTATATAATTCTTTAATTGTTAAAAGTATTTTCCTCTATTTTTTTTGTTGGAGTATTAAATATTAGCCTTAAAACCATAATGCATGAACTATTCCAAACAACCCTTAAAAAGATATGTAAATTTTGTTTTAGATTTCAAATTGGATAGTGAATTATCTATTTATTTATTCAAACTCCTCTTAAATTAATGAGAGTGAAGTTTCTTATTTAGTATTGATTGTTCCATAAAGTATTCAAAATTTTCAAATAGATTTATTTTTTCAAGTTTAGTTAATAACCGCAATAAAATTAAACTTTATAAGTGATGAATTTATATTAAAATTGTTTGACAAATTCATAAAATATAAGTTTGGGTTCATCTACTTTTACATTTCTTTTACCTATTTAAATTATTTCTTAATTTTCCTTATTTTTTTTAAAATTTATTCTTAATTTTTTATACAGAAAATATAATCGACGTGGAAATGAAAAAGTTAGGAAAGAACATGGTTAAACATTGTGCAGGGCTTCCATTAGCCATTGTTGTATTGGGAGGAATTTTGGCTACAAAGAATAATTTATTAAACGAATGGCGAAAGATATCTGACAATGTAAAATCATACTTGAAGAGAGGCAAAAATCAAGGACCAGAGGATGTGTTAGCATTAAGTTATGATGATTTGCCTCCCTATCTAAGACCATGTTTCCTCTATCTAAGCCATTTTCCGGAGGATTATATGATAGATGTGGATAGATTGATTCAATTATGGGTTGCTGAAGGTATTGTGTCATCAAAGCAAGAAGAAAGAGACGGTGGGGAAATTGCGGAAGATGTGGCGGAATCTTATTTAATGGAGCTTGTGGAAAGGTGCATGATTCAAGTACGAGAAAGAGATATGGCAACCTTAAAGGTCAAAACAATTCAGATGCATGATCTGATGAGAGATCTTTGCTTATCAAAGGCAAAACAAGAAAATTTTGTCTTCATTGTCGACCAATCAAATGCATCTTCATTATCTATGATTCGGAAGGTTCGTAGGGTTTCTGTGCATGAGTTTTTTTTCATACAATGCATTAAAAGTCCAAATATTCGGTCACTTTTGTTCTTCAATGAGTTCTTTCCGTTGGAGGAATTAGAAAAATCTTTGCCTTTGGAAGTGTTGAATTACGTTAAAGAACATGACGATGAAGTTTGGAATCCACTGTATTTGATTCTTTTGATTTCGGGATCTGGTACGATGGCTCTTAAATTTCGGGGAGTTTGGAGATACATGTTCAACAACTTCAAATTGCTAAGAGCCCTAAACTATGAGAAAACAACATATGATGGTTTTGCAGGGCTTAAGTTACCCAGTGATATAGGTAATCTCATCCATTTAAGATTCTTGAGTCTAAAGCATCTTAAGTTCTTCTGGCAGAAGTTGCCATCATCTCTAGGCAACTTAAGGTGTTTGCAAACCTTGGATTTAAGAGTTGGAAATGAAAGAATTCATGTACCTAATGTGATATGGAGGATGGAGCAACTAAGACATTTATATCTCCCTTCGAGATGTAAAAGCAGAACTAAGTTGAAGTTGGGTACTTTGAGAAAACTCCTAACACTTGTGAACTTCAACACCAAGAATTGTTATCTAAAGGATCTTATCAACATGACAAATCTTAGAGAGTTGGAGATTTATGGGCCCTTTAATATTGAAAATTTCAATGAGAAGGATTTGGGCGAGAATCCACCCATAATCGGAAGTAAATATCTTCATTCCTTGTCTATTATTACCTCTGGGGACAAATCAATAGATCCAAAACATTTGGCCCATCTCCTTTCAAATTGTACAAGTATTTGCAAGTTGAGTGTAGAAACAAGGATAAGTGAGTTACCAGAGTATCACTACTTCTCTTCACATCTCGCTTACATACAGTTGAGCCGCTGCAAGCTTGAGAAAGATCCAATGCCAACACTAGAGAAGCTGCCTAACTTAAGGATTCTTGAATTCGAAATATCTTTCGTAGGAAAGGAAATGTTTTGCTCTGCTCAGGGTTTTCCTAAACTTGAGTCTCTAATCCTTGCGGAGCTCTACTATTTGGAGGAGTGGAAGGTGGATGAAGGAGCCATGCCTTCTCTTCAGCGATTGGAGATTGAGGAATGCGGAAACTTGAAGATGCTTCCAGAGCGATTGAGGTTCATTACAACCCTCAAAGAACTGAAGATTGAATCAATGCCAAAGGCATTCAAAGATAGATTGGAGGAGGAAGGAGGAGAAGATTTCTACAAAGTCAAACATGTTCCTTCTATCATATTCCAAAACTGTGGCTAATAGATTGAATGATAAGTGAGAGGTAATTTCATAACCTCTAGTTTAGGAAATGATTCCTACTTTCTTTGCTTCTTATATATCTTTCGTTATTGACAATGTCTCACATTCTCACTCCATTTGTCAACACAACAATGAATAATTACATTTATTAAAAGTCAAAGGAAGTCCGACATAGCTTTGGTTTGCGGTGACCGTTCCTATATTTATTTGTTAGCTTTGCTTTCTCTTTCTTTTTTTTCCCTACTTAAGTGTGCTTGAGTCTTTTTCTTTTTTTATAAATGTAATAGTAGAAGCCAAGGCAGGACCATGCTTTTCTATTGTAAAATTCATCACTTCGTTGTCTATGTTCATTTCTACTCTTTAGTTTACTTAAATATAATTGTTTGATATATATTTATCTTTTTAATATATACATATTTTAGAAAAATTGAATATATGTCTCATTAGACTCATTTCCGTTTCAACATATTTCCTTATTTTATGTAAGTCGATTGGTATTTAACATAATCTTTTCCGTCATCCTTAACTCAATAATCCTTGTTACAATATCATATCAAGTTTAATTTTAATGGTTGCACTTCATCCCCACACTTCCAAAGCAAAAAATAGGAAAAATCAAATCTTACCAACTAATAACACTTTCAAATTACATTGTCTTACAAAAGAAAGAAAGAAAGAAGATACAATTTGAATTTTTTTGTCAAATGGTTTAGCAAACTATGCTTTATAAAAGGCAAAGGAATCCAAGGGAATCAAAGATTCCAAAATCGATATTTAGATTCAAGATTTTGTATCACCATGCTTTGCTTCTTATATCTACCAACAATCTCTCGATGATAATAAACTAAAAAATATATTCAAGGGAATCGAAGATTCCAAATCCAACTTAATCGATTGAAAATTTCACATCCACTTAATTAATTCAAATGCTATTTATTCAGTAAGTTTAAATTAAAAATTGCAAGAATCTTCATTTATCTTTTATTCGAAATGTTATTCGGATTCATTGAAAATATTGAACATATAATGTGTGCACATGGAAATGTCCAAATCTTTAAATATAGGGTTGACATGGGAGAAATCTCCTAAAGATTTATAAAATTCAATATGATCCTATTATTTTCGTTATAAAACTCAATATCTTATTCGGATTAGGATATGAGCGAATAACAGATAACTATTTGTAGTTCAAGGTGTGATAAAATCTCAGTAGCTAAGTTATGAATGTTGCAAAATACCATACAAAATCACAGCCACATTTGTTAGTATGACTATTTTGGGTAATCAAAGGAAAAAAATGTTAGCTGTTGAGCAAACAAGGTGAACAGATTAGATATTCCAATTACGTTCAAGCACTTGACAAATCCTTTCTGCAATGGCTTCAGCACGCATCCTTAATTTAATTTCTTATCATACGTTTTTGCATGTATCATAAGAAATTAAATTAAGGATTTTCTACTGCAAACCTACCATGAAAACATAATTTTTATTAGGATCAAAGGCATAGCCCATCATGGCAGCATTATTGAGTCCATTTTCAGAGGAAAATCCTGAAACATGTTACAGGCAAATATTAAGAAAAACAACGCACAAGCATAAGTATAAAAAACCTAGCATGTAAGAAATCAATACTTGAAAGGATTAAAATCACTGCTAACCTAAGACATTGAATCTAGCACCACTAGGAAACATCCGAAATGATACTTGTCTTTCAATGTTGAGATACATAGGTCCAAGTCTGCCATGTTGCGCCAAACGGGAATTCATCAACCTCTTGAGAACCTAAAGGATGAAAAGTTCCAGTCCAAGTTATATATATACAGACACACACACAGATAGACATGAAGAAAGTGGGTTACTGGTGTATTATTTAAGTAAAGAAAAAGTTGAAATCTTGAACCTCTAAATATTGGGTAACAGCTAGTGTTAAAAGTGCATAAAGTTCTGCTATTATCTACAAGAAACAAAGGAGGAATCACATACATTGTTTATATTCACTTTTCTTGCTACACAAGCAAGCTGACTCCATAAACAAAGGCATACCTTTTTCTCCGTTTTTAAATGGTTTTCTTGTTTTTCGGCTGCTTTTTATATTAAGAGACAGAGATTGTGAGACCTCGTCATCCTCAAGGAGTAAATGGTCAAGCATGGAGATGATGGGAAGACCATGAGTCGATGGTGGTCGATCCATGAGTTGATTATGAATAGTTTCATGTTATGAAATAAAAATGTTAGCTAAAGTTAGTTGAACGCTGTGTTTTAGGGCCGAGGGTTTAATGAAACTATAAGTTTTGATGTTGAATGAAAACGGTGCGTATTGATGGTTTGCTACAACTGCTCGAGGAACAGCCCTATAACAGACTTTGTAACTGCCAATTCTCAGCCATAATAGAAACTGGCATGGGAAATGAGCAGATATGCCATTTTGTGAAGGAAATCAATTCTTTCTTCTTCCTCGATTCTCTTTCTCTTCTCTCTTTTTCTTTCTTCCTCTATTCTGTTGAAATTATGCATCACTTCACCAGCATTCATTATTGTGGACGTATCTGATCTTCAGTCTCTGGTTTACTGCCCATGTAAAGTTATGGAAAGAAATGCAAATTTAAAAGGATTTCTTGCTATAGTCTATGCAATTTCATGTGTGCGTGAAAGGAGATGAAGATTAATAGAGTAATACTGATATACCAACAATTCATTAATTGAAGTACTATCAATATTATCAACAAGTAACAGAATTAAGTGAGTATACTAATATAGTCTAGAAAAACAATTTAATTAATAATAGCATAGGGAAGGCAACAGGGTGAAGTTGTTGTTGCTATTTATATCTCTGCTGCTAGCTTTTGACGACTTCGACAAGTAAACTGCAATCACAAGTGTTGTTCTTATTACCTGCAAAAACACAGCCAACAATCTGAATCCATATCCCCATTTTTAGGAACAAATGCATGGTGTACCATTTGTTTCGAAGCCAAATCAATTTTCTTAATTTTTCTTGAAGTAAAAACGTATCTGACACTTATATTCAGCACATATTCATGTATTGGTATGAAGATATGGCATTCTTATCCTATACTCATATCCGTGCTCAAGTAACATAAACTGAACCCGCAAGATAACTGATTTAACATCGCATTTCTGCTAGCTATTGATTATTTCACCAAGTAAACTGCAATCACAAGTGTTGTTCTTATTCCTTGCAAAAACACAGTCAACAATCTGAATCCACATTCCCATTTTTGGAACAAAACCATGGCGTACCATTTGTTTCAAAGCCCAATCAACTTCCTTTACCATCTTCCCCTTACAAAAACCATGAATCAACTTCTTGTATGAATCAAAACTAGGATTAACCCTCTCGAAAACCATTCTCCCCATAATCTCCTTTGCTTCCATAAACCTCGCAGCATCAAGCAAACCGTACAACACCTCTTGATAAGACCCTGCATTGGGATAACACCCTTTCTTTTTCATAATTTCCAACAGCTTCACACCTTCATCAATCCTACCTTGTTTCCTAAGACCTGAAATCAAGATATTAAAGCTAACAGCATCAGCATCGATTCCTTCCGTTTCAATCCTCCCCATCAACTCAAAAGCTTCATCAACCTTCCCCTTATCGCACAACCCGTGCATTAAAGTAGAATAAGTTCTAACATTAGGCTTACACCTTTGTTTAGGAAATTCATCGAGCAGTTGGAATGCAAACTCTAATTTCCCATTTTCACACAACCCTTTAATGAGAATATTCAGAGTACAAGCTTCAATTTCAACACCCAAATTGGGAGCTTTCCCATAAACCTCGTGAACAACATCAGATAGTTTGTTCGATACGAGTAAGCTCAATACGATATTGAAGGTTTTAACACTAGGCCAAGTCCCAGATTCTGGCATGCTAAAAAGGATCTCGATTGCCCTTTTGATTCGACCTCCGACATGCCCATACTTTTTAATCACATTCTGGAAGAATTCATCGGATAAACGACAGGCTTTTTCACGTTTGAGCTTTTCCATTATATTTTCAATGGAATCAAAATCCTGGGCATATGCGAGCTTGTTGATGAGCAAAGTGAAGAGAGGTTCAGTTGGTTTATAATCCTTGCGAGCTGAGTATTGGGCTAGGACTGAAATGAGAGAGTTTGGATCTTTAAGATTGTCAAAGATTTTGAGGATTTCGGTCGGGGAGAGCCAGTCTTTGTGGGTTAGTTTGAAAAGGGGAGGGGAAGTGGTGTGGGTTGGTTGATGGTAGCTGGAAAGTGAGGAGAAAAACGAAAGGGATTTAAGAGATGAGATTTTAGTGGTGATTGGATGTTGAAAAAGTGAGGGAAAATATTGGGGGTAAGAGCTTTTGATAGAAGAAAGAAGGGAACGTGAAATCATGCGTTTGGCCATTGGAGAATGTAGAAACTGGAGAGCTAAAAGCTTTGTGCTATTCGCACTATAAACGTATATAGGGTAAGGGAAAGGCTTAATACTTGTTTTGACCCCTGTAATATAGTAAAAATCTCATTTTGACCCTTTTCCTTCACTTTGTCTGTTTACTTTCATTTCGTCCATCATGTTAGTCTATTGATCATTTCCGTAAATCCCATGTGTTAGGGTTCCTATATTATAGTATTCATCCATATACTTTAACCCTCCACGTAGTCGCAATCAATTGGCTTAAATGATTACACACGAGGATCACTATAGTACAAGGACCAAAGTGAGAATTTTATTATTAATTAAGTGACGAACACGTAAACATGCACTAATTTTTTTATACAGAAATGGTCAAAGGATTAAAGTGATAGATGAAATGAAAGTAAAGGGCGCAAAGTGATTGGAAAAGTAGTAAAAGGTTGGAAAATATGAAGAGATTGTATGATTCAAACCTTAAATAATTTATCTACTGAAATTTTGAGGTGTATTATTTCGAAGTAATGAATCATTGTTATTTACAACTATATATTATATCTCTTTGAAATGTACAAATAATTAATGGGCAGAATGTTTATGAATGTCAAAACTTTATTTTTGTTTCTTCTTCCCTTCAAGAATTGGTTGGATTTGGAGATGCCTATTGAAAGCCTGGTTGAAAAGGAATCGAGTTTGGAATGCCGAAATGATCAGAAGCCATGCCAGTATAGCAACCGGAGAGAAAAGGATCGATCCCATTCTGTAATCATATGCCTTAGCTAGTACCTCAGTGAACTGCCAGAGTCTGGTGTTCCAAATAATTGGCCTCACAGCTTGAGCAACCTGAAGGGAGCTAAAATGTCAGAGGGAATAAGGCAAAAGATGCAAACTCTAGACAAAAACTATATGCCGATCCTCTAAATATATGAACAAATTTAAAAAAAAAACTTGGGCATGCCCGTATTTGATACTTATTGTTGAATTCGAGTAACATAGTCAACTAGACATACCAAAATCAGACCCCATCCAGTCAGCAGAAATGCAAGATAGCAGACAAGTAAATCATTGGACGACAGTTCATAAATGACTGAGAGACTGATAACAATCGCCAAAATCCTTTACAATTGCTTGATTCCTCAGCCATTTTGCCTTGGAATCTTCGGAAGTCAAGACAAGTCTAGCTCATCAGCTTTGCCATTCATCTTGAAACCAGTTAATGATAAGAAAGAATAGAGTTGAGAGATCCTCAATAATCCAAAAATTTCTGATTGTGGAGATCCTCATAACGAAAGCGTGAAATGAAAAATAAATATATTTATATTAAAATGAGTATGAAGCGAGTGAAATGAAAAAGAAAGGAAAACGGATAAGGCTTTGATTAAAGTTACTTTAAACAAGTAAATATATTTTTATCCAAAAAAAAGCATTCCAAATATGCTTCCTCACCTTATCATTTTGTTAATCTTTCTTTTCCCTTAATTAAAGCTTGATGACTTATATTATATATATCCGTTTTAAAGAAAATGTAACTACTGTCATATATTTTCACTTTATAAATTGATTATAAATATTATTTAAATATTAATTTAGTAATATGATAAAATAAATAAATGATATTTTTATCTGTTCAATTTTTTTAAACTTATGCTTTTATAGATATTATAGATTATAGGAATAGGGTCTAATGGCCAAAAAGAAAAATTATGTACCGTCTATGTGAAGGCATTATAAAAGGGATCATCAGAGTATAAATATTAGTATTAGATAAAGTGGAAGTGAATTGATTAAGTCCTCCACTCATTTTACTTTTAAATAAAAAAAATTTAAACAAAAAAACTCTACTTTTGTTCTACCTACCTTTCTGTTTGTATTCTCATTCTATTAATTAAGTTCTGCTTCTTGCAATTGTTTTCCCAGCAAGATTGCGGCACTCACATCTTGAAATCCAAATTCAAGATTTTAAAGAATTTTCTTAGCTCGATCACTTTTATGGCTTTTTCTGCTGTTGCATCTGCAGTGCAACAATTGGCAACCTGCTAACTGAGGAAGCCATATACCGATGGGGTGTGGAGGAGCAAGTTGATCGTCTGCAAACAGAGCTCAAATGGATGCAAAGATACTTAATGGACTTAGAGACAAAACAATCAAAGGATGAGAGGATTCGTCTTTGGGTTGCTGAAATCAGAGAGCTTGCTTATGATGCTGAGGATGTTGTCGAGGAATTTGCTCTCAAGATTGGATCCAAAAACAAAGGAGGTCTTCCGAGTTGTATTAAAAGATCAGCCTGCTGTTTGAAAGAGGGATGGGCACTCCACAAAACCAGGTCAAAAATGGAGAAAATCATAGAAAGAATCAACGACTTGGTCCGACGACTACAGGCCTACGGAGTAAAGGAATTAAAGGACAGAGGAGAAGAATCAAGTTCTTCAACTGAAAGACGAGAATCAAGGCGGCCTTATCCACATATTATGGATGATAATACTGTTGGACTAATATATATAGGTGTGCAGTTCTGGCTTTATTGAATTTCATTGTTGTCTTAATAAACTGTCTCTATTAATATGCTCTTTTTTGCTGTATTATCTATTATTTATATCCGAATCCTTAGTCATTTCTTCACCAAGAATGAAGCCTGAGAGGCTGGGAGGGCCATGGCCCCTTGGTTAAATGGGAAATTTTCATTTTTAGTCTCTCCTAAATATTAATATTGTAAATTTAAGCCTTTTACCCCTTGGATAAATGGAAAAATTATATTTTGGGCTGCTCCTAAAATTTTTTAGCTTTAGCTCCATTGTACAAAGTTCATGGCTTCGTCCCTGTTCTTCACAATACTGTACATGGAGTTTGTCTGAAAATAGAACAGCATAATTAGGAAGTCATTATATGCTTAACTCGAATATTTATGCTCTACTTGTGGATGAGCTTTCTTTATTTATAGGGTTCTTGGAGGGTCATATCTTTATACTCATATCTGATTGTGTCGAACAGGGTGCTTCAAGTGATATCCAACAGGGTTAAACATTAGTGGATACTTTAAGTACCATTGGTTTAGTTACGTTATTTAGAAACATTTATTATTATCATCAGGTTCTGAGTTTTTATAGATAATTTGTCTGGTATCCTGTCTATACATGGATTGAAGAGAATTGTTGTTTACATCTTGCTTATAGTTCTGGAGTGCGGGAAAAGAATGTCAAAGTAAAACCATTGCAAGATATGCTATTGGAAGAACCCGAGCTTTCTAGATTAGGAAGGTACGAAACACCTCCACTTTAATTTCCTTCTGCTTAAATTATATGTTTTAAGTTAATTTTTAGTTTTGAACATGTTAAATTGCAGGATAATGAGACGCCACTGACCTGTATTCGGATGTAGCCTTGCATTTACATGTTTGGTTTGCAGTGACCATTCATAAATTTTGCTGTGACTACCCTGTTGCTAGTTCTTTTTTCCTACTTCGATCTGCTCAAGTCTTTTATGATATAATTAAATGTAAAAATATATGTAATAGTAGAAGCCAAGACAGGATGTTGTAAAATTGATCATTTTGTTTTTAATGACCATTTGTTCTCATCTTTTTTCATTTTTCATAAATGTGTCAAATATATATTTATTGAATATATTTATGCTGGACACATATCCCAATGTGGTACACTAAATCTGAGTCATATTGTGCAATATTGGTGAATTAGTAGTTGGTGCAGAATCATATACATCGATGTTCTGTCATTTGTTGAAGATAAAAGATCCAAAGCCTCCATTATCAAAAAGGAAAAAAGAAAGAAAATTGGATATTCGTTTCTTTCTAGATTTAGAATATAGATATTTGTAATATTGAGATGATAAACGATTAATAAATGGATTAAATAGGATCTAATGTCTAATTACAATCCTAGAGGAGCAGGCTCCTGCCGCCATAAAAAATTCCATAATTACTTATTTTATTGTATTTTTTGATAACACATTGATTATTGCATGGAACATTGGTTAAGAACAAAAAAGGAACCAAGAACAAACAATGTCCTCTAACATATTAAAATGACAGCTCCAAATCCTTACTTCAATTACTGTTGTGTTGGGTTTATTTTGGATTAGCTAATGGAAATAATTGAAGCTCAGCATGACAGCAAATCAGGTTCTTTTTCTTCTTCCTCTGTCCTTTCTCTCTATTTAGATACATGTTTATTTCGTGTTGTCTGAATGATTTCTATGAATATTAACGGCAGTAAAGCTGAAACCGTAAAATAATGATCCAGTAAAGTTGGTGTTGCAGTTTCTATTTAAATCGCAAACAACTTCCCTATTAATCAAACAATTGCTGCAAACTTGAATGTCATGAACATGTCAAAAATCATACCTTGTAGTCATGTATGAATGTGAGGAAAAATGAAGAACAGAGAAACACAGGCCATACCTGTCATCAATAAAATTAAGGCCTAGATTTCACTCTTGCAGCAATGTGTTATAGCTAGGACTACTAAGATTTAAGACATTAGTACGAAGGTATGACCTGCCAAGGTCATGGAAAGAAATGAAGATATTGCAGGCGTACTTGTCTACGACCCTCGTACCCTCTTTCAAGTAACTTAGCTATCATATGCTGCAGCAGCACCCTTTCTTTTTGTCTTAAAAACAATTCAGGAACCATCTCTGATAATGTCCTCCCATGCCATTGCAGAACCTCAAACACCTCATCCAGAGGAATCAACCACCACCACCACCGGTCAGCCTCCAATATTCAGCCCTGACAACCGCTGGAAACCGTGGCTTCTAATAGCACTCAACATCTTATTCCTCCTCGCCGGTCAATCTGCAGCCGTTCTGTTAACCAAATTCTACTTCAACAATGGAGGAAAAAGTAAATGGATGGCATCTCTCATGCAAACAGCTGGTTTCCCTCTCCTTTACCTCCCACTCCTCTTCTTCCCTTAATTTAACAAGCAGTCCCCAAGCTCCTCCAACAACATAACCCATTATGTGGTCTACTTTTCCCTCGGTTGTCTGCTAGCCATTGATAACTTCATGTATACAGTTGGCGTTAAACCGCTTTCCATTTCAACATATTCCCTTCTTTGTGCAAGCCAATTGGTATTCAACGCCATCTTTTTGGTGGTTATCAACTGCGAAAAGCTCGGTATCCTAACGCTTAACTTGATCATCTTCATTACCGTATCAGCTTCAATGGTTGCAATTCATCCCGACAGTTCTGAGACCAAAAGAGATGAGAAAAATCCAGTACGAAAGAATGAACATTCCATTGGGTTTATATCAATAGTTGGTGCTTCTGCAGGCTATGCTTTATTGCTGTCTCTAACACAATTCTCATTTGACAAAATACTGAAAAAGGACACATTTAGTGTTGTGTTTGAAATGCAGATTTACACTTCATTGGTTTCGAGTTTCGTTTGCTTGTTGGGGTTGTTTCTGAGTTTGGAATTCATGGATTTAAAGTCCGAAATGGAGAAATTTGATGAAGGGAAGGTGATTTATGTAGTGAGTTTGATTGGAATAGCTTTGGCATGGCAGATTTGTACAGTGGGAGTAGTGGGATTGATCTATTTGGTGTCATCTTTGTTCTCAAATGTTGTGAGTATGCTTAGTTTGCCATTTGTTCCAGTTATTGGTGTCCTGCTTTATAAGGAGAAAATGGATGCAAGTAAGGTGTTGGCAATGTTGTTCACTCTTTGGGGATTTGCTTCTTATATCTACCAACAATATCTTGATGATAAAAAGTCAAAGAAAAAGGAATCCCAAGAAATCGAAGCTTCAAAATCTGAAGTTTAACTTAATTGATTGAAGATTCCAAATCAAAGTAGTGGCTATGTTTTTCACTCTTTAGGGCTTTTCTTCCTATCTAGGAATCCAAGGGATCAAAGATTCTTATATGCATATGTACATGTCTACCATACATGTTGTATGAATAAATGGTATTTTTTTATAATAAAATCATAAGGTTACTCTCTCTTCTCATTTTCTAATTTTTCCAAATTATAGATAAATACAAAATAATGAGTATGGTTGTTTAGATCTAAAATTTATATTTTATAAATCTTTTGAGGCTCAAAATATATTTTCCCAATTTTAAGTATAAAATATTACAAATTTTAAATATGGAAAATAATTTAGAAGTGAAAGATATCGAGACTCAACTTACTTTTCTTTACCATATAATTAATGTTGTGGCTAAATCTATTGCTAAAGTTAGTTGGTGTGCTGATAAAAACAAACTTATGAGAAATTAATGAAAGTTTTAAATGTGTATTAATGCTACTTTCTTTAAGATTCTATTGCTCCCCACCTATATTATGATGTGCAAAAGAGTTATTGACAAATGAACATTGAGAATACAACAAAGTCCATTGACTGTTTACATTTTGCATTGACGGAAACAATCCTCTAAGCACTAAGCGGAACTTAGTAATGATATCAAATTTTATATAAAAAAAATTGTTGTAATTTTTAGGAGAGAGAAAGTGAAAGTACGTCCAGCTAGATGTACTTTTCTTAAGTTACAATTTTTTTATTTTTTTAATACAATCAATTTCTTTGATTGAATGATTATATGTTGGTAGTTCTATCGTTGAGTATCAAGTTCAATTCATCTCCCATTTACATTTATATTTTACATTTCGTGTTGTTTTAAGCTTCTTTTATTTTTAATGAATATTTTTAATATACTAGCTTCTTTAATTAAATGTATGTTAAATAATAATGATTTCAATTTTGAGACCTACATTTAATTCCTCTTTTAAAACACACTCGTAATTTTTATTTCATACTGTTTCAATTTTTTAATTAATAAATATATTATTTTTAATTTTTAAATTTAAATTTTAATTGATAAATTTTTATTCATAAAATCAAATAATGAATATATTTACTAAAAATAATTATAATTTATAATAATTATTTTATTTTATAAATACGAATATTTAAATATATATTAATTGTTGGTCACGGACCCAAATTAAAAAGAAAACTTAAATACATTTAAAAGAATAAAATAGAAACGAAGCAAAATTAAGAGTGAATTTTATTAAAAAAAACTCTCCAAAGAAAATTGATAAATAAAACTCTTCAAATTGAATCACTCAACTAAATTATTAAAAAAAAAACTAAATTTTATTGATGAATCACATGTTTACGATCGCAGTATGTGTGGCTATTTATATAACTGCTCATGGGTCGAATCGGCTTTAAAAACAAGAGAGTTTAGTAAAAATATAGGTTCGAAAAATAGATTTAGACAAAAAATGATACTCGTTTAAAAAATAGACTAGGCCTTAAGTAAAATTTTTTTGGCCTGAGCCCGACCCAAACATGTAAAAGAAATTGCAGTTCTTTTTTGTTATTTTTTTCACTATTTTGCTACCATTTCACTATTATGTTGTTATTGTATACCTCTTGTTTTATTGTTAATTTTGTTACTATTTTAGAGACATTTGCTTGTTAAGTTGCACCTATCTTAGTATTATTTAAGTATATATATATTTAAATTTATTTTCAATTTTTGGGAAACATATATTTTAATTTTTTAGTATTTTGATGTATTTTTTAAAAAATTATATGAACCGACCACGTTTTAACATTTTATCCAAACCGAACTTGAAAAATATTTTAGATCCATTTTTATGCTAAACTCAAGTCTAACAAATGAACCTAAAATTTGAATTAGGCACGACTATGAACACCTCTAATAATTTATAGCTAAAATTTCATGTAAGTTAAATATAATTTACTAAAATTTCAGTTGATTTACTTGTTATATTCACCACCTAAATAAACCAACAAATAAATCACGAATTATCCTCTAAGATCTAAGCTGCAATATGAACCTTCCATCAATTGTGTCTAGGTTCAGTCATTTTATTACATAAATATTCTTAATTAAAAATTAAGGAAAAATGTAATTTATTCTAATTAACTATTGAGCAAAAATAAATAAAAGAAATTGTTAGAGCCTCCGTTTGTTCTTTCTTCAATTTGATGTTTGGATAAATATTTGAGTAGAGGTAAATAAACACAATAATGGAGGAAGTAAAGAAAGAAGAGAAATAAACACAAATCTAAAACGTGAGAAAAGAGATAAGTAAAGAGAGATTCAATATATTATATTTGTTAATGTAGTTTGAATTCATCAATCTTACATTTATGGAGTCTTACTCAAAAAATAATTTTATTCAACAATTTATCAAGTACAACTACGAGCTAAAGCACATTTTCCTCTCTCCCAATAGATAATTGCAACTCCAAAGAAGCATATCCAAGTAAAACATCCAACTAGGTTTTCAAGTAAAGTGATAAGGATAAGCTAAGTATAACAGTAATCTCAAACTCTTCACTCCTTTACTCTAAGCCAATCGAAAAGATAAGAATGTTCATTCCATAGTGTAGCATGAATTTCCCTTTTATTTGCTGCTTAGAAATAGATAAACATTAATTACATACTAAAAAATGCGAGCACTTAAATTGATCTTGAGCTGTTTTGTAAGTATGTTTAAATTGCTATCCAAGCATGGCAAAAACATGATGTCCAACCAGTAGTTTAAGGGGATGTATGAACATGAGATGAAACTTTAGAATTTCGTAGGATAGCTAAGGCCCTAACAGTTAGAAAAATCATTTTAGAAAATAATGTTTTTAAGCACAATGAAAGTTTAAAATTTTCTTTAAAACCGAGCCATTGTGATATTTATAACAATAAACTTCAACTAAAATTATACTATTTTCTGAACTTTACATTTAGTTTGTTCATTCTTCTTGAATGAAAGTTTTTGTGGGTTACCGATTAAATCTGTTCGAGGAAATGCGATCTTTTGAAACAATTAATTTCCAACTTTATTCATTGTTTAGGTATTACAACTCACATAGGCAATCTCTTTTTGTCTGTTATTTCGGAAGGTGAGCAATATCTTGCTATGGTTGTCCCTTGTAACTGGAAAGGCAAGTTTTAGATTATTCCAAGCTTCAATATTCCAAATATTATCAATTATCATCATAAATTTTTTATCTTTCAAAACGTTAAATAACTTCTTTGCTAATTCATCATCTCTTTTCTTCCTGCTGTTTTCAATTAAAGTTTTGAAACCAAGTAGTTTTCTAGCATTGTTGAAAAACATATATGAAAGCTAGGTGATTGAAATTATCAATAACCTGACGATGATGATACATTTTTTTAGCAAGAGTGGTCGAGAATATTATCATCCATAATATAAGGATAAGGCCACCTTGATTCTCGCTTTTCAGTTGAAGAACTTGATCCTTTTTCTCCATCCTTTAATTCCTTTATATGAGAGGTCTGTAATCATCGGACCAAGTCGTTAATTCTTTCTTTGATTTTCTCTATCTTTAACCTGGTTTTTTGGAGCGACCACCATCGTTCAAAATCCACGTTGATCTTTTAATACAACCTGGAAGACCATCTTTGTTTTTGGACCCAATCTTGAGAGCAAAATTCTCGACAACATCCTCATCATAAGCAAGCTCTCTGGTTTCAACCATTTAATAACAACGAAATTAAATTAACCATAAAACAAAATTGAAGGGAACTTTAAAATGTTTTTTAATATTAACTTGGGAAGTACTTTAAATGTGAAAATTGGGTGTTTACCCAAATGATGAATGGATATCTCTTGGGTAAAACTCCCACAATCTAATGGTTACAAATTATATAAGTGTACAATCGGATTGTGGGTTCTTGAATATCTTATAAACTAATAAATTAAAAATTATTTGGTGAATTAATAAAATATAAGAGTTCAATATAATTGTATAATTAATATTTTGGGTTCATCTATTTTACTATGTGCTTTTAAAAAAAAATTGGTTTAACTATTTTTACATTTCTTTTATTTACTGAAATTCATTTTAATTTTTACTATTCTTTTAAATTTATTTTTAAATTTTTTATACAGATAAGAAAATCGATATGAAAACGAAAGAGTTAAGGAAAAACATAGTTAAACATTGTGCAAGGCTTCCATTAGCCATTATTATATTGGGAGGAATTTTGGTGCGTTAACCTTAAGTTACTTTGATTTATCTCTCTATTAAGACCCAATTTTTTCTATTTAAAGAGTGTCTAAATACACTCCCAAACAATTAGTGAGGAAGTCGAACAATAACCTATTTATAAGTTAATATAAAATTCCTTTAACAGTATTTTGATATCTCTTTAATTATCTCATAAAAATAAAAATCAATGACAATATGGAAAACAAGGTGAGTTGATGGAAACTTTCACATTTTTTTTAAATTTAAGAGCTTAAAAAATCCAAAGGACTAAAATTGATATTTTAAAAGACAAGAAAGAAATAAAATGGGGAATAATTTAAAATCAAAATTTAAAAGTTCAATAAGAGATTAGGATAATAATTTTTTAAAAGAAATAAAAATTAAAACATGAGAAAATTAATATACCTTTTTATACTCACTAGTTTTGTTGTCAAGAACTGAAAGCACTTCAATTGCCTGTATTCGAATACATATCCTTTTAAAATTTATCGAAAATATTTATTTTAATGTAACTTAAAAGATAACAGCACTGGATCCGATTATCAAATTAAAGATTCAAATAAGTTTACAATATTATCAATTTTTTTAGTTTATATATATATATATATTTCCAAATAATAAATTTAAATTTATTATGATAATTACACCTTTTATTTTAGTATAACTATCATATTTGTTCAAAAAAAAACTATCATGATACTTTTTTTTCCAATTTTTTACAAATTAATTATAATTATTTTTAAATATCAATTTAATAATATGATGAAAAATAAAAGATATTTTTATAGATATATTTTTAAATTAGTATTTTTTATATATAATATGGATAGATTATAAATATACATTATGGTGGCAAAAAAATGTTTACAGGGTATATGTAAAGGCCATATACAATGGATAATCAAAGTATAAAGATTAGTGTTAGATAAAATGGAAGTGAGTTGATTAAGTCCTCCACTCATTTACCTACTCTTCCTTTTTCTAATTAAATAACACTGACTATATACTTTTAAATCAAATACTTTCCTAGTCTTCCTTTTTCCAATTTTATAGTCAGCAGATCAAGATTATAACAAAAAAAATGTTTATAGGGTACATGTAAGGGCCATATACAATGGATCATCAAAGTATAAAGATTAGTATTAGATAAAGTGGAAGTGAGATGATTAAGTCCTCCACTCATTTACCTACTCTTCCTTTTTCTAATTAAATAAGACTGACTCTATACTTTTAAATAAAATACTTTCCTAGTCTTCCTTTTTTTTTTCCACTTTTATTTAGTGTTAGATAAAGTGGAAGTGAGTTGATTAAGTCCTCCCTCATTTTCCTACTCTTCCTTTTTTTTTCTAATTAAGTAAGACTGACTATATACTTCTAAATAGAATACTTTCGTAGTCTTCCTTTCTTCCAATTTTATAATCAGCCCATCAAGAAAGAAGTATTGATTTTGGGAAATTTATTAGTTTAGTGTTTGCTTTTGAAAAGTGCTTTTAAAAAGTATTGTAAAAATGGTAATTTTGAGGAGTAGTTTTAAAAAATTTAGTTTAAGATTTAAGTGTTTAGTTTTTCGGTCGGGGGTGGGTTAATTATTTGTTGAGTTTTTGGTTAATTGTAATGGCCTAAATTCAAGGTTATCGGAACAGTGGTTTCGTAACCACAAATCCGATTTAAAGAGAAATTTATTTTAATATTTTTGCATGAATATTGATATGATAGGAAAATCGTATGAAAATATCGATATAAAAATTTTACCGATTTAGTGGTTAGTTAGAAAAAGAAATTATTAAAGAAATTGGGTAAAAACAAGGTATCAAGACCTCGATCTCGTAAAACAGAGTCAAAAATATTTTTATAAATATTTATGAAATGTTAGTAATATGGTTGTCGAAACCGTTTTTTGAAAACAAAAATTTTGGTTGTCGACTTAAAAAACAAAAACTGGAGTCGTCACCGATCCTTTATTAAGGTGTGATCGGCCCACCTTAAAAATAATTTTGGTCTACGAAATTTGAGAAAACAGGTTTGGGAGTCAGTTACGCACGAGGAAGGATTAGCACCCTCGTAACGCCCAAAATTGGTACCAAATTGATTTTTAAAATGCCTTGGTATCGAAAATTTGAAAAGATTTTAAAAGGAAACTTTTTATTTCATGAATTGATTAAAATAGTATGACAATTCTTATTTCAAAGAAATAAAACACCACACCCAGTAAGTTAGGACACAATGTTTTTAAATCTTCAAAATACCCTAACATTGCCTTTTGTTTTTGAAAATTCTTATTTCGAGAAGAAAATGTCATGACCAGTAAGTTAGGACCCAACATTTTAATTCCCGCGAATAAGTTTTTATTTAAAATTTGAATTTATTACAAAACAAATACTTGGCTTTCTAAACTCATCGAAAAAATAATCGCGATCCAGTAAGTTAGGACACGATATTTCACGAGAATCATGAATGCCAAACATTTTGGAGTTTGTAGAATAGGATAGTCTAAACACTTTGAGAAAATCAGAAAATATATTTGAAAAAGATGCTAAAAAGGGTTAAGGCATAACATAAAACAAATACTCTAGTTTAAGACAAATATGAATAAATATTTACAAATATATACAAAGGGTATAATATTCAAATAAATTTACGAATATGTGTACACATATATATCTAACTCACATATACAGGAATGCATGAAAAAAAGGAATAGAATAAATTAAATAAACAAAAAAACGTATTAAAAAAAGGTATAAAATGCACATGTATATATTCACAAAACAAATATGTGAAATATATAGGTCTTTTATAAAAATGCATACTTTGAACTATAAAATATGAAACAAAAACATGTGCATTTAAAACATGTATGTGTACGTAATTTTAAAAAAACGTATAGGTATATATATAAAAAATGTGTATTTTGAAAAATATGTGGGTGTAAATATAAATGTGTGCACATAAGTCACGAGAATAAAATATAAAATAAAAAGTAAGTCTAATACATTAATAAATTATGTATATAAAAAAATGAAAATAGAATAAAGTACAAAAGTATATATATAATATATATGTATTAACGTGTAATATATATATATTGCATATATGCGTAATAAGAGTATAATAGTAATAAATAATAATGTGCAACAATAGAAATAATAATAATAATAATAATAATAATAATATAATAATATAATAAAGCATAATTATGATAAAAAAGAAATGTATTAAATTGAATTAAAACAAAAAATGGAGCGAATTTTGAATAAAATTTAAAAGAAAAGGGGCCACTTGAACACGCGCTTAACAACGGAGGCCAAAAGAGCAATTTACCCAGACCTCCAAAACGCGGCGCAGGAGGGGCCAAATTGAAACAAAAATTAAATGTGCGGCCCAATTTCTAAGAAAACAAAACAAGTCTAATTGAATTGCACTGCAAACAGGAGGGGCCAATTGCGCAAATAGCCCAAGTGACGTCAGAGCGCGCAGATCCTCCCCTTCGGGTTGGGTCACCGCACGAGTCAGGGCCTGGACGAAACGGCGCCGTTTTGCATGTCATTTAAAACCATATTTTCCTTTTCAAAATCATTTGAAACCGAAATGAAAAAAAGAAAAAAAACCCAGCCCCCAAATTTATTTTGCTCTGCTAGGGTTTCACCCTAGCGTCCTCGCGCCACCCTCGGCCCACGCCGGCGCTCCGATCACGACGGAAACGGCCACCGGTCCGGCGTCCTCGGTGAATGGGATAAGATTTTCCCCTTTTCTTTATTATTTCAAGTGAAACAAAATGAAAAATAAAAGAAAAATGAAAACAATGTAAAACGATAGACACTTTTAACAAAAAAAAACACTCACCTTTAAAAAAAACAAGTTTACTGCTTTTTTATTCCCGATTTTCCCTATCAAAAAATCCGTCCCCTTACAAAAATAAAAAGTCGGCCTTATATAGCCCGAAAAAATCCAATACAAGTGTCGTTTTTCACTGTTTCTTTTCTTTTGGACTCTTTGAGTCCGTTTTTCAGGTGCTCGTGGAGAGTTTGGCGCGCGTGGAGGGCTGATCTCCGAGTCCTATGGCGCTTGGAGAGGTTGCTGGCGGCGGGGGACCTCTTGCGGCTAGGGTTTCTCTTTTAATTTTGATGTATTGGGTTGTTTGCTGCTAGGTTTAGGGGTTATTGGGCTACTTTCTTTTTGTGTTTAAGCCCAAGCTGATTGGGCCTTATTACAGCTGCCCCTCTTTGCTCATTGTCGTGTAACGGGAAAAGAGCAAAGACTACATGGCCCAATTATGCCTGGTCTTACTGAGCCTTAAACTTCTTCGATGCTTTTCTTCTTGAAGTAGCTTCATTCCTTCCTATTGCATCTTCAGAGGTATAGGAACTAGCCCTTTGATCCACTCCATTGCAACTTCAAGGAGATAGGGTTCATACATTGTAGCTTTTCAAAAGAACAAAGTCTGCTATCTTTAATCTGCTCCACTGCAACTTCAGGGAGATAAGACTTATAGCTTCCGCTTGTTCTGTTACAACTTAAGGGTAAATCTAATGTGATCTGCTCTGCTGCAACTTCAGAGAGATGAGATCTGCGGTTTTAATCCACTCCATTGCAACTTCAAGGAGATAGGATTGGTTATTTTTGTCTGCTCCACTGCAACTTCAGGGAGACTTGTATCTTCGATTTACTTCGCCACCAGTATGGGAAGACAAGATCTGCTTTCTTCGATCTACTTCACGCCAATACATGAAGACAAGATCTGCTATCTTTGATCTACTTCACGCCAGTACATGAAGATAAAATCTGCTCTCTTCGATCTACTCCACCACCAGTATGGGGAGACAAGATCTGTTTCTTTGATCTACTTCACGCCAGTACATGAAGACAAGATCTGCTTTCTTCGATCTACTTTTCCACCAGTATGGGGAGACAAGATCTGTTTCTTTGATCTACTTCACGCCAGTACATGAAGACAAGATCTGCTTTCTTCGATCTACTTTGCCACCAGTATGGGGAGACAAGATCTGGTATCTTTGATCTAATTCACGCTAGTACATGAAGACAAGATCTGCTTTTTCCGATCTGCTTCGCCACCAGTATGGGAAGACAAGATCTGTTATTTCCACCTGCCCCATTGTTGCTCAGGGCAATAAAGCTTTGTGATTTCACCGATCTGTTCTATGTGGAACATGACCTATATAATTCACTTTATGAACCTAATTATGCCTAATGATTAGGATGTCATGATCAGAATGAATCAAATGCTCCTAACTAGGCGTGTATGAATGACATTTGAATGTTATGTCATGAAAAATGCATATTAAATGTTTAAAGTAATTATTGCTCATTAAGGCTTCCTTTGTGGCAACAATGCTTCGTCAAAACTTGAAAATTTTAATCTTGACTCTTGACTCCCAGATATCTCCGACATTTTAACTCGGTGAAGGTCTAAACAAATAGTCCTGTTTCAGGTTCCTGAACTGTTTAAAGATTTCTAGAGTAATATGAAAAACTTCCCTTGTGAAAGTTTTACTAGTCCATTAATTGTCATTCTAACGCAACATGCTTGCGAAAAGATCGTAACGATGAATAAAACAAAGTTAATTTGGGGGCATAGCCCGCAATGAATTGTCAATGATAGAGGAATTGTCTGGGGACATTCAGAATGAAATATTCTAAAACAACGAATACAAATACTATGATCAAGTGTCCTAGATATCTCTGCTTGAATTTCTCTATACAATTTTTCGAAGACCCTTCTGAACTCAACACGTGTTTAGGAGATTCACAGTAGTTTGTTGATGCCCCAAGATGTCGTCTACTCCTTTCTGCCGATTTAGGTATAGCAAGACTACCACGTGCCAATCAAAATTTGAGCCGCCCTTTTTGGGTTTTCAACTCAAATCCCCTTTGGTCTTAAGGTGCCCTTTGCGGGTTTTCACCCTAGCCTCTCCATTTTTTTTATTTTTATTTTTTGAAATCAAAGCACCCTTTGCGGGTTTTCACTTTGGTTCCCTCCCTTCTTCAAGTAAAGTACCTCTTCACCGAATCTGAATTTACCAGATTAGGCAAGTTTTTTCCATCCATTTCAGCCAAGATCAGGGCTCCTCCAGAAAAGGCCTTTTTTACAACATAAGGACCTTCCCAATTCGGCATCCATTTCCCCCTAAAATCCTTTTGTAGAGAAAGAATTTTTTTCAACACCAGGTCCCCCTCGTGAAACTCTCTGGGTCGGACTTTCTTGTTGTAGGCTCGCATCATTCTTTTCTGGTACATCTGACCATGCTGAATAGTCTTTAGCCTCTTTCCCTCTATCAAGTTCAACTGATCGTATCGAGATTGAACCCATTCCGCTTCATCCAATTGTAGCTCAGTCAAAACCCGGAGAGAAGGGATTTCAACCTCGATGGGCAAGACTGCCTCCATGCCATAAACTAAGGAGAAAGGCGTTGCCCCGGTGGAAGTCTTGATTGACGTTCGATAAGCAAGAAGGGCAAACGGTAATTTCTCGTGCCAGTCCCTGTAAGTCTCAGTCATCTTCCCCACAATCTTCTTTATATTCTTATTGGCCGTTTCCACTGCACCATTCATTTTTGGGCGATACGACGACAAATTGTGATGTCTGATCTTAAATTGACTGCAGACTTCTGCTATTGAGCTGTTGTTCAAGTTCAACACATTGTCGGATATGATTCTTTCAGGCATTCCATATCGACATATGATCTCCTTTTTCAAGAACTTGCTGACTGATGACTTTGTAACGTTAGCAAGTGAAGCAGCTTCTACCCACTTGGTGAAGTAGTCAATAACCACAATTATGAAACGATACCCATTTGAAGCCTTCGGTGATATTGGTCCGATGACATCCATACCCCACATGGAGAAAGGCCATGGAGAAGTCATGACATGAAGAGGCGAAGGGGGTGCATGCATTTTATCACCATAGATTTAACATTTATGGCACTTTTTGGAGTAATTGATGCAATCCCCTTCCATGGTGGACCAGTAATACCCGAATCTCATAATCTGTCTAGCCATTGTGAATCCACTAGCATGCGTTCCACAGATGCCCTCATGGACTTCCACGGCGTCCACACATCTTAACAGAACCTGATCTTTTCCCCTCTTGTATAAGATCTCCCCATCAAGACGTAATCAATGGCTAGTCTTCTCAGAGTTCTCTTTTCATTCTCTGTTGCTTGGCTAGGATACTCACGATTTTTTACATATCGCAGTATATCTTGATACCAAGGACTATCATCGATTTCTCCTTCTTCAATATTGTAACAATGAGCTGGGTCCTCATAGATACTCATTTGGATTGGCTTATATCCCCATATCTGTTCACCTTGATCATGGAAGTTAAAGTAGCTAGTGCATCGGCCATCTGGTTCTCATCTCGTGGGAGATAGCAAAAAGTGATGTCCTCAAACTCTTTAATCAATTCAAGGACCAACTTTCGATAGCTAACTAATTTGGGATCTCTCGTCTCCCATTCACCCTTGAACTGATATATCACCAATGCCGAATCTCCATAGACCTCTAATACTTTGATTCCTCGCTCTATGGCTGCACGAATACCCATGATGCACTCTTCGTATTCTGCCATATTGTTTGTGCAATCAAAATCCAATTTGCAAGTGAAAGGATAATGATCACCATTCGGGGATACTAAGACTGTCCCAATTCTGTTGCCCACAGCATTCGAGGCTCCATCAAAGTTTAGCTTCCAACTGTGACCTTCTTGGGGACTTTCTTCAGTAGCGGCTACATACAACAAGTCTTCATTCGGAAAATCAAAACTTAACGGTTCGTAATCTTCCAAAGCCCTACTAGCTAGAAAGTCAGCTATTGCGCTCCCTTTTACAGCTTTCTGGCTCACATAGACAATATCAAATTCAGACAGTAAGATCTGCCATCGAGCCATCCTCCCATTCAAAGCAGTTGACTCCATCATATATTTTAATGGGTCTAACTTTGAGATTAGCCAGGTTGTGTGGTATAACATATACTGCCTTAATCTCCGAGTTGTCCAAATCAAGGCACAGTATAATTTCTCGATAGGCGAATATCTCGTTTCACAGTCAGTGAATTTCTTGCTGAGATAGTTTATCGCTCTTTTTTTCTCCCTGTTTCATCATGTTGACCTAGCACACACCCCATGGAATTATCAAACACTGTCAGATACAATATCAGGGGCCTATCTGGACTAGGCGGTGACAGCACATGAGTATTAGACAAATACTGCTTCACCTTGTTAAAAGCTTCTTCGCATTCTTCATCCCAGGTACCAGGATTATGTTTCTTCAGAAGACGAAATATAGGGTCACATTTCTCGGTTAGTTGTAAGATGAACCTAGCAATGTAATTCAGTCTTCCGAGGAATCCTCGAACTTCTTTCTGAGTGCGGGGTGAAGGTAAATCCCGTATTGCCTTCACTTTGTCTGGATCAATCTCGATTCCCTTTTCACTGACCACAAAGCCTAGCAATTTTCCTGACCTGGCCCCAAAAGTGCACTTCGCTGGATTAAGCTTGAGCTGGAACTTTCTCAATCTTAAGAATAATTTTCTCAAGACCTGCACATGTTCCTCCTCCGTTCTGGACTTTGCGATCATATCGTCAACATAAACCTCGATCTCCTTGTGCATCATATCATGGAACAAGGCTACCATAGCTCTTTGATATGTCGCTCCCGCATTCTTTAATCTAAACGGCATTACTTTATAACAAAACGTCCCCCATAACGTAATGAACGTAGTCTTTCTCATGTCTTCAGGATGCATCTTTATCTGATTGTACCCCGAGAAGCCATCCATGAAGGAAAATAATGAAAAGCCCGCAGTATTGTCTACCAATGTGTCAATGTGGGGCAATGGAAAATTGTCATTTAGACTAGCCTTGTTCAAATCCCTGTAGTCCACATACATTCGCACCTTCCCATCTTTCTTCGGAACTGGTACGATGTTGGCCACCCACTCAGAATACTTGACTTCTTGTAGAAATCCGGCATCAAACTGCTTTTGGACCTCCTCCGTTATCTTCAATACGATATCAGGCCTCATCCTTCTGAGCTTTTGCTGCACTGGCCTGCAATCCTCTCTTATAGGCAGACGATGTACTACAATGTCAGTACTTAACCCAGGCATGTCTTGGTATGACCATGCAAAGATATCCTTGAATTCCTGGAGTAGTCTGACGAGGTCTTGTCTTATTTTTGATGAAATATCAGATCTGATCTTCACCTCTTTTCCTTCCTCCAAGCTCACAATTTCTATTGATTCCCTGTGAGGTAGGATTTACTTCTCGGCCCTTTCTACCATCTTCAACAAGTCAGGAGACAAACCACAGTCTTCGTCATCCTCAAAATCATGCGACCCCTCTAAACACATGTTTCGTTCAAAAGGAGACTCTAAATTTGTAAGAGTGACATTCATGTCATTGATATCGTAGGACCTGTTATAAAAACAATATGGATTCAGGAATATGGTCATGAATGAAATGCAAGTGTAGTTTGTGAAAAATTTAAAATAATTGCTCTTATGGAAAGAAAGATTTGTTCCAAGAATGATTGCAAACATGAACTTTATTAAAATAGCGATTTTCTGGACATGAGCCTATTTCACAAAGGAATCCTTATCACTTCTAAGCTAAAAAGCAATAAGGGTGTTCTGGACATTACTCTGAGGAAATCCTAAAAACTACAGGTATTTCTTCTACAATCCAGTTGTTTAGCGCCCTTCCCGACTCATAAGGACGAATATCCCGTAAGGTTCTTCCTCCCGCCGCTTCTTCATACACGGCATGAATACTCTCCAACTCCGTGTTAATACTTCTGACCCCCTGATAGAGGAATCCTCCTGACACAAAAGTCTTGGATAGGTGAGGAAAGGTCATGGGTTCCCATTCAACTTCATCCCCTGTCAAACGAGCCCTTCTCCTCACTCGCTTCTTTTCTTGCTCTATCTTCCTCTGCCTAGCGTCTGGCTTGTATCCTAAGCCAAAACGGTCCTACTTGTCCTTCAATACTGGAGCCTCAACTCGGCCCTGAAGATACTTCCCCAATCTTTTTCTCGGCAAAGCTCCCTTTCCTACTGTCAATTGCAGACCCATCTTCGTGGTCTTTGATATTCTCGGCATCGGGATCTTTTTTCCCTCAAGGATGAATGTTGCATTTACAAATTCCAAGGAACGGAAAGAGCACTCGATTGCATCATCACTCGTCTCCAAATAAGGCGCATCGTTAGTCACAGATGCAATGATATCTTCTTCAGCATCTATCGTCACTACTCGGCCTTCTGACACCAACTTCAGTTTTTGATGTAACGATGATGGTACCGCACCTGCTGAATGGATCCAAGGCCTTCCTAATAGGTAATTGTAAGAAGGCTTGATGTCCATAACCAAAAAGTCCACCTCATAGACAGTTGGGCCGATTAACAAGGGTTTGTCAATTCTACCCACGACTTTCCTCTCGGTGCCATCAAATGCTCTCACCACGTTCTGACACGATTTCTTATGCGAACTATCCACAGGTAGCCTGTTAAGCATGGACAGGGGCAATACATTTAATGTCGACCCGTTGTCTACCAGAACTCCCGGTAATATGCATCCTTTACACCTTGCAGTGATGTGTAAAGCTCTAGTTGATCCCATACCCCCAGGTGGGATTTTGTCATCGCTGAAAGAAATGAAGTTATCAGCACTTATATTGCCGACCAGTCGATCCAACTTGTTAATAGAGATATCGTCGGCCACATAAGTGTCATTTAGCACCTTCAGTAGTGCATTTCGGTGCCCCTCCGAGTTCAGGAGTAAAGCTAGCACAGATATGTGAGCTGGTTGTTTGTGCAGCTGTTCCACAACGCCATACTCGCTATGCTTTATGAACTTTAAGAACTCTCTACCTTCCTCCTCTTTGATTGGTTCATTGACCAACAATTTGGGTCTGACCACATCCTTCTTCTTTGAAGTTTCTTCTCTTATTGGCTCCACTCGTGCTTTCATCTGTTTGTGGTGCCTTCCTTCATCCTGCTCCTCCTTATTGATTACATCCTCCTTCCCCGGGATTATCACATTACAATCGTAATTCCAAGGAACCCTCATGTTATCCTTGTAAGCAAACACAGCCGGTTTTTGAATGATTACTTTTGGTGTTGTTCGTGCCCCAACCTCACTGTTCTGAGGTCGCGAAATGATGACCACAGGACGGTTAACCTTCGGGACCCCCAGCGCCAACTCTGATGCGCATACATCACTTTCCTCTTGAACTCCTTCACAGAATTTCACCTCCCTATTGTCCATCATGCCTTGTATCAGGGCTCTGAACTCCGTACATTCTTGGATTTCATGCCCCACTTCATAGTGGAACTTACAGTAATTCCTCTTCCTTTCACAGCTTCCTTCTGAGACGATTAGTCCCCTTTTCACCATCTCCTTCCAGACCCTTCTCAAAGGAGTCTTTACATCCGCAATATCTGCCTTGATTCTTCTGTCTTTGCCCATAATATTTACCCCACCATCAGTGTGGTCTGGTAATGGGTTTTCTGCCTTGGTCGCGTCATCAAATTTAACGACACCCATACCAATGAGCCTTTCAACCAACTTCTTAAAAGCCGTACAGTTTTCTATAGAATGCCCCGTTATTCCCGCATGATAGTCGCACTGTGCATTTGCATCGTACCATTTGGGATATGGGGGTTGCAAGGGCTTCAGATAGAAAGGGGAAACTACGTGTGCGTCAAATAAATTTCGGTATAGCTCCCTGTACGACATAGGAATTGGCGTGAATTGGGGCCTCTCAATATTTTGCCTTGTACTAACCTCCTGTCTCAACGAGTTTTGCTGACTGGCAGCCACCTTTCCTGGCTGACTCACTGTTACTGACTTCGAGTAACCCTTGTTGTACATGCTCGTGTTGTTCACCTCACTCTCCTTCCTCCTCGAGGCCGATCTTCTGTTACTCTCTCCAGTATCGATCTTCCCACTCCTGATGGCGTTCTCAATCATCTCGCCGTTCATGACTATGTCAGGAAAGCTTTTTGTGGCACTTCCTAACATATGTGTAATGAACGGTGCCTTCAGGGTGTTAATGAACAACATGGTCATTTCCTTTTCTAGGAGCGGTGGCTGAACTTGATCGCGACCTCCTCCATCTCTGTGCGTCGCTGAAGCTTTCACTCGGCTTTTCTCCATGTTCAAGGGTGATTCGTCAGAGCCATGTCACCACATGACTATATTGTTTCATGAACGATTGTGCCAAGTCCCTCCATGATCCGATCGTGGCACGACTCAACTGATTGTACCACTTGGATGTCGCCCAGAAGGTCATCTTGGAAACAGTGTATCAAGAGTTGGTCGTTGTTAACATAACCCGTCATTCGCTGCAGAACATGGTGATGTGAGTCAAGCGGCTTGTCCCATTGTACTTTTCAAACTCAGGCATCTTAAATTTATGAGGGAGTACTAAATCCGGCACTAAACTCAGCTCTTTCGCGTCAATGCCTCGATAACTCTCGGCAACCTCCATCGCCTTGAACTTCTCTTCGAGCCACCTGCATCTTTCCTCCAACTGCTTCGGTAACTCTTCCTTTACTCTTTCCTTCTCAACCACTTCATCAAAGTCAGGGATGGCAGAGTTAACAGGATTATTTTCGAGATTAAAACCCGGCCCAGTTTAGAGGTTCGAAACACCAGCTCGAAATTGCTGGGGCATGATGGTGACAGTAGATTTGCGCTGGTATTCAGCTTGAGCTCGCTCATGCGGAGGGGTGAAACCTGGAGGATAGAAAAGTTCATCATCATTTCCCTCATCGACATCTGCCATGGGGCCCTTTCCTTTGTCACCTCCCTTTGTTATTAGTCGGGTTAACTTTGCCACTATGTCCTCTTGAGATTCCCGCATCTTCTCAGACATCTCTTGCTTCATCTTGTCTAACCGTTCCTGCATTTGTAGCTGAAGCCGGTCTTGCATCTCTTTCTGGTGCTGTTCGAGCTTTTCTAATCTCTGATCCATATCTTTTGCCTTTGCTCGAGTGCCGTATCGGTGTCGGGTTGGTTGGTTGGTTTCCAGGTTAACTGAGCAATAATTTTAATTGATTAGGACCAGTTAAAGGTTTTTAATGCATATGATGCAATGTATGAGATGAATGCAAGAAAGGCGTTAATTATAATTCAATTCCACTTGGAAAACTTTATTAGAAAACAAATCCCTTTACATAGAATAGATTACAAATACGACTTCGCCCTAATACTTAAGACCTTGATTTTTTGAAGCAACGAGGCTAACTCCCGTCCCCGATCTGATTCCAACTCATACTTTACGCTCAACGTGTCAGCTTGTACTGCCAGAGTTTGTAAGTGATCGGCTACTTCTCGAATCTGAACCAAGGCCTGTCCCATAACACGATCCCTGCTTCTGACCTGATCCTGGAGATAGTGAAGCTGTTTATTTTGATGATCTTTGTTTGCCTCTAGATACCCAATCCTGGCTTCACCGTTCTGCAACGCTGTCTCTAATTCTTCTATAGTTTTCTTCATTTGCTCAATCCTGCTTAAACTTGCTTGTAGTTCCGCCACTGAGTTACGATTTTGGTATTGATAAACAATCTTCTCAAGTTCAGCCACTCTAGCCTTTAATTTATCTCTTTCATCTTGATTTTCTAACAAACTCTTCTCGAGCGATTTGTTTTGCATCTGGGCTTCCTGGAATTTTTCTTCCCATCTACCAGCCTTGGATTTTTCTTCTTGAACCTCTTGACGCCACTGCTCTGAGGTTTTTCCCAACCCAGCAGTTCTTACTGAGAGACGTAGTCTCTTATAATCAGTCTTCAAGCTGTTCAGATCTTCCTCGACTTTGCGCTTCCCTTTTCTCAAGCCTTCGGTTTCCAACTTTTGAACATCTATGTCCAACCTTAAATTCACCTTTTCTTCCTCCATTTGCTCTATTTTCTTCTCTAATTCTGCATTCTTTCTTTCGAGGACTTGCTTTACGATTTCCAGCTCAGAAGGGACGACGCACAAATGCTCCTCTATCGACTGACTATTTTCTGAACTTAGCCTGGGAATATTGTCATTAATCCTCCTAACATACCATTCGTTGTACTCAGAAGTTGTCATTGGACCCACGACTAATCTCTTCATTCGGCGAGTCTGATTCCACGCATTGGCCATCTTACGAGCCTTTCTTTTGTAGCCATCATCCTTGTATGAGAATTCACACTCGGCTAATCCCTGTGTTGCAGGCACAAACTGTCTTGACCTGTATTGTCTTAGCACTAGCAATGGGGCATAACCAACAGCTCCCCAAACCCCGAGCAATGGAACCCAGTCGAAATCCCCACACCTATATAGGATCTCATCTGGAAGCAACCACGGAGCTCTCCACTGGATATCTTCTTCTTGCAGACTCTGAAAGATTACCATCCATTTCTCCTCCGAGATGTCATCTCTCCTTGACGTAGCCACCATCTCTTTCAACGGTGAATAACTTTCAGAGAAGACCTGATATGAAACCTTGTCAACCTTCCAAAAGTGGCTATGGAACCACCCAAGTAATAGCTGCGCACATCCAATAAATCTGCCTTCTCCAGTTCTTCGACATGCATTCAATGATCTAAAGGTTTCTGCCAAAATTACTGGGACTGGTGTAACTCCTTTATCAAGCCGATCGAATAAATCAGTGACCGCCTCGTCAACATGTCCCAAAATCTTAGGAAACAAGATTAAACCATATATACTTAGAGCAAAGACGTCTACTTTCTTCCTCACATCTGGGTGTGCTAAAATGTGGTCCTTCAAACTTTTCCAAGGGATACACCTACTATCCCCTTTTTGCTTAATTCGAGCTGTAACCCACTGCTCACTCATCCCTGTTATATTCATCAACTTCCTCAAGAAAGTTGGTACATTTACCGCTTTCGAATAAATTCTATCCACCTGAACCTTCGAACACCGAAGTAAAGCCGTGTACTCCTCTATTGTAGGCACCAAATCAACCTTTCCGAATGTGAAGCAACTGTAGGCCAGATTCCAGAACTGGGCAAGAGCTCGAAACAGACGCTTATCGACCTTCATGTTAAGTAAATAAGGCAAATCCCCATAATTTGAATAGAATAGCTGCCTAACCTCATTATCCCATTGATCCAAATCTCCTTCAATTCCTGCAAGTTGTTCTGAGCTACACTAACACGAGTGAAGTCCCATAACTCCGATACGTATCCCACGGCCAAACTATCACCTTTTTCAAGCTGTATCTTCTCAGACCAGGTCCGGACAGCCGCATTGTCTTCCACTCTATCAAGAAACCCATTTCCCATGATAAACTTTCTATATGGCAACCGAATATGAACCAACGCCTTTACAATGAAATGTCATGCAATCATGATGTCATGCAATCAAAACAAAATAAAACAAGTCAGTATCACATATAAAAATATAATAACATGGCAAGAACACTTATTAGAAATCGACTAGGGTTTTGGAGTAGTTCTACCTAGGGCAAGTTCCTAAAGCTTATTGTAATCACTGAATTTTGCCCGGGTAGGATTTCGGGCCGGGCTGGTCTCATATGGGCCCGATGATTGGGCCCATTAGGATTAACTTTTGGGTTTGTTTTAACTCATTTTTAATTGTTTTAATTTTTGTTTTAAATATTAATAAAATAGTCATAATGAAATTTTGAAAAGTGAAAAAAAAACAAAACAAAAAATATAAATTACATTTTGGCCCCTGAACTTTTCTAAATTACATTTCAACCCCTAAACTTTTCTAAATTACATTTCAACCCTAAACTTTCTCAAAATTACACTTTGAGCCCTATATTTTCCTAAAATTACATTTTACCCCGAAACTTTATGCGCGTTACATTTTGGTCCTTCGGCATGACAAGACGGCCCTCAATCTGCGTTCTTCGTGCGGCAACGCCTTCCACGCTGACACCTCCAATCGGCCTTGCTTCCCTTTCTCTCCGCCACCGAAAACAAAGGAGAAGAGGACAAAACAAGGAGATTAAAAAGAAGCAAAAGAGAGAAATGGGGGGGCAAAAAACAAGAATACAGAGAAAAAAATCTTTAAAATTTCTAAGATTCGGCTGATTTTTCCCTAGGTCCTCATCCACATTCCTCATTCATCAAGAAAAAAACCAAACTCCACAATCCACAAGCAATTAAAACCAAAGAAAATAGTAAAAAAAAGAGGCAAAATAAACAACAAATATAGCAAGATCCCGACCTTTATCACGATCACTTAAGGCGGAGGAGGATCGAGTGGCGAACAGCGGTTTGGAGGCGGCATTGCCTCTAGTTTCCTAAGCTTCGAAAGAGAAAGAAAAAGAAAGGGGAAGAGAAGAAAAGAGAAAGCCAAAGGAGAAGATATGAGAAGATAAGGAAAGAAGAGAAAAAAGAGGAGAGAAGAAGAGGAGAAAACATCGAGGCTAGCACCACCGAGAGGAGGATTCGACGGTGGCAGTGGGCGACGGAGGAGAAGCGGCGCGGCTAGGGGCTCAAAGGAACGAAAAAGTAAAGGGAAGAAGAAGAAGAAAGGAGAAAGAAAAAGAGAGAAAAAGAAATAAAAAGAAAGATAAAAAATAAATAAAGAATTAAACAATGACCCACTTTTTGGTAGGCTACGAAAGCCCACCACTAGTGGGCCGACCAAAGACAGCCCAATACTTAGCAAGCACCAATGGGCCAACGATAGCATTGAAGCAGGCCAACTGAGGCCCAAAGCAAGGCAAAAAAAAAAGAGAGAAGAGAAGAGGGCCTTTTGGGTAATTTTATTTTATTTTTTTTTCCTTTTAATCTATTTTATTTAATATATTTAAATAGTGTTTTATTTAATTTAAATTAGTATGTTTAAAATAATTTTCATAAATATTATTATGTCATTTTAATTGCATATTTTTTAAAAAATAATAAAAATAAAATAATAAAATTTTAATGCATAAGGCAACGAACCGATTTAGCATCGAGTCACCGAATCCATCGCTATGTTGGGTGGATATCGATAGCTCATGTTAAATACGGGACGCCCTTCTAAAAATCGACAATATTCAAGAATCCTCGTATTAAAAAAATTTCTCGTGTTTTAATAGAATCCTGATTAAATATTAAATTGAATTAATTTAACACTAATTGGATGGTTTCATTGCCATATCGGGGTGAATATCATCGATTCGTGTTAAATACGGTTTTTTTAAGAAAAATCATGTTTCAAAATTTTCATGTCTTCAAAATTTCTCGTGCTTCAAAATAATAATAATAAAATTTTCCGTGTTTCAAAAATTCTCGGGAAAAAAAAATTTTCGTGTTTCAAAAATATTCTCGCATTTCAAAACTTTCGTTTTTTAATCACGTTTCAAAAAAAATGTCATGTAAAAAAAATTTTCGTGTTTCTAAAATTTCCCTATTTAAAAAATTCCCTTGTTTCAAAAAAAAATGTCTTAATTTTCGTGTTTCTAAAATTTTCGTGTTTAAAAATTCTAGTGTTTTCAAAATTCTCGTGTTAAAAAAAACTTTCGTTTAAAAAAAAAAAGAAATTCCGCGCTTCAAAATTCTCGTGTTTTTTTTAAAAAAAGGGTTCTCGTATTTCAATCGGATCACGACTAAATATTAAATGGAACTGGTATTTTTGAAAATTAAGACAACATGCGTTTTACGAGATACCAATTTTGGGCGTCACGAGGGTGCTAATACCTTCCTCGCGTGTAACTGACTCCCGAACCCTAATTTTCTCTGGATTTTTACGTGGACCTAAAATTACCTCTTTTTTAGAAAAGTTTAAAAATAAAATTTTCTTCTAAAAAGAGAGTTTTGTAGGTGTCCAATCACACCTAGAAAAAAGATCGGTGGCGACTCTTTTTTAAATAAAATCGAAACTTCGTTTTCAAAGTTTCAATAACTATTTCGACTAGCGCCCGTGCCCAAAATTTTTAGGTCGCT
This sequence comes from Gossypium raimondii, assembly GCF_025698545.1. Classification (NCBI taxonomy): domain Eukaryota; kingdom Viridiplantae; phylum Streptophyta; class Magnoliopsida; order Malvales; family Malvaceae; genus Gossypium; species Gossypium raimondii. Next base: position 5,229,871 of record NC_068575.1, read on the forward strand.
ACAGCTGGCGACTCCGCTGGGGACATTTTTTGAGAGTCGAGTCTAATGTTAAACGCGTGTTGTCAAAATTTTTAAATTTTCTAGTTCAAATTAATTTTCAATCGTGATCCTTGAATTTTGTTTTGAAAAGTCATGCATTTGCATTCGGTTTTTAAATTAATATTTTTCTAACGTGTTTTGTTTTTCTGTTCAGCTCTAAGTTTTACGTTTTTTTAGTTTGTTGTTTTAGTAAATAAAAAATAAAAAGGTTTGTGAGTTTCTCCCCACACACTGTGCACTTGCATTCTTGCATAACATGAGCTATCTACCCGAACTCCGTCCGTTTAAGTGGAAGTAAATGCTATGCCTTCGTGAGTTAACTCGTCCCTCCGCACAGGCTAGTGAATTACTTTCGAGTTACATATGACTTATGCTTTCGTGAGTTAACTTGTCCCTCCGCATAGGCATAAGTAAATGTAATCCCTCGAATTGAGCTCGCGAGCCCTGACGGGCGATAACCGAGGCTCCGTACTAACCTTAGTAGGTGATAGTATGGACAATTCGAGTACCTTTCTAGAACCGAAACTACATATAGTAAACCGTACGAGCCACCCGATTAGAGCCAGGCCGAACCTCTGTCCGTTGAATAGTCACCAAAATAAGTACACGGGAGAAACGCCTCTTACCTTTTATTTCTTTTACATTTACACTTCTTTGCAAATGAATTGAGTCTGTTAAATAAATTGGGTCGGGTAGATTGTCTGAAGATATGTGGGGTAGGTTTTTTTTTTGTAAAGCATGTTGGGGCAAACAAAAAATGTGGGTCTGTTCCACCAAATTGCATGATTAAATAGCTTAATTTGTTAAATTTTCCATAGTCTTTATTTTTCTTTTTTCTTCTGTTTATATCTGTTGTGATCTCTAACCAAGGTTATTTGTTCTTTATTTTATTTTTCATCATGCATCGTAGTCATCTCATTAGGAAGGTGTTGATTAGGGATTGGTTGCCAAAAACGGGTTTCTGATGGAGGAGTCAATTACACAAGTAACCGAGAAAAATGCCGTAGTTCGAGATTGATCTTTGAGGACTTAGCAAGTGAAAGGGGATAGTTTAAAAGAAGGATACATCTTTGATCTTCCTGAGCATGTGACTTTGAATGCTCGTCAGAATGATCTCGAAGACTTGACTAGGATTTGGAAACAGTGGGACTCAGATACCAGAGGCATTTTCACTGAAAAGTACGGGGACATAGCTCACTTGATAGCAATCAATGTGAACGAGCAGTTGATTCAAGCCATGATTCGATTCTGGGACCTAGCCTATCAGTGTTTCACTTTCAAACAGGAAGACATGACTTCAACCATAGAAGAGTATGCCGCTCTGCTTCGCATTGACAATGTACAATTCAACAAGATATATGTGAAGAAGCCTAAACCGATGACCTTCAAGAAAAAGCTAATGAAGTTGACAGGGATGACTGACACATGGGCTGAAGTTTAGTCAATGAAATTCGCAAGGCAGTTATGCAAATTGTGCAATTATCAGATGATGCCGAAACTCTCAGTTGGCAATTCTCTCTAAGCCAAAGATCAAGCATGTCGGAGTTCCTAGGACGAGTGAAGAAACAAGGCGATGTGGCCAGTGAATTTGTGTAACTGTTAAGTCCAAGATGGAAAAATGTTTTGTAATGTGCTCTTTTGATTAATGAAACGCCAAAATATGGGGCTATCTTGAAATCAACACCAAATTCTTGTATATTTATTCATGACTAACATTTACTTGTCATTCATTCATTCATGCATGCATTGCGTGTACATATCACCCTAACCATTCAATAAGGCTAGAACCGCATAATCCACAGTTGTGACACTACAAGTCTGGAATCACGTCATTCTTATAGACGCATTTAAGATCTAAAGCTATGGATGCTGAGCTCAACCAGAGTGATACAATTGAGGATGTTTTAATGATACACCCCTATCCCCCAAGATATGTTTTGAACAATTAGACTGCTGTGGACCTCATTGTAGTTTCTAAGTCCTCTCCAGAGTAATGTCCAATGTTAATTCTCCATTGTTTTGTGTGTTCCTAAATAATGGGATTCCTTTTGTAAGAGCTTATATTTGCTCTTTATCATTTCAATGAACATTAATGAAGATGCATTTTGTCATGATCTTTTCATTTCCATCAATTTCATAATTACCCCCCCATCGCTTCATATCCTTTCTCTCCATGTATCTCATTTCATAGCATTGTGTGTGTTGATTCCAATACTTTGATGCTCCCCTATAGCAGTTTTTTCTATCCGTCTTTCAAGTGCTCAGATATCCATGGCATGAACAATCCCGTTACAAGTCCTGAAATCGATTTCGAGAAGGCTGTTTGTTTAGGAGAATTTGAAGCCGAGGAAGATGCTAAAAATTGTGACCGGCCTCCTGACTTACTGAGAATGGTTGAACAAGAAAAGAAACAGATTCTACCCCATCAAGAATTTTTTGAGACAGTGAACTTGGGAAATGAAGAAAAGCAACAAGAAGTGAAGATTGGGACTTCCATTTCAGAAAACACCAGGCGGGATTTGATCGCCTTGCTCCATGAGTATAAAGATGAATGCCTGGTGTTATCAAGATATGCCAGGGTTGAACACAGATATTGTGGTCCATAAGCTCCCACTGAAACCAGAATGCAAACCTGTTCAACAGAAGCTAAGAAGGATGAGACCTGAAATGCTGTTGAAAATAAAAGAAGAAGTCAAGAAATAATTTGACGCTGGCTTCCTACAAGTCTCCAAGTATCCAGAGTGGGTAGCTAACATAGTCCCGGTACCAAAGAAAGATGACAAGGTGCGAATGTGCGTGGATTATCGTGATCTGAATCAAACAAGCCTTAAGGATAACTTTCCTTTACCACACATCGACACTTTGGTGGATAATACGGCAAAGCATTCTCTGTTTTCTTTCATGGATGGCTTCTCAGGTTATAATAAGATAAAGATGGCTCCTGAGGACATGGAGAAAACTACATTCATAACAATGTGGGGAACCTTCTGTTATAAGGTATGCCATTCGGACTAAAGAATGCTGGGGCAACGTATCAGAGAGCCATGGTGACGTTGTTTCATGATATGATGCACAAAGAAATAGAAGTTTATGTCGATGATATGATTGCCAAATCTCGGGAAGAAAGAGAGCATGTTGGAAATCTCAAGAAGCTGTTCAAAAGGCTAAGAAAGTTCTAGTTGAAGCTAAACCCGGCCAAATGTACATTTGGGGCTACTTCGAGAAAATTGTTAGGTTTCATTGTCAGTGAGAGAGGTATTGAAGTTGATCCAGACAAGATAAAAGCTATACAAGAACTGCCACCTCCGTGCACACAAAAGGAAGTCAGAGGATTTTTAGGAAGGTTGAATTACATTGCTCGATTCATTGCCCAACTTACCAATCAGTGTGATCCAATTTTTTGACTCCTCCGAAAACATAATCCGGGAGAATGGAATGAGGAGTGCCAAATGGTATTTGACAAGATAAAACAATATCTGTCTAATCCTCCGGTGCTGGTACTGCCGATCCTTGGAAAACCCTTAATATTGTATCTGACCGTATTTGAAAACTCAATGGGTTGCGTACTGGGGCAACATGATGAGTCAGGGAAAAGTGAAAAGGCAATTTACTACCTCAGCAAAAAGTTCACAGAATATGAGGCAAAGTACCCTTCAATTGAGAAGTTTTGTTGCGCATTGATTTGGACGGTTCGAAGGCTCAGACAATACATGTTGTATCATACGACATAGTTAAATTCAAAACTGGATCCAATAAAGTACATGGTGGAGTCACCTGCACTCTCAGGAAGAATGGCACGATGGCAGATCTTACTGACTGAGTATGACATCGTGTATGTGAGCCAAAAATTGATAAAAGGAAGCGCGATAGCTAACTTCTTAGCAAGTCGAACAGCGGAAGAATACAAGCCTTTGAGATTCGATTTCCCAGATGAAGACTTGATGTGCATTTCAGAAAAAATGGTGAGTCACCAAAAGAGAAATCATGGAAGATGAGCTTCGATGGTGCATCGAATGCATTGGGGGCATGGGATCGAAGCAGTCTTAGTGTCACCTGAAGGGGACCATTACCAACTCACTGCCAGATTAAACTTCTTCTGTACCTATAATATAGTAGAGTATGAAGCTTGCATCATGGGACTTCGTGTAGCTATTGAGAGGAAAATCAAAATCTTTGAAGTGCACGAGGACTCAGCATTAGTCATTCGCCAAATCCGTAGAGATTGGGAAGTGGGGGATTCGAAATTAATCAAATATCACGATCTCGTTGCAGAATTGGTCAAAGAGTTCTATGAAGTGACTTTTAACTACTTTCCACGGAAAGAGAACCAATTGGCTGATGCTCTGGCCACCTTGGCTTCGGTGTTCAAAGCAAACAGAGAAACTGAGATAATGCCCATCCAAATGAGTATATATGAGACCCCCACACACTGTTTTAGTATTAAGGAGGAGTCAGATGGACGACCATGGTTCCATGATATCTTGGAGTATATCAAGAATCAAAGGTACCCCGAGCAAGCAAACGAGAATGACAAAAGAACAATCAGGAAATTGGCGGTTGGATTTGTTCTTGACGGGGATATTCTATACAAAAGAGGGAAAGATCAAGTGCTCCTGAGGTGCGTGGACGCTGTTGAAGCTAAAAAGATACTTGAAGAGGTCCATGAAGGGATTTGTGGAACGCATGCCACTGGTTTCACCATGGCTAGGCAAATTATGAGACTTGATTATTATTGGCTGACGATGGAAAATGATTGCATTGGTTACGCATGAAAGTGCCACAAATGTCAAATTTATGGCGATAAAATTCATGCAGCTCCATTGCCCCTCCATGTCATGACTTCTTCGTGGCCTTTTTCTATGTGGGGCATGGATGTTATAGGGCCAATTTCCCAGAAAGCTTCCAATGGACATCGATTCATCTTTGTGGTTATAGACTACTTCACAAAGTGGGTAGAAGCCACTTCGTTTGCTAATGTGACAAAGGCTGCAGTCTGTAGGTTCTTAAAAAAGGAGATTATATGTCGATATGGTCTGCCTGAAAGAATCATTTCAGATAATGCTTTAAATTTGAACAACAAGATGATGAAAGAAGTATGTGAGCAATTTCAGATAAAGCATCATAATTCTTCGCCCTATCGCTCAAAGATGAACGGAGCAATAGAAGCGGCTAATAAGAACATTAAGAGGATTCTCAGGAAGATGGCTGAGACATATAAAGACTGGCACGAGAAGCTACCACTTGCTTTGTACGCATATCGAACCTCTGTACGGACGTCTACAGGGGCAACTCCTTTTTCTCTGGTCTACGGGATGTAGGCCGTTCTACCTATCGAAGTAGAGATCCCATCCCTGCGTGTCTTGATGGAGACAAAGTTAGAAGAATCAGAGTGGGTTCAAGCTCGATATGATCGGCTAAACCTTATTGAAGGGAAACGCTTGAAGGTAATTTTTCATGGACAGATGTATCAGAAAAGAATGATCACGGCCCATGATAAAAAGGTACGGCCAAGAGAATTTCGCGAAGAGGAGCTCGTTGTAAGAAAGATCCTCCCGATACAAAAAGACTTTCGAGGAAAATGGTCGCCAAATTGGGAAGGGCCATACGTTGTAAAAAGGGCATTCTCAAGAGGAGCTTTGATTCTCACTGAGATGGATGGGAAAGAATTACCTAATCCAGTGAACTCAGATGCTGTGAAGAAATATTATGCCTAAAAAAAAGAGACAAAAAAACAACAAAAAAAACAAAGAGGTAAAAAAACAAACAAAAAAAAGCAACAAAAAAACAAAAAAAACAAAAAAAGAAAAAAGAAAAATCAAAATCAAAATCAAAATGAAAACCCAAAAAGGGCGTCTTGATAAACAAAAGGATTAGGATGAAAACCCGAAAGGGCGTCCTAATGAAGCAGATTCGGACTTAAAGAGCAAGGCGACTCGAACGGGGAGTCGAATGGCGAAGTTACAATATTTGAAGCATTCTCAGAAGCTCGAAATCTTCTACACAGGAAGCCATGCTCGAAAAGATTCAGGATGAAGAAACGTGGAGGAGTTTAAGCGTTGGATATCTAGAGCATTCGTGGCCATTGAATTCACTTTCCTTTCTTTATGATGCTTTCTGTATTTGAACTATTCCTTGTCAATTTTCTTTGTTTGTTGCTTTTGAAAAATTGAATGTGAGGTATTTTCTTTCATGCCTACTTTGCCATTTTTTCCATGCATCTCGTGTTTGATTCATTTAAATGATAAATAGAAAGATGACATACTCTAAACAAAAGAAATGTTGAACATTACGGATGAGAATTTGACAAGTACAAGGGCCCAAAGGTGAACAATGTTCAAATAGGGGCAAGAGAGTGATATATGGAGAAATGTGGATTACTCACGTAACTTGAGGATGAGTACAAACCGAGAGAAAAGTCGAATTGAGGAAATGAATGCGAACCTCACGAAAATCAAAAGTGGGGCATGTGACAAATGACCTAGGGTGCATGGCATGATCATGTAGACACGAAAGCATTTAGGACAAACACGTGCATATCATAATAACATCATACATGACATATACAGTATACCAAGAGAGCAAGGAATACCGGGAGAAAGTCGCATGTAATCAATGAAGAAGAAGGCTTTTAGTTTCACGATGTTTTTGAAACCCGCTTTTTCAAGAAATATTTTCAATCTCTTTTTTCAAAAATCAACTCATAATACAGAGGTGAGTTGAGCCTCGGGTCATGCCGAGGTATTTCTTTTAAATTTCTATTTTTCAAAAATCAACTCATATTGCCAGAGGTGAGTTGAGCCTCGGGTCATGCCGAGGTATTTCTTTCAAATTTCTGTTTTTCAAAATCAACTCATAATACTGAGGTGAGTTGAGCCTCGGGTCATGCCGAGGTATTTCTTTTAAATTTGCTTTTCAAAAATCAACTCATAATACAGAGGTGAGTTGAGCCTCGGGTCATGCCGAGGTATTTCTTTTAAATTTCCGTTTTTCAAAAATCAACTCATAATACAGAGGTGAGTTGAGCCTCGGGTCATGCCGAGGTATTTCTTTTAAATTTCCGTTTTTCAAAAATCAACTCATAATACAGAGGTGAGTTGAGCCTCGGGTCATGCCGAGGTATTTCTTTTAAATTTCCGTTTCTCAAAAATCAACTCATAATACAGAGGTGAGTTGAGCTTCGAGTCATGCCGAGGTATTTCTTTTAAATTTCCGTTTTTCAAAAATCAACTCATAATACAGAGGTGACTTGAGCCTCGGGTCATGCCGAGGTATTTCTTTTAAACTTCCGTTTTTCAAAAATCAACTCATAATACAGAGGTGAGTTGAGCCTCGGTCATGCCGAGGTATTTCTTTTAAATTTCCATTTTCAAAAATCAACTCATAATGCGAGAGGTGAGTTGAGCCTTGGGTCATCCTGAGGTATTTTTCAATTTCCGTTTTTCAAAAATCAACTCATAATACAGAGGTGAGTTGAGCCTCGGGTCATGCCGAGGTATTTCTTTTAAATTTTCATTTTTCAAAAATCAACTCATAATACAGAGGTGAGTTGAGCCTCGGGTCATGCCGAGGTATTTCTTTTAAATTTCTGTTTTTCAAAAATCAACTCATAATACAGAGGTGAGTTGAGCCTCGGTCATGCCGAGGTATTTCTTTTAAATTTCCATTTTCAAAAATCAACTCATAATGCGAGAGGTGAGTTGAGCCTCGGGTCATCCTAAGGTATTTTCAATTTCTGTTTTTCAAAAAAATCAACTCATAATACGAGAGGTGAGTTGAGCCTCGAGTCATCCTGAGGTCTTTTAAATTTCTGTTTTTCAAAAAAGTCAACTCATAATTCGAGAGGTGAGTTGAGCCCCGGGTCGCACGCCGAGGTATTATCGATTTTTGCCTTTCAAATAAAAAGAAAATTTTGGATGGTCGAGCAAAATTCAGTGCTTTTAAGTCTTTGCCCTATCCCTGTTTCACAGGATGAGCAAAGAGGGGCAGCTGTAATCACTGAATTTTGCCCGAGTAGGATTTCGGGCCGGGCTGGTCTCATATGGGCCCGATAATTGGGCCCATTAGGATTAAATTTTGGGTTTGTTTTAACTCATTTTTAATTGTTTTAATTTTTGTTTTAAATATTAATAAAATAGTCATAATGAAATTTTGAAAAATGAAAAAAAAACAAAACAAAAAATATAAATTACATTTTGGCCCCTGAACTTTTCTAAATTACATTTCAACCCCTAAACTTTTCTAAATTACATTTCAACCCCTAAACTTTCTCAAAATTACACTTTGAGCCCTATATTTTCCTAAAATTACATTTTTGCCCCAGAAACTTTGCGCGCGTTACATTTTGGTCCTTCTGGCATGACAAGACGGCCCTCAATCTGCGTTCTTGCGTGCAACGCCTTCCACGCCTGACACCTCCAATCGGCCTTGCTTCCCTTCTCTGCTGCCACCTGAAAACAAAGGAGAAGAGGACAAAACAAGGAGATTAAAAAGAAGCAAAAGAGAGAAATGGGGGGCAAAAAAAAAGAATACAGAGAAAAAAAAGCTTCAAAATTTCTAAGATTCGGCTGATTTTTCCTTAGGTCCTCATCCACATTCCTCATTCATCAAGAAAAAAACCAAACTCCACAATCCACAAGCAATCAAAACCAAAGAAAATAGTAAAAAAAAGAGGCAAAATAAACAACAAATATAGCAAGATCCCGACCTTTATCACGATCACTTAAGGCGGAAGAGGATCGAGTGGCGAACGGCGGTTTGGAGAGGCGGCGTTGCCTCTAGTTTCCGGGCTTTCGAAAGAGAAAGAAAAGAAAGGGGGAAGAGAAGAAAAAGAGAAAGCCAAAGGGAGAAGATATGAGAAGATAAGGGAAAGAAGAGAAAAAAGAGGAGAGAAGAAGAGGAGAAAACGCCGAGGCTAGCACCACCGAGAGGAGGAGTCGACGGTGGCAGTGGGCGACGAAGGAGAAGCGACGCGGCTGGGCGCTCAAAGGAATGAAAAAGCAAAGGGAAGAAGAAGAAGAAAGGAGAAAGAAAAAGAGAGAAAAAGAAAGAAAAAGAAAGATAAAAAAATAAATAAAGAATTAAACAGCAGCCCACTTTTTGGTAGGCTACGAGCAGCCCACCACTAGTGGGCCGATCCAGCACAGGCCCAATACTTAGCAGCACCAATGGGCCAACGGTAGCATTGAAGCAGGCCAGCTGAGGCCCAAAGCAAGGCAAAAAAAAAGAGAGAAGAGAAGAGGGCCTTTTGGGTAATTTTATTTTATTTTATTTTTCCTTTTAATCTATTTTATTTAATATATTTAAATAGTGTTTTATTTAATTTAAATTAGTATGTTTAAAATAATTTTCATAAATATTATTATGTCATTTTAATTGCATATTTTTTTAAAAAATAATAAAAATAAAATAATAAAATTTTAATGCATAAGGCAACGAACCGATTTAGCATCGAGTCACCGAATCCATCGCTATGTTGGGTGGATATTGATAGCTCATGTTAAATACGGGACGCCCTTCTAAAAATCGAAAATATTCAAGAATCCTCGCATTAAAAAAATTTCTCGTGTTTTAATAGAATCTTGATTAAATATTAAATTAAATTAATTTAACACTAATTCGATGGTTTCATTGCCATATCGGGGTGAATATCATCGATTCGTGTTAAATACGGTTTTTTTAAAAAAAATCATGTTTCAAAATTTTCATGTCTTCAAAATTTCTCGTGCTTCAAAATAATAATAATAAAATTTTCCGTGTTTCAAAAATTCTCGTGAAAAAAAAATTTTCGTGTTTCAAAAATATTCTCGCATTTCAAAACTTTCGTTTTTTAATCACGTTTCAAAAAAAATGTCATGTAAAAAAAATTTTCGTGTTTCTAAAATTTCCCTATTTAAAAAATTCTCGTGTTTCAAAAAAAAATGTCTTAATTTTCGTGTTTCTAAAATTTTCGTGTTTAAAAATTCTCGTGTTTTCAAAAATTCTCGTGTTAAAAAAAACTTTTGTTTTAAAAAAAAAAGAAATTCCGCGCTTCAAAATTCTCGTGTTTTTTTAAAAAAAAAGTGTTCTCGTATTTCAATCGGATCACGACTAAATATTAAATGGAACTGGTATGTTTGAAAATTAAGACAACATGCGTTTAACGAGATACCAATTTTGGGCGTCCCGAGGGCGCTAATACCTTCCTCGCGCGTAACTGACTCCCGAACCCTAATTTTCTCTGGATTTTTACGTGGACCTAAAATTACCTCTTTTTTAGAAAAGTTTAAAAATAAAATTTTCTTCTAAAAAGAGAGTTTTGTAGGTGTCCGATCACACCTAGAAAAAAGATTGGTGGCGACTCTTTTTTAAATAAAATCGAAACTTCGTTTTCAAAGTTTCAATAACTATTTCGACTAGCGCCCGTGCCCAAAATTTTTAGGTCGCTACACTCACTATATGAGGTTTAGTTTCTAGAGTAAGGGTACCCGAACCAGCAGATTCCTCGATCCTCACCCATTATAGGCTCATATAGATCGAGTTCAGTTCAGGGGGACACATTTCGCTATGGCTGCACGGAGATGAAAATCTCACGAAGACATAGGTACGGATGTATCCCGGAAGCGATCCACTACCCTGTACGGAGGTGAAAACCTCACGAAGGGCTAGTTTCTCGCTCCCACTTAAGGGCGAAAATGCAAAATGCAAATGCAAGGTTTCCAAAATACCATGATAACATCAATGAGCGCAAAGGGAACTCATGAATTTTTTTAAAAACTTTTAATTTTCGACACAAAGACAAATATGATTAGTTTATGGCTCGACTCTCTAATATCTCCCCAGCGGAGTCGCCAAGCTGTCGAAACCGTTTTTTGAAAACAAAAATTTTAGTTGTCGACTTAAAAAACAAAAACTGGAGTCGCCACCGATCCTTTATTAAGGTGTGATCGACCCACCTTAAAAATAATTTTGGTCTACGAAATTTGAGAAAATAGGTTCGGGAGTCAGTTACGCATGAGGAAGGATTAGCACCCTCGTAACGCCCAAAATTGGTACCAAATTGATTTTTAAAATGCCTTGGTGTCGAAAATTTGAAAATATTTTAAAAGGAAACTTTTTATTTCATGAATGGATTAAAATAGTATGACAATTCTTATTTCAAAGAAATAAAACACCACACCCAGTAAGTTAGGACACAATGTTTTTAAATCTTCAAAATACCCTAACATTGCCTTTTGTTTTTGAAAATTCTTATTTCGAGAAGAAAATGTCATGACCAGTAAGTTAGGACCCAACATTTTAATTCCCGCGAATAAGTTTTTATTTAAAATTTGAATTTATTACAAAACAAATACTTGGCTTTCTAAACTCATCGAAAAAATAATCGCGATCCAGTAAGTTAGGACACGATATTTCACGAGAATCATGAATGCCAAACATTTTGGAGTTTGTAGAATAGGATAGTCTAAACACTTTGAGAAAATCAGAAAATATATTTGAAAAAGATGCTAAAAAGGGTTAAGGCATAACATAAAACAAATACTCTAGTTTAAGACAAATATGAATAAATATTTACAAATATATACAAAGGGGTATAATATTCAAATAAATTTACGAATATGTGTACACATATATATCTAACTCACATATACAGGAATGCATGAAAAAAAGGAATAGAATAAATTAAATAAACAAAAAAACGTATTAAAAAAAGGTATAAAATGCACATGTATATATTCACAAAACAAATATGTGAAATATATAGGTCTTTTATAAAAATGCATACTTTGAACTATAAAATATGAAACAAAAACATGTGCATTTAAAACATGTATGTGTACGTAATTTTAAAAAAACGTATAGGTATATATATAAAAAATGTGTATTTTGAAAAATATGTGGTGTAAATATAAATGTGTGCACATAAGTCACGAGAATAAAATATAAAATAAAAAGTAAGTCTAATACATTAATAAATTATGTATATAAAAAAATGAAAATAGAATAAAGTACAAAAAGTATATATATAATATATATGTATTAACGTGTAATATATATATATTGCATATATGCGTAATAAGAGTATAATAGTAATAAATAATAATGTGCAACAATAGAAATAATAATAATAATAATAATAATAATATAATAATATAATAAAGCATAATTATGATAAAAAACAGAATGTATTAAATTGAATTAAAAACAAAAAAATGGAGCGAATTTTGAATAAAATTTAAAAAGAAAAGGGGCCACTTGAACACGCGCTTAACAACGGAGGCCCAAAAGAGCAATTTACCCAGACCTCCAAAACGCGGCGCAGGAGGGGCCAAATTGAAACAAAAATTAAATGTGCGGCCCAATTTCTAAGAAAACAAAACAAGTCTAATTGAATTGCACTGCAAACAGGAGGGGCCAATTGCGCAAATAGCCCAAGTGACGTCAGAGCGCGCAGATCCTCCCCTTCGGGTTGGGTCACCGCACGAGTCAGGGCCTGGACGAAACGGCGCCGTTTTGCATGTCATTTAAAACCATATTTTCCTTTTCAAAATCATTTGAAACCGAAATGAAAAAAAGAAAAAAAACCCAGCCCCCATTTTGCTCTGCTAGGGTTTCACCCTAGCGTCCTCGCGCCACCCTCGGCCCACGCCGGCGCTCCGATCACGACGGAAACGGCCACCGGTCCGGCGTCCTCGGTGAATGGGATAAGATTTTCCCCTTTTCTTTATTATTTCAAGTGAAACAAAATGAAAAATAAAAGAAAAATGAAAACAATGTAAAACGATAGACACTTTTAACAAAAAAAAACACTCACCTTTAAAAAAAACAAGTTTACTGCTTTTTTATTCCCGATTTTCCCTATCAAAAAATCCGTCCCCTTACAAAAATAAAAAGTCGGCCTTATATAGCCCGAAAAAATCCAATACAAGTGCCGTTTTTTCACTGTTTCTTTTCTTTTGGACTCTTTGAGTCCGTTTTTCAGGTGCTCGTGGAGAGTTTGGCGCGCGTGGAGGGCTGATCTCCGAGTCCTACGGCGCTTGGAGAGGTTGCTGGTGGCGGGGGACCTCTTGCGGCTAGGGTTTCTCTTTTAATTTTGATGTATTGGGTTGTTTGCTGCTAGGTTTAGGGGTTATTGGGCTACTTTCTTTTTGTGTTTAAGCCCAGGCCGATTGGGCCTTATTACAATGGTATTAAAATTTTGTTAGAAAATTTTAATGTTGGGGTAGTCAATTAAGTAAAAAAGACTAAATTGAAAAATGTGTAAAAGTTACTAGAAGGATTAAATAGCTCATTGTTAAATGAGGAGGGACATAAATTGAAAATAAGCCCAAATGGACATAATTCTTTTAAATATCAATTTAATAATATGATGAAAAATAAAAGATTGTTTCAAAAGAGTTGAAGTGCCTAAACGATCAACAAAGTTGGGAATTATTTCAAAAGATTGTATTTCCTCAAACAGGTAAATATACATATAGCAATATTCTTGTTATATGCTAAATTTATTTTCATTTTAAACTTTTTGACAATAATTAAAATTAAAATATATAAAATCTATTTTATTTCAAAATTTCAAAACCTTAATATCAAATAAATAAAAGAAATCAAGCCTTTGTAGTTTATCAATTAATGGTACACGCACCTAAATATAATTAATAGGTAAATTCATTATCTTTTATATTATAATTTTTAATAACTTGCTATCACTTACGGGAATAAATTATAGTAGGATCATCTTAAAAATATAATTTTAGGCACCAATAAAATAATGTCACATGTTAAATATTTAAGATAACAAAGAATTATTGTACACTCATTTGTATTTAATATTTTCTCCAACTTAATTTAACTTTAATTAAATTATTTAAAATAATTAATTTTTAAATTATAAACAAACATCTTTTCTTCTTTTACAAGTTTTAATCATTTTGTTTTTTCATAAGTTAAAATTTTTATTTTTGTGCAACCAATTTTAAAAAATAGTAATTTTGTGTAATATTTTCATGTCATTGAACATAAATTTGATAATTATTTTATCCTGAACCCAAAACCCCGAACCTTGAACTCGAACCCTGAACTTAAACCTTGAACCCCGAATCTCATAGTTTAAGGTTTGGATTTGAGATTTAAAGTTCAGAATTCGAGGTTCAAGTTTAAAATTCAAAGGTTCAGGGTTATGGGTTACGAGTTTAGGTTATGGTTCAAGGGTTTGGGGTTGCAAGCTTGAAGTTTTATGTTTTGGATCTAGGGTTTAGGCTTATAGATTCAAGGTAAAAAAATTACCAAAATTATGTGTCAATGACATGGAAAAATTTGTTGAAATGTTGTTAAATAATTGGAAAGGGACCATGAATAATGTGATCAGAAGAGTCCATAAAATAATTTCTCTATGGATGAGTGTATAATAATTCATGTCTTTAAAATTTGAAAATGTGACAAAAAAAATTTAATTTTTAGGATCATTCTAATGTAAATTATTACCTTATCTTAATTATTGGACTATATGTTTGTTTAGTTTCTTAAGCACTTTCATGGTATTCTTTTATATGTTTATCCTGGATCCTTGCATCAGAAAGATGGAGGCGCAGGTATACCATTGTTATCAAGAGTAAAGCCCAAGAAAGATGTAGTTGATTCGAACAACCAGCACATCTCTTTACGACCCTATTTAGCAAACCAATCCGCTAACCTATTGGCTTCTCGTCTGATAACATTGACTTTCAAAGAAGAAAGTTGCATGACCAGCTTATCAAAAACCTGAAGGACTAGCCTTAATCTCCATCTTCGATCTTGACTTTTCTTCTTAATATTAGAAGCAATAGTCTGGGAGTCAGTCTTGATTGTCACATTGGTCCATTTTTTCTTCATAGCTAATTCAATCCATCCAACCATAGCTTTAGCCTCGACAACCTCACATGAATCCACTTAATCCTTTTACCAATCCCATCCAGCATCTTCCCACTTAAGTTTCTGCCTATTACTCTAATACCAGCACAAGCTATTAAGGTGTCAAATGCCCCATCACAGTTTAACTTTAACCCAACCTTCTGGTGGTTTCTCCCAAATATCAGCACAAGTTTTTGACTTCCTAGTTCGATCAGAGTTATTGTTTGAACAAAGGATCCGTTGAGCAGATAAGAATTTATTCATGGAGCAATTAATCCTTCGAATAATTCTCTCCAAACCAAGTTTCACACCTCCAATTGTAACCTCACACCTAGCTTTCCAGATGTGCTAGCAAGTGAAAACAATTCTAGCTTTGAAATCCTCCCTCATACAAGGCATTTGTAACAACTTTGAGAACCATCTGTCAAATGATTGAGTTTGATCATTTAACCCTTGAAGACCAAAACAAGCCTCATACTATATTCCCCTAACCCAGTTACAACTAAGAATAATATGTTCAAAGTCTCATCTTCAATACCACATAAACAACAAATTGGGTTCGAAACACACTTTCTTTTCCACGGATTAAAACGAGATGGAATAGCATTATGACACAATTTCCATAAGAAAATTTTAACTTTGTTCGGTACCTGTAAGCTCCAAATAGCTTTCCAAGTGCTCCTATCAATTAAGTGAGAGCTGGAAGGTTGTAAAGAAGACTCATTTCCATAGTGCTTTCTCAACTCCTTGTACCCTGGCTTCATCCGATATTGGCCAACAGGTGTAAACGGCCACACCAATTTATCTTGTTCATCTGTTTCATGAAGAGGAACTTTTAATTTCGCAATTTCAATATCTTCTAACCACATTGAGATACTGGGTAAGTCCCAATTTAGTTCTTCTAAACAAATGATCTCAGCAACTCTTGTTGGTGAGGATCCGTTAATATTTCCAGGATGCTTTAATTTCCTATCTTTAACTCCCAGCAACCATCTATCTTCCCAAATGCGGATGCTTTCGCCATTCAGCACTTGCCAAATCAAAGTCTCTGTTAAGTTTAGTTCCCATGCAAAGGTGGCCATGCACGACATGCAAAGGTGGTCATGCTCGAAGAAATAGCAGCAAGCAGTGGTGCCATGGAGTGCAGCAACTGAAATTTGAAGCTGCCAATCCACTTGCTGTTTTTAGTTCCATTTTGATTGTTTTGTAATCTAGTTCATGTTGAACTAAGTAGGTAAATGTTTTGATATTGATTGACTGAAAAGTCAACAATGCAAGTTGTACAAGCTAATCTTGTAAGTTTCAATGCAAATTAGTGGAGTTAGGTAGTTGATTAGGTGATTACTTGTTTGTTTTACTTGTTGACTAAAAATATGTAATGGCTTAATGCCTTGTCAGTGTGTTAATGAAAATATCACTCATTTTTCATTCAATCTTCTTCTCTTTTCTCATTATTCACTAGCTAGTTTCATTTTCTGTTTTTGCTTCTGAGTTTGTTTCTTCACCAAGGCTCGAGGCTTGCTATTCAAGCAAGATACAAAACAGCCTGTTATTGTCTCTTTGTTCCAACAATTGGTATCTAGAGCTTCATTCTTAGTGGACCTGTTGTATTAAACTAAGAAAGCTGAATGTCTTCCTCAAGTTTTTCACCAGCAGCCCCACCAGTCTTCAATGGAGATGGCTTCCACATATGGCTGGTCAAGATGAAGACTTACCTGCAGGCCTTTGATCTGTGGGAAGTTGTTAACACAGATGCTGAGCCAGCACCACTGAGGGCTAATCCCACAGTAGCTCAGATAAGGCAGCATGCTGATGAGAGGACCAAAAGGCATAAAGCCATGTCCTGCATCCGTAATCGTATCGATGTCATATTCACTGAATTATGGCTGTGAGACTCAAAACAGCCTGGGATAAGCTTAAAGAGGAGTTTCAAGGCACTTTGAGAGAACAAGGCAACAAAGAGCCTATTAAATTTGAGAAGGATTTCGAGAATCAAGATGAAGGAAGAAGAAACAAAGAAGCAAGATGCGCATGTAATCATAGCAATGGTTAACAAGATAAGGCTCCTTGGTGAGCACTTTGATGAGGCAAGAATTGTGGAAAAGGTCCTCTCCACTTTGCCCGAGAGATATGAGGCCAAGATATCCTCCTTAGAGGACTCAGAGACCTTGCTACCATCTCTTTGACTGAGCTAATCAACACTTTCTATGCTCAGGAACAAAGGAGAGCTAGCAGAGCTGAAGATCACCAGGAAGGTGCATTCAATGCCAAGGCCAGAGAAGCCTCGAGCTTCAATGCTCCAAGAGGCAAAAGGCCTTGGAAAAACAGCCTAAGATCGACATCAGAAGGAGTAATGACCAGCCTGCAGACATTGCAAGAGGCCAGTCATCCAAAGACAGATGTTGGTTTAGGCGGATGCAGATGCCAACACCAAAAAGAAGGGCCATGTTAAAAGGGTCTCAGAAAAGCAGAGTAAGCCAAGGCGTAATCAATTTCAGCATCAAAGGTTGAAGCTCGAGTAGCCGAGGACAAGAGTGACCAAGAAGAATGTGTCTTTCTTTGTTTCTCGCTTAGCTGTTGAGAAGAAATGCTCAAAAGGCTGGTTGTTAGACAGTGGTTGCACTAACCATATGTCACCAGATGCCTCCTTGTTTAAAACCTTGGATGAAGTTATAAAACCAAGGTCAAGGTTGGAAATGGTCATTTATAAGGATCAAGGAAGAGGAGAAGTCTTGATATGTACTCCCACAGCAACAAGATCATTCCAAATGTCTTTGTTGGTGCGAATTGATGTAAACCTTCTCAAAGATAGCTCAACCGCCGAGAAAGGTTATTCTTGTGTTCAAGGACAAACAATGCCACATTATCGATCCAAGTGGATCAAGCCTTATGACGATCCACAATGACCGATAAATGCTTTGAGGTTCACTGGGCAAATGACTCAAACTCAGCATATACAGCCTCTGTTGATGACTCCAAGCTTTGGCATCAAAGGCTTGGACATGCCAACTTCAGATCAATGGCTCGAATGGCCAAAGAGGGCTTGGCAGAGAACTTCACCAGCTCAGTGGAGCATGATGATGTATGTGAAGTTTGCGGATGGGGAAACAGCAAGACCGCCATTTCCTACAAATTCACTTTTGAGAGCTACCGAAGATCTGCAATGGTGCACTCGATGTATGTGGTCCGATGAGGATCGAATCACTCAAAGAAAAAAGTATTTCATCCTCTTCATTGATGATCTTACAAGGTTTTGCTGGATTTTCTTCTTAAAACACAAGTCCGAGGTAGCTCAAGTGTTTGTGAAGTTTAAAAGCTGCAGAGATGTAAACAAAGTTGCAAGTCAAATCGATAAGATGCATAATGGCATCGAGTACACTTCACTCGGTTTCAAGCCATTTGCAATGATGCTGGTATCAAACATCAGCTTACAAATGTCTACACACCTCAACAGAATGGGGTAGCTGAAAGAAAGAACAGAAGCCTGATGGATATGGCGAGATGTCTCCTGTTTGAAAAGAAACCGCCCAAGACCATGTGGGCTGAGGCAGTAAACACTGCTGTTTACCTTCAGAACAGGCTTCCTACCAAAGCTCTTGCATCCGAGACACCTTTCGAGGCTTGGTTCAGTTTCAAGCCTTCCTTGGCACATCCGAAAGTGTTTGGTTGCTCGTGTTATGCACAAATACCAAGAAAGAAAGAGAGACAAGCTCTCTAAAAGGGCTCAACCAGTGTTCTAGTAGGCTACTACTTCACCAAGAAGGGCTACAGGGTTCGGATCCCTTGACAAACAAAGTCCAGTGAGCAGAGATGTCATCTTTGATGAAAAAGCTTCTGGAATTAGGAGAAAATGAGCGTAAGCGCTTTGAAGACCTAGTGCCTAATCAAGTTGAACTTGAGCACTAGGACCGAAATGGATGTTGATGATGTGCTGTGAGAGGCACAAGGCCCTAGATGATATTTATGAAAGGGCACAAAGTTGCAATAGCGTAACCTAGCAGCTTTGAAGAGGCCGAGGCGATGAAGGTGGGAAACTAGCTATGGTCAATGAAATCAACATGATTGAGAAGAACCGGACATGGGAGCTAGTTGATAAACCTGCTGGAAAGAAGACCATTGGAGTAAAATGGGTCTATCGAGTAAAACAGAATGCAAATGGCAGTTTGAACAAGCTAAAAGCCAGGCTTGTTGTCAAAGGATTTAGCCAAAGGTATGGTCTGGACTACCTGGAGACATTTGCACCGGTAGCCAGGCTTGACACAGTTAGAATGATAGTTGCCTTGGCTGCTCAACATCAGTGGACCATTCATCAGCTAGATGTTAAGTCTGCATTTCTCAATGGTTTCCTGGAAGAAGAGATCTACATCGAGCAGCCTCAAGGATTTGTGATCACTGGCAAAGAACACATGGTGTACAGACTGAAAAAGGCTTTATATGGCCTGAAACAGGCTCCTCGAGCCTGGTATGCTCGAATTGACTCTTACTTGCTCAGTTTGGAATTTGAGAGAAGTCCCAGTGAACCAACACTGTATGTGAAGAAGAACCAAGCTGAAACTCAGCTTATCCTGTCACTCTATGTTGATGATTTATTGGTAATCGGAGGAGATAGAAGAATGTTGGAAGATTTCAAAAGAAAATGATGGAAATGTTTGAAATGTCCGATTTAGGCGAATGAACTACTTCCTTGGAATGGAAGTGAAGCAAATGTAAAAGGAATCTTTCTTAGTCGAGTTCTTTACTATGAAGATCCCGGATAAGTTCTCTATGAAGAACGCAAGCCAACAAGCACACCAATGGTCGTTGGAGTGAAGCTTTCGAGGCAAGGGAGTGGTGAACCAATTTGCGAGACTATGTACAAGAGTCTCATTGGTAGTCTGTTGTATTTGACTGCAACAAGACCCGATATCATGTTTGCTGTTAGTGTGCTATCGAGATACATGAATTGCTGCAATGATCAGCACTTTCAAGCAGCTAAAAGAGTGCTAAGATACATCAAAGGCACCATTGATCATGGTGTATTGTTCAAAAGGGCTGAAAACATGAAGCTGATAGGCTATGTTGATAGTGACTGGGCTGGATCGAGTGATGACATGAGGAGCACATCCGGATATGCATTTAGTCTTGGCTCAGGCATGTTTTGCTGGAGTTCTAAGAAACAAAGTCAGGTGGCACAATCAACAGCAGAAGCTGAATATGTTGTCACCAAGATCTCGCTGTGAATCAAGCCATATGGCTTAGAAAAATCTTGGCTGATTTAAACCAAAACCAAAAAGAGGCAACAGAGATTTATTGTGACAACAAATCTGCTGTTGCAATTGCAAAAAATCCCATTTTTCATGGTAGAACCAAGCACTTCAATATTAAGTTGCATGTTATAAGGGAGATGGAACAAGCTCATGAAATCGAGCTGATTCATTGCAATTCAGAAGTGCAAATTGCTGATATCTTCACAAAGGCACTCAATGTGTCTAAATTTGTTAAATTCAAAAGGGAATTAGGTGTTACTAGCATGGAAACTAAGGAGGAGTGTTAAGTTTAGTTCCCATGCAAAGGTGGCCATGCACGACATGCAAAGGTGGTCATGCTCAAGAAATAGCGAGCGCAAGGTGCCATGGAGTGCAAAGAATCAAATTTGAAGTCGCCAATCCACTTGTCGTTTTTAGTTCCATTTTGATTGTTTTGTAATCTAGTTCATGTTGAACTAAGTAGGTAAATGTTTTGATATTGATTGACTGAAAAGTCAACAATGCAAGTTGTACAAGCTAATCTTGTAAGTTTCAATGCAAATTAGTGGAGTTAGGTAGTTGATTAGGTGATTACTTGTTTGTTTTACTTGTTGACTAAAAATATGTAATGGCTTAATGCCTTGTCAGTGTGTTAATGAAAAATATCAGCTCATTTTTCATTCAATCTTCTTCTCTCTTTTCTGTTATTCACTAGCTAGTTTCATTTTCTGTTTTTGCTTCTGAGTTTGTTTCTTCACCAAGGCTCGAGGCTTGCTATTCAAGCAAGATACAAAACAGCCTGTTATTGTCTCTTTGTTCCAACAGTCTCCTTTTAAAAAATCTTTCCCTTCAAGAATGCTACTCCACACCCATGATGACCTAGCTCCCTTTTTGGCTTCAAGGAAATTAGAATTCGGGAAATAAAGTCCTTTTAAAATCCTACCCCAAAGAGATCAGGATCCTGGACTAACTGTCAAGATTGTTTTGCAAGTAGAGCAAGTCCTCCAAGCTTTTTAATGAATACGTCTCTCATTTTCCTTCTGCTGAATTCATTTCGACGTATAATTTTTTAGGAAATTTGAAAAGATATTGTATACATTGAGGCGCATGCTACTGCTTTAATAAGAACCTCCCTTCCCCTTCAAGATGACGTTTGCTGCTTCCAGCCCATAAGTTTGGTAAGGACCATATATATATATATTTTTTTTGGTGAAAGTGAGGACCTTATCTTTCACATGCCTCAAAGTTAATGTTTTCGAAAGCTCCCACAAAGAAGGGACACCCAAGTAGACGCTCGAATTATTTGCCACCTCTATATTAGTCTCTTCTTGAATCAACCTTTCGTTGACGCTTCGGGAGTATTTACACTAAAAACGTTGCTTGATTTATCGTACTTGACCCTTCGTCCAGAAGCTGCACAATATTCTTGAAAGTTCATCATTCTCCTACAATTTAACGAATTAGCTTCCAAAAAGAATAGAGATCGTTCGCGATTAACAAACGTGACACTATTGGATAATGACTACCAAGGCTAATCCCAGAAATAAAACTAGACTCGACTCTAAGGCTAATCATACGAGAAAAGAATTCACAACAAAAAGGAAGAGGTAAGGTGAGAGGGTCACCTTACCTTAGACCTCTAGATGGATAGATTTTTCTACTAGATTTACCATTAATAAGCAAAGTGTAAGAAACACTCCTCACACACTCCATTATCCAATCAATCCATGTTAAAGCAAATCTCATTTTTCTTAAAATAGTTTCCAGAAATCTCCACTCTACTCTGTCATATACTTTATTCATGTCGAGCTTCCAAGCAACCTCATATTTCTTACCCCTCTTCTTCAATTTCAAATGATGAAAACCTCTTGAGCAATTAAGATGTTATCATGTATTTGTCTACCTACCACAAAAGCACTTTGATTATTCATAATCACTACCCTAGAACTCCTTTCAAAATATTCACCATGATCTTCGATATGATTTATAGGCAAAATTATAAAGATAAATTAGTCTAAATTATGTAATTAATTCAAAACATTTAGTCTTCAGAATTAAGATTATCTCAATCTCATTTAAACCCATCGAAAATTTCCTTCCTAAAAAAAAAAACTCTTAGTAGCTTCCAAAACATCATTTCTAATAGTTTCCCAATAATTATGATAGAAAATTCGCTAAAATCATTCGCAAAATAAGAGATTAATTTAATTGTTTTATATGCTTAACTTGTACAATATAAGTAAAATCTTATAATTTTATCTCCAAATTCTCTCAACACAATTTTCGACCCTTATTTATAATAAATTTCATTTGTATCTAACAGGATATCCAATTTAAAGTTAAATAGTCTTTTTATACAATGAATTATATTTTATTTGAATCTCCTCTTAAATTAATTCGAGTGAAGTTTCTTACTTAGTATTGACTATTCCATAAAGTATTCAAAGTTTTCAAATAGATTTATTTTTTAATCGTAGTTAATAACAAATAATAAAACTAAATTTTATAAGTGATGAATTTATATTAAAAATTATTTAATAAATTAATAAAATATAAGTTTGAGTTCATCTATTTTTATATTTCTTTCACCTACTTAAATTAATTCCTAATTTTCCTTATTTTTTAAAAAATTATTCCTAATTTTTTATACAGGAAATATAATCGATGGGGAAATAAAAACGTTGGGAGAGAACATGGTTAAACATTGTGCAGGGCTGCCATTAGCCATTGTTGTATTGGGAGGAATTTTGGCTACAAAGAATTATTCATTAAACGAATGGCAAAAGATATCTAACAATGTACAATCATACTTGAAAAGAGGCAAAAATCAAGGACCAGAGGATGTGTTAGCATTAAGTTATGATGATTTGCCTCCCTATCTAAGACCGTGTTTCCTCTATCTAAGCCATTTTCCGGAGGATTATATGATAGATGTGGATAGATTGATTCAATTATGGGTTGCTGAAGGTATTGTGTCATCAAAGGAAGAAGAAAGAGACAGTGGGGAAATTGCGGAAGATGTGGCGGAATCTTATTTAATGGAGCTTGTGGAAAGGTGCATGATTCAATTACAAGAAAGAAATGTGACAGCCTCAGAGATCAGAGCGACCTCAAAGGTCAAAACGATTCAGATGCATGATCTTATGAGAGATCTTTGCTTATCAAAGGCAAAACAAGAAAATTTTGTCTTCATTGTTGATCGATCGAATGCATCTTCATTATCTATGATTCGGAAGGTTCGTAGGGTTTCTGTGCATGAGTCTTTTTTCATACAATGCATTAAAAGTCCAAATATTCGGTCACTTTTGTTCTTCAATCAGTTCTTTTCGGAGGAGGCATTAGAAAAATCTTTGCCCTTGGAGGTGTTGAACTACGTTAAAAAACATTGTGACGATTGTTGTAATCCACTATTTTGGATTCTTCTGATTTTGGCAGGTTCTACAAGACGTCTTAAAATTCGGGGATTTTGGAGATACATGTTCAACAACTTCAAATTGCTAAGAGTCCTAAACTATGACAAAGGAAGAACGTCATATGGTTTTTGGACCGGGTGGGATTTACCCAGTGATATAGGGAATCTCATCCATTTAAGATTCTTGAGTCTAAAGGATCTTGAGTTCTTATGGCCAAAGTTGCCATCATCTCTAGGCAACTTAAGGTGCTTGCAAACCTTGGATTTAAGAGTTGGTGGTTACGAAATTCATGTACCTAACGTGATATGGAGGATGGAGCAACTAAGACATTTATATCTCCCTGTCACGTGTAAAAGCAGAACTAAGTTGAAGTTGGGTACTTTGAGAAAACTCCTAACACTCGTGAACTTCAACACCAAGAATTGTTATCTGGAGGATCTTATCAACATGACAAATCTTAGAGAGTTGGAGATAAATTTGCCCTTCAATATTGAAAATTTCAATGAGTCGGGCGAGAATCCACCCATAATCGGTAGTAAATATCTTCATTCCCTGTTTATTATTGCCATTCGTTATAAAACTCAATATCTTATTCGGATTAGGATACGAGCGAATAACAGCTAACTATTTGTAGTTCAAGGTGTGATAAAATCTCAGTAGCTAAGATATGAATGTTGCAAAATACCATACAAAATCACAGCCACATTTGTTAGTATGACTATTTTGGGTAATCAAAAGGAAAAAAATGTTAGCTGTTGAGCAAACAAGGTGAACAGATTAGATATTCCAATTACGTTCAAGCACTTGACAAATCCTTTCTGCAATGGCTTCAGCACGCATCCTAGGACCTTCATCATCTGCAAAAACCGACCATTTCTAACAACTAAGCTAACATCACACTTGATAATATATGTATATAACATATATATATAGAAGATGATTATGTGGATTAAAAGCTATGTTAGTTTGACTCAATACATGACCATGGGACATGCACGATTCTTCAATAACGATATGAAAATACTTGGAAGAAAATTTAAATACATCAATATCTAACATTTACATCTGAGTTCGATTAAAGTAAAACATGTCATTCTATCTAAACATGCAAAATATCCAAAACTCTTGACGAATGTTAGATACAAATATGTAGAATGTACCCAAAATACCCATCTCGAACTCAGTAGAGAAATATCTAGCACTCAAAAGGCACTAGCTTCAACCAAGAACAAGCCATATATATGTGTGCATATACCCATATATATGTGTGCATATACCCATATTAAGGATGATTGTTTTGGGAAAGAGGATGAGAAGATAGAAAGAAAACCTTTAATCCAATGACAATATTTGATTATAACAACATGACACATATAATTGTGATTAAAATTGCGGTCACAAACATGTTTGCAATCACATCATGTTAACGAATACTATCACAATCAATTGCAATAAATATCCAGAACAAGAAGAGCCAGAATCCTAAAAACAACAAAGATAATACATTACAGCTGTTAAGGAATTTTCAATAACGTATATACCTGCAAGATTTTCAGTGATGACACAACAAAGTTCACCACCAGACAACTTACCGATCTAATGAAATTTTCAAACATATCATAAGTTTCAAGATCAACTGAAACATGCGGATACCAATTATGATAAGAAATTAAATTAAGGATTTTCTACTGCAAACCTACCACGAAAACATAATTTTTATTAGGATCAAAGGCCTAGCCCATCATGGCAGCATTATTGAGTCCATTTTCAGAGGAAAATCCTGAAACACGTTACAGGCAAATATTAAGAAAAAAATGCACAAGCATAAGTACAAAAACATAGCATGCAAGAAATCAATACCTGAAAGGATTAAAATCACTGCTAACCTAAGAAATTGAATCTAGCACCACTAGGAAACATCCGAAATGATCCTTGTCTTTCAATATTGGGATACATACGTCCAAGTCTGCCATGTTGCGCCAAACGGGAATTCATTAACCTCTTGAGAGCCTAAAGGATGAAAAGTTCCAGTCCGAGTTATATATAGACAGACACACACACAGATAGACATGAAGAAAGTGGGTTAATGGTGTATTATTTAAGAAAAGAAAAAGTTGAAATCTTGAACCTCTAAATATTGGGTAACAGCTAGTGTTAAAAGTGCATAAAGTTCTGCTATTATCTACAAGAAACAATGGAGGAATCGCATACATTGTTTATATTCACTTCTCTTGCTACACAAGCAAGCTGAGTCCATAAACAAAGGCATACCTTTTTCTCCGTTTTTAAATGGTTTTCCTGTTTTTGGCTGCTTTTTATATTAAGAGAGAGAGAGTGTGTGAGACCTCGTCATCCTCAAGGAGTAAGTGGTCAAGCACGAAGATGATGGGAAGACCACGAGTCTATGGTGGTCGATCCATGAGTTGATTATGAGTAGCTTCATGTTATGAAGTAAAAATGTTAGCTAAGTTAGTTGAACGCTGTGTTTTAGGGCTGAGGGTTTAATGAAACTATAAGTTTTGATGTTGAATGAAAACGTTGTGTATTGACGGTTTGTTACAACTGCTGGAGGAACAGCCCTATAACAGACTTTGTAACTGCCAATTCTCAGCCATAATAGAAACCGGCATGGGAAATGAGCAGATATGCCATTTTGTGAAGGAAATCAATTCTTTCTTCTTCCTCGATTCTCTTTCTCTTCTCTCTTTTTCTTTATTCCTCTATTCTGTTGAAATTATGCATCACTTCACCAGCATTCATCATTGTGGACGTATCTGATCTTCAGTCTCTGGTTTACTGCCCATGTAAAGTTATGGAAAGGAATGCAAATTTAAAAGGTTTTCTTGCTATAGTCTATGCAATTTCATGTGTGCGTGAAAGGAGATGAAGATTAATAGAGTAATACTGATATACCAACAATTCATTAATTGAAGTACGTACTATCAATATTATCAACAAGTAACAGAATTAAGTGAGTATACTAATATAGTCTAGATTTATAATGAAATACAAAAATATTTCAAAAATTGTACTCAAAGAAAGTATGAACTAAAATTGAATTAAACATTAACAAAGAATATGCAAAACTAAGTCTAAATAGCTACTTCCTTAATTATGATAGTATGATTAAACATAAATTGAAAGTATAAAATTGGTAGACAAATCAATCAGAAATGACAAACAATAGTTCATTAATATCCATGATTGTAATTAATCTAGACTTATTCTACCAATTAATCAATTTAGTCCACTTATCTTTGCAACCTGATGGATCTAAATGGGACAATTGAATCAGTTCTGGATAAAATCTCCTTTCCTTACTTCAATGTCCTCAAACATATTAAAATGACAGCTGCAAATCCTTACTTCAATTACTGTTGTGTTGGGTTTATTTTGGATTAGCTAATGGAAATAATTGAAGCTCAGCATGACAGCAAATCAGGTTCTTTTTCTTCTACCTCTGTCCTTTCTCTCTATTTAGATACATGTTCATTTCGTGTTTATTGTAGATGTTGTCTGAATGATTTCTAGCTGAAACCGTAAAATAATGATCCAGTAAAGTTGGTGTTGCAGTTTCTATTTAAATCGCAAACAACTTCCCTATTAATCAAACAAATGCTCTAAACTTGAATGTCATGAACATGTCAAAAATCATACCTTCTAGTCATGTATGAATGTGAGGAAAAATGAAGAACAGAGAAACACAGGCCATACCTGTCATCAATAAAATTAAGGCCTAGATTTCACTCTTGCAGCAATGTGTTATAGCTAGGACTATTAAGATTTAAGACATTAGTACGAAGGTATGACCTGCCAAGGTCATGGAAAGAAATGAAGATATTGCAGGCATACTTGTCTACGACACCCATACCCTCTTTCAAATAACTTAGCTACCATATGCTGCAGCAGCACCCTTTCTTTTTGTCTTAAAAACAATTCAGGAACCATCTCTGATAATGTCCTCCCATGCCATTGCAGAACCTCAAACACCTCATCCAGAGGAATCAACCACCACCACCGCCGATCAACCTCCAATATTCAGCCCTGACAACCGCTGGAAACCGTGGCTTCTAATAGCACTCAACATCTTATTCCTCCTATCCGGTCAATCTGCAGCCGTTCTGTTAACCAAATTCTACTTCAACAATGGAGGAAAAAGTAAATGGATGGCATCTCTCATGCAAACAGCTGGTTTCCCTCTCCTTTACCTCCCACTTCTCTTCTTCCCTTAATTTAACAAGCAGTCCCCAAGCTCCTCCAACAACATAACCCATTATGTGGTCTACTTTTCCCTCGGTTGTCTGCTAGCCATTGATAACTTCATGTATACAGTTGGCGTTAAACCACTTTCCATTTCAACATATTCCCTTCTTTGTGCAAGCCAATTGGTATTCAACGCCATCTTTTTGGTGGTTATCAACTGCGAAAAGCTCGGTATCCTAACGCTTAACTTGATCATCTTCATTACCGTATCAGCTTCAATGGTTGCAATTCATCCCGACAGTTCTGAGACCAAAAGAGATGAGAAAAATCCAGTACGAAAGAATGAACATTCCATTGGGTTTATATCAATAGTTGGTGCTTCTGCAGGCTATGCTTTATTGCTGTCTCTAACACAATTCTCATTTGACAAAATACTGAAAAAGGACACATTTAGTGTTGTGTTTGAAATGCAGATTTACACTTCATTGGTTTCGAGTTTCGTTTGCTTGTTGGGGTTGTTTCTGAGTTTGGAATTCATGGATTTAAAGTCCGAAATGGAGAAATTTGATGAAGGGAAGGTGATTTATGTAGTGAGTTTGATTGGAATAGCTTTGGCATGGCAGATTTGTACAGTGGGAGTAGTGGGATTGATCTATTTGGTGTCATCTTTGTTCTCAAATGTTGTGAGCATGCTTAGTTTGCCATTTGTTCCAGTTGTTGGTGTCCTGCTTTATAAGGAGAAAATGGATGCAATTAAGGTGTTGGCAATGTTGTTCACTCTTTGGGGATTTGCTTCTTATATCTACCAACAATATCTTGATGATAAAAAGTCAAAGAAAAAGGAATCCCAAGAAATCGAAGATTCAAAAACTGAAGTTTAACTTAATTGATTGAAGATTCCAAATCAAAGTAATTGTTTTTTTTTAATAAGAAAATCAAAAGGTTACTCTCTCTTCTCATTTTCTATTTTGTCCAAATTATAGATAAATGCAAAATAATGAGTATGGTTATTTAGATCTAAAATTTATATTTTCCCAATTTTAAGTATACAAATATTACAAATTTTAAATATGAAAAATAATTTAGAGGTGAAAGATATTGAGACTCAACTTAACTTTTATTTACCATATAATTAATGTTGTAGCAAAATCTATTGCTAAAGTAAGTTGGTGTGCTGATAAAAACAAACTTATGAGAAATTAATGTAAGTTTTAAGATATGTATTAATGCTACTTTCTTTTAAGATTCTATTCCTCCCCACCTATATTATGATGTGCAAAAGAGTTATTGACAAATGAACCTTGAGAATATAACGAAGTCCATTGACTGTTTACTTTTTGCATTGACGGAAACAATCCTCTAAGCACTAAGCGGAACTTAGCAATGATACCAATTTTTATAAAAAAATTCTGTTGTAGTTTTTAGGAGAGAGAACGTGAAAGTATGCCTAGCTGGACGCACTTTTCCTAAGTTACAATTTTTTATTTTTTAATACAATTAATTTCTTTGGTTGAATGATTATACGTTGGTGGTTTTATCCTTGAGTATCAGGCTCAATTCCTTACATTTATATTTTATATTTCATGTTGTTTTAAGCTTCTTTTATTTTTTAATGAATATTTTTAATATATTAGCTTCTTTAATTAAATGTATGTTAAATAATAATGATTTCAATTTTGAGACCTAGGTTTAATTACTCTTTTCTAAACATATTCGTAATTTTTATTTCATATTGTTTCAAGTTTTTAAATTAATAAATATATTATTTTTATTTTTAAAATTTTAATTTATATTTTAATAAATAAATTTTATTCAAAAATCAAATAATAAATATATTTACTAAAAATAATTATATTTATAATAATTATTTTATTTTATAAATACGAATACTTAAATATATATTTGTTGGTCACGGACCCAAATTAAAAAGAAAACTTAAAAACATTTAAAAGAATAAAATAGAAAAGAAGAAAAGTTAAGAGTGAATTTTATTAGAAAAACTCTCCAAAGAAAATTGATAAATAAAACTCTTCAAATTGAATCACTCAACTAAATTATTAAAAAGAACTAAATTTTATTGATGAATAGCATGTTTACGATCGACGGTATGTGTGGTTATTTATAAATCGGATTGAAAAATAGGAGAGTTTGGTAAAATTATAGGTTTGAAAAATAGATTTAGACAGAAAAATGAGACTCGTTTAAAAAATAAGCTAGGCCGCAAGAAAAGCTTTTTCGGCCTGAGCCCGGCCCAAATATGCAAAAAAATTGCATTATTTTATTGCAGTTTTTTTTTTATTTTCTTGTTATTTTTTTCACTATTTTGCTACAATTTCACTATTATGTTGTTATTGTATAACTCTTATTTTATTGTTAATTTTGTTACTATTTTAGAGGTATTTGCTTGTTAAGTTGTACTTATTTTAGTATTATTTAAGTATACATATTTTTTAAAATTTATTTTCAATTTTTTGAGAAACATATATTTTAATATTTTTAGTATTTTTGATGTATTTTTGTTAAATTTATATGAACCGAACCGCGTTTTAACATTTTTATCTGGATTGAACTCGGAAAAAATTTTAGATCCATTTTTTATGCCAAACCCAAGTCTAACAAATGAACCTAAAATTTTAGTTAGGCGCGACTATGAACACCTCTAATTATTTATAACTAAAATTCACCTGTAAATTCAATATAATTGACTAAAAATTTCAGTTGATTTACTTGTTATATTCATCACCTAAATAAATCAACAAATAAATCACGAATTATCCATCTAAGCTGCAATATGAACCTTCCATCAATTATGTCTAGGTTCAGTCATTTTATTACATAAATATTCTTAATTAAAAAAGGAAATTAAAAATGTAATTTATTCTAATTAATTATTAAGCAAATATAAATAAAAGAAATTGTTAGAGCCTCAGTTTGTTCTTTCTTCAATTTGATGTTTAGACAAATATTTGAGTAGAGGTAAATAAACACATTAATGTAGGAAGTAAAGAAAGAGAGAAATAAACACAAATCTAAAACGTGAGAAAAAGAGATAAGTAAAGAGAGATTCAATACACGATATTTGTCAATGTAGTTTGAATTCATCAATCTTTCATCTGCGGAGTCTCGCTCAAAAATTAATTTTATTCAACAATTTATCAAGTACAACTACGGGCTAAAGCACATTTTCCCCTCTCCCAATAGATAATTGCAACTCCAAAGACGCATATCCAAGTAAAACATCAAACTTGGTTTTCAAGTAAAGTGATAGGGATAAGATAAATATAAGAATATTCAGTAATCTCAAACTCTTTACTCTTTTTCTCTAAGCCAATCGAAAAGATAAGAATGTTCATTCCATACGAATTTCCCTTTTATTTGCTGCTTAGAAATAGATAAACATTAATTACATACTAAAAAATGCTAGCACTTAAATTGATCTTGAGCTGTTTTGAAAGTATGTTCAAATTGCCATCCAAGCATGGCAAAAACATGATGTCCAACAAGTAGTTTAATCACCTGATGTATGAACATGAGCTGAAACTTTAGAAGTAGGATAGCTAAGGTCCTAACGGTTGGAAAAATCATTTTAGAAAATAATGTTTTTAAGCGCAATAAAAATTTAAAAATTTTCCTTAAAACTAAGCCATTGTGATATTTATAACAATAAACTTTAACTAAAATTATACATATTTATTAGTGTTTTTTAAACTTTGCATTTTGTTTGTTCATTCTTCTTGAATGAAACTTTTTGTGGCTAAGAAATATTGTTACCCATTAAATCTGTTCGAGAAAATGCAATCTTTTGAAACTTTAAATAACTACTTTTTAATTCATCATCTCTTTTCTTCCTGTTATTTTCAATTAAAGTTTTGAAACCAAATAGAATATTTTTCTAAACTTCTCTAGCATTGTTGAGAAATATATATGAAAGCTAGGTGATCGAAATTATCAATAACCTGACAATGATGACACATTTTTTTAGCAAGAGTGGTCGAGAATATTATCATCCATAATATGAGGATAGGCCACCTTAATTCTCGCTTTTCAGTTGAAGAACTTGATACTTTTTCTCCATCCTTTAATTCTTTTATATGAGAGGTCTGTAATCATTGGATCAAGTCGTTAATTCTTTCTATGATTTCTCTATCTTTAACCTGATTTTTTGGAGCTACAACCCTTCGTTCAAAATGCACGTTGATCTTTTAATACAACTTGGAAGACCATCTTTGTTTTTGGACCCAAGCTTGAGAGCAAAATTCTCAACAACATCCTCAAGCAAGCTCTTTAATAACAACGAAAACTAACCATAAAACAAAATTGAAGGGAACTTTAAAATGTTTTTTAATATTAACTTGGGAAGTACTTTAAATGTGAAAATTGGGTGTTTACCCAAATGATGAATGGATGTCTCCTAGGTAAAACTCCCACAATCTAATGGTTACAAATTATATAAGTGTACATTTTTTAAAATATTTTTGGGTTCAACTATTTTTACATTTCTTTTTTTACTGAAATTCATTTTAATTTTCACTATACATAAAATAGAATCGATATGGAAATGAAAGAGTTAAAAGGAAAAAAAAACATAGTTAAACATTGTGCAAGGCTTCCATTAGCCATTATTGTTTTGGGAGGAATTTTGGTGTGTTAACATTAAGTTACGGTGATTTATCTATTTATCTAAGACTATGTTTCCTCTATTTAAAGAGTGTCTAAATACACTCCCAAACAATTACTGAGGAAGCCGATCAATAACCTATTTATAAGTTACTATAAAAATTTCTTTAGCAATATTTTGATAAATTTTAAATTTTATTTAAAAGTTGAAAATATCTCTTTAATTATCTCATAAAAAATAAAAATAAATGATAATATGGAAAACAAGGTGATTTGATGAAAACTTTCACATTTTTTAAAAATTTAAGAGCTTAAAAAATCTAAAGGACTAAAATTGATATTTTAGAAGACGAGAAAGAAATAAAATGGGGAATTATTTAAAATCAAAATTCAAAAAGTTCAATAAGAGATTAGGATAATAATTTTTTAAAATAAATAAAAATTAAAACATGAGAAAATCAATATACCTTTTTATACTCACTAGTTTTGTTGTCAAGAACTGAAAGCACTTCAATTGCCTATATCCAAATACATATCCTTTTAAAATTTATCAGAAAATATTTATTTTAATGTAACTTAAAAGATAACACTGGATCCGATTAAAATTCAAATAAGTTTACAATATTATCAAGATTTTAATTTTAATATATATATTTCAAATAATAAATTTAAATTTATTATGATAATTACACCTTTTATTTTAGTATAACTATCATGATATATTTTTCCAAATATTTTTAAAATTGATTATAAATATTTTTAAATATCAATTTAATAATATGACGAAAAATAATAGATATTTTGTAGATACATTTTTAAATTCGTACTTTTTTATATATAATATGGATAGATTATAAATATAAATTGTGGTGGCACAAAAAAATGTTTATACGGTATATGTAAAGGCCATATACTATGGAGTATGGATCATCAAAGTATAAAGATTAGTGTTAGATAAAATGGAAGTGAGTTGATTAAGTCCTCCACTCATTTACCTACTCTTCCTTTATTCCAATTAAATAACACTGACTATATACTTTTAAATAAAATACTAAACATAATTATATTTATAATAATTATTTTATTTTATAAATACGAATATTTAAATATATATTTGTTGGTCACGGACCCAAATTAAGAAGAAAACTTAAATACATCTAAAAGAATAAAATAGAAAAGATGCAAAATTAAGAGTGAATTTTATTAGAAAAAAACTCGCTTTTAAAAAAAAAACTAAATTCTGTTGATGAATCGTATGTTTACGATCGGCAGTATGCGTGGTTATTTATATAACTGCTCATGGGTCAGAATTGGTTTTAAAAATAGTAGAGTTTGATAAAAATATAGGTTCGAAAAATAAATTTAAACAAAAAAATGAGACTCGTTTAAAAAATAGGCCAGGGCTCGGGGCCTCATGTAAAGCTTTTTTGGCCGAGCCCGGCCCAAATATGGAAAAAAATTGTAGTTTTTTACTGCAGTTTTTTTGGTTATTTTCTTGTTATTTTTTTCACTATTTTGCTACCATTTCACTATTATGTTGTTATTGTATAACTCTTATTTTATTGTTAATTTTATTATTATTTTAGAGGCATTTGCTTGTTAAGTTTCACCTATCTTAGTATTATTTAAGTATACATATTTTTTTAAATTTATTTTCAATTTTTTGGAAAATATATATTTTTAATATTTTTAGTATTTTTGATGTATTTTTTCAAAATTTATATGAACCGGACCACGTTTTAACATTTTTATCCGGACCGAACTTGGAAAAAATTTTAGATCCATTTTTTATGCCAAACCCAAGTGGACCTAAAATTTTAATTAAGCATTTATGAACACCTCTAATGTAACAGCCCGATTTTGGGTCTAGTCGGAACAGTGGTTTCGGGACCACAAATCCGACGAGAAAAAAATGTAATGGCTTCGAGATCACTAAATTCGACAAGTGAGTAGAAAATATTATTAATTTAGTGAGTATAAGTTAAATGTGAAGTTAGGAAAAATTTTGAAATAGTGAATAGTGCACTAGAAATAAATATTAAAATAATTAGAATCGAAAACGAGGTATTGAGACCTCAGAGATTTTAAACCGAGCCATAAATATTTTTATAAATATTTATGGAGTGTTAAAAAGTTAGTATTAAAGTTTCGTTAAGAAATTTTAAAGTTCCGATAATTAATTGAACAAAAATGACTAAATTGTAACAAATGCAAAATTATAGTAAATGATTAAATAGCTTAAATGATAAAAGGAAGAGGGATTAAAAGGAAAATAGACCCAATGTCTATTTGGGCTGGACGGCAAAGGCAGAAAATCAGGAGAATTAAGGGCAAAATTGGAATATTGCAAAATTTACTTAATAAAGTTAGGACCAAAGTGAAATTATCTAGATTTCTCTTCATTTTTCTGAATTCTCATCAGCTAAAACACCATGGAAGGGTTTCTCAAGCTGGTTCTTCATATTTTTACTGCAAGTAAGTTCAATTCTTGATCATTTCTTGAAATTTTTGTATTTTTATGACTTTTACAACTAGGCCCACTTGTTGAATTCATTAGTTTTTGGTTTTATGAAAGAAGTTGAAAGTTGATATGAATATGTGCTGGAAGTATATGATGATTTAGCATGAAATTAGAGCTTTAAATTGTTCATATGCTGATTTTATTGAAAGAATTGAATAGAAAGTGAATGTTTGGGACCTAATAGTAAAAGAGTTTGAAGTTAGAGCTATATGTGGAAATTCTGAATTTCAATAGTTGTGAAATAACTTATAATGTCTAGGTAAAGTATTAATTGAGAGAATTAGATCAATTGAGGGATTAATTGAGAAAGGACTGAATTGTATAAACTGTGAAATTTTGGGCAAAATAGAAATCAACATTTTGCACTAAAACAGTTTTGGACAGCAGCAGTAGTCTAACTTTGAAAAATCACCAAAAATTTTAGAGATTGAATTAGAGGATGAATAAAAATATGAAATTAAATCTTATTGAGTCTAGTTTCTTATAAAAGAAACGGTGTAAGCAATGGAATTGTAAATCATGAGATATAATGGATTTTGTGAGACAAGGTCAGAATGAATTCGGGTTCCCCTGTTCTGACTTTGGAAAATCATTAAAAATTGTACAAAAATGATTATGAGTTATAATTTATATGGTTAGAATCCTTAATGAGTCTATTTTCAGAAAAAATAAACGGAAACATTATCCGAATTCTGTACAGTGAGACAATTAATTTTTAGTGAAGAGTGGTCGGAACTGTCAGACAGCAAAACAGGGGACACTTTAAAGAATAAACTGTACTATTTTGCTGAACCAAAAATTATGAAAATTTTATGGTAATAAGATATGTGAATCTAGTTTTAGGGAAAATTTATGGATCTTAATTTGGAGCTCTGTAGCTCTGGATAAAAATAATTTAGTGACTCTGACTCGAATAAACAGTTTTGAATATACATGTGAGTGAATAATGAAATTATAGTTAATGTTGTTTAAGTGTATTATACACATTAAGGATGTGGAATGGAGAGGAGGAGGAGGAAAATTGGGAAATGTATGAATGATTTGTGTATAATTGGTTATATGCTTGATTATAATTGATAAACGATAAAATAGAAATGATGTTTATATTTGTGCATTATTGGATATGGTTTAAGCTCATTTGTGAAAATAAAGTTTCATATTACATGTGAATAGTATATTTGGTATATGATTGGGCATGAAGTAATGTCATGAATGGTTTAGGAATTAACATCTGTTGGTAAATGTGGCACATTAATAAATGTTGTGCTCATCCATGCTTATAATGCTTATGTTATATGTGTATTTGGCTAACATATTTGGTATACATGCTTAGGCTTTGGCCAAGTAATGGCTGAATTATGTCACGTTAAATTTATAAGTTATGCATTGAAATGTGATTATTGAATAGAAATTGAAATGGTTTGAATTGAATTATTGAATTAAACTGGAATATTGAAATTGGTGATTGATATGGATTTTATTGGAATTGAAACTGAGAAAGTGGAAATTGATATGTGAGACTGATACTGAACTGAATTACGGAATACTGAATATTGTTATGTATACTGCATTGAACTGTGAAAATACTGAAATAATGAATTACTGCAATACTGTGAAACCGATTGAAATAAGAAATTATAATTGATCTTGAACTAAGATGGAAATTTATCTTTGAAAGTGAATTAAATACCCTATTAACTAGTCGGGCTAGTCGGATATAGTTGGCATGCCATAGGATATGGAAGAGTACGGGTATTTGCCGGCCATCGATTAGGCACTTATGTGCCGACTCATCATATCACATCGATTCGCACTTTGTGTGTCGGATATCATATCTTATACCGACTAGGCACTTTGTGTGTCGGATCTCATTATCATTATCATTATCGACTCGGCACTTTGTGTGTCGAATCGTTATCATATCAAGTATCGATTCGCACTTTGTGTGTCGAATCGTTATTATCATATCTTATTCATGATTCAGCACTTTGTGTGTTGAATCTTATTCTCGCTACATATCGATTCTCGTATATTGGTGTGTTTGGTTGGAATCCGTGTATCCGTCGAGTCCGAGTCAAGTTAATAGGGCAAATGAAATAAAGTTATTGATAAAACTAAATCGAATGATAAGACATATGTGAAAAGTGAAATTTGAAATAAAGAAATAAGAATGATAGTTATATATAATTAGTTTATAATATTAAAAGATTGAATTGTTTATTAGTGGTGATAATTGTAATGAAAAGTATGTGTGTGATTTAATGTCGATAATGATAAATTTTATGAAATAGATTTTGATAATATAAAATGATGTAAAATGAGAAGTGAAAATGAAATAATTTGAAATAGTGAAATAATATTTGAATTTAATTGAATACAAGTTATTGAAAAATATTTATGGATTTAGTGTATGAAGTGAGTATTTAAAGACTCTAACGTAAATTGATTATAAAAAAACGAATTGACAACGGAAATTGATGATGGATAAATTATTAAAATGGAATGGGAAATTGAAATGAATGTGAAATAATTACTAAAAACTTATGTTGTAAGGTTTAGATATGAAATAGAATAAGTTATTGAATTGAGAATTTCATAAACGTGTTAATGAATGGTATAGTCAATAAACATTGAATTAAATGGTAATTACGTATTAGTGTTAAACTTAGTGGCATTGAATTGTACGTGAATTAAATGGAAAATTGCTAGTGATATGATTTAAATTGTGAGCATGAGAAACTGCAAATTGAATGAAATGAAAATGAAACATTGACTTGTATGAGTATGTATCGGGTCTCATAGGCTATATTTATTAAGATTATAATATTTTGAGGATATATTGTGAAAAGTTATAAAAGCATGTTAATAATTTTGAAGTTTTTAATTTAGATGAAATTTTATAACTCGGTTAAATACATTTACAAGTGTATGTGTTCTGGTAATGCCTCGTACCCTATTACGGTGTTGGATACGGGTAGGGGGTGTTACATCTAATTATTTGTAGCTAAAATTCCCTGTAAGTTCAATATAATTTACTAAAAATTTCAGTTGATTTACTTGTTATATTCATCACCTAAATAAATCAACAAATAAATCACGAATTATCCCTCTAAGCTGCAATATGAACCTTCCATCAATTGTGTCTAGGTTCAGTCATTTTATTACATAAGTATTCTTAATTAAAAATAAGGAAAAATGTAATTTATTCTAATTACTTATTGAGCAAAAATAAATAAAAGAAATTGTTAGAGCCTCAGTTTGTTCTTCAATTAAAATAAAATAAATAAGGATAATAAATTTTTAAAATAAATAAAAATTAAAACATGAGAAAATCAATATACCTTTTTATACTCACTAGTTTTGTTGTCAAGAATTGAAAAGCACTTCAATTGCTTGTATCCGAATACATATCCTTTTAAAATTTATCAAAATTTTTTATTTTAATGTAACTTAAAAGATAACATCCTGGATCCGATTATCAAATTAAAAATTCAAATAAGTTTACAATATTATCAATTTTTTAATTTATATATATATATATATCCAGATAATAAATTTAAATTTATTATGACAACTACACTTTTATTTTAGTATAACTATCATGATATATTTTTTTCCATTTTTTAAAATTGATTATAATTATTTTAAATATCAATTTAATAATACGACGAAAAATAAAAGATATTTTTGTAGATACATTTTTTAAATTGTACTTTTATATATATAATATGGATAGATTATAAATATACATTGTACATG
This sequence comes from Gossypium raimondii, assembly GCF_025698545.1. Taxonomy (NCBI): domain Eukaryota; kingdom Viridiplantae; phylum Streptophyta; class Magnoliopsida; order Malvales; family Malvaceae; genus Gossypium; species Gossypium raimondii. The sequence continues at coordinate 5,268,510 of NC_068575.1, forward strand.
GTGGCAAAAAAAATGTTTATAGGGTATATGTAAAGGCCATATACTATGGATCATCAAAGTATAAAGATTAGTGTTAGATAAAGTTTAGTCCTCCACTCATTTACCTACTCTTCCTTTTTCTAATTAAATAAGACTCACTATATACTTTTAAATAAAATACTTTCCTAGTCTTCCTTTTTTTTTTCCACTTTTATTTAGTGTTAGATAAAGTGGAAGTGAGTTGATTAAGTCCTCCCTCATTTTCCTACTCTTCCTTTTTTTTCTAATTAAGTAAGACTGACTATATACTTCTAAATAGAATACTTTCCTAGTCTTCCTTTTTCCAATTTTATAATCAGCGGATCAAGAAAGAAGTATTGATTTTGGGAAATTTGTTAGTTTAGTGTTCCTTTTAAAAGTATTTTTAAAAAGTATTGTAAAATGGTAATTTTGAGGAGTACTTTTAAAAGTTTAGTTTAAGGTTTAAGTGTTTAGTATTACTGTAAAAAGTACTTTTGATAAATAAAATATCTATTTTAGATATTATGTTATAAAGTAAAAATATGTATTTAAATAATGTTTAAATTAGTTAATATTATGATATCTTAGTAAGAATATAAAAATAATTTATTATAATTAGTTGTTAATATTTTAATATATGAAATATAAATTTTAAATTTTAAGTAACTAATATTAATTATTCATAAAATTTAATTGAATATATAAATAATATTTTAAATGATAAAATATGATCAATAAAAATTTAAATATATATCACAACTTTTTTATTTTATATATATTTCTTTTTCAAATAATAAATTTAAATTTATTATGATTATCACAACTTTTGTTTCAATATAACTACAATCATATATTTTCACTTTTAAATTGATTATAATTGTTTTTAAATGTTAATTTAATAATATGGTAAAAATAAATGATATTTTTATCAGTTTAATATTTTTTTAAAATTATGTACTGTCTATGTGAAGGCATTATACAAGGGGTCATCAAAGTATAAAGATTAGTATTAGGTAAAGTGAAAGTGAGTTGATAAAGTCGTCCACTCATTTTACTTTTAAATTTAAAAAAAAAATTTAAACAAATAAACTCTACTTTTGTTCTACCTACCTACCTTTCTGTTTGTATTCTCATTCCATTAAATAAGAACTGCTTCGTTCACTTGTTTTCCCAGCAAGATTTCTGCACTCACATCTTGAAATCCAAATTCAAGATTTTAAAGAAATTTCTGAGCTCACTCACTATTATGGCTTGGTCTGCTGTGACATCTGCAGTGATAAATATTGGCAAGCTGCTAACTGAGGAAGCCATATACCTATGGGGTGTGGAGGAGGAAGTTGATCGTCTGCAAACAGAGCTCAAATGGATGCAAAGATACTTAATGGACGCAGAGACAAAACAATCAAAGGATGAGATGATTCGTCTTCGGGTTGCTGAAATCAGAGAGCTTGCTTATGATGCTGAGGATGTTGTCGAGGAATTTGCTCTCAAGATTGGATCCAAAAACAAAGGAGGTCTTCGGAGTTGTATTAAAAGATCAGCCTGCTGTTTGAAAGAGGGATGGGCACTCCACAAAACCAGGTCAAAAATCGAGAAAATCATAGAAAGAATCAACGACTTGGTCCGACGACTACAGGCCTACGGAGTTGAGGAATCAAAGCCCAGAGAAGAAGAATCAAGTTCTTCAACTGAAAGACGAGAATCAAGGCGGCCTTATCCACCTATTATGGATGATAATATTGTTGGACTAGTTGATGATACCGAGGGATTGGTCAAAGTTCTTACGAACGAAAGTGGATACAAGGTTGTTACAATATGGGGCATGGGTGGTCTGGGAAAGACCACTCTCGCCACGAAAATATATCACCATCCTCAGATTAGAAATTATTTCGAGCACTTAGCTTTTGTATATGTTTCTCAACCATGCCAGAAAATAAATGTTTGGGAAGACATTCTATCTGGTTTCAAAACTTCAAATGTCGAGGATAGGAAGAAAAGAGACGAAGAATTAGCAGAGGATAGGAAGAAAAGAGATGAAGAATTAGCAGAGGGTAGGAAGAAAAGAGATGAAGAATTAGCAGAGGGTAGGAAGAAAAGAGATGAAGAATTAGCAGAGGATAGGAAGAAAAGAGATGAAGAATTAGCAGAGGGTAGGAAGAAAAGAGATGAAGAATTAGCAGAGGCTAGGAAGAAAAGAGATGAAGAATTAGCAGAGGATAGGAAGAAAAGAGATGAAGAATTAGCAGAGGGTAGGAAGAAAAGAGATGAAGAAGATCAAGACTTAAAAGATGAGTTGAGTAAAACTTTGAAGGATAAAAAGTGTCTGGTGATACTTGATGATGTTTGGACCAGTGAAGCTTGGGATAGTCTAAAACCTGCCTTTCCAGTTGATAGCAAAAGCAAGATATTGCTCACCTCTAGAAACAGGGGGATAGTTTCAGATGCTGAGATAAGAGGTAAAATTTTCTTAATTAGGTAAAATTGAATACTCTTATTCCTTTTATGGAAAATAACTACATATGTATATTATTTCAGAGTTGAAGTGCCTAGAAGATGAAGAAAGTTGGGAATTGCTTCAAAAGATTGTATTTCCTCAAACAGGTAAATATACGTATAGCAAAATTCTTGTGATATGCTAAATTTATTTTTCATTTTAAATTTTTGACAATAATTGAAATTAAAATATATAAAACCTATCTTATTTCAAAATTTCAAAACCTTAATATCAAATAAATAAAAGAAATCAAGCCTTTGTAGTTTATCAATTAATGGTACACGCACCTAAATATAATTAATAGGTAAATTTATTATCTTTTTATTATAATTTTTAATAACTTCGCTATTATTTACCGGGAATAAATTATATTAGGATCATCTTAAAAGATATAGTTTTAGGCACCAATAAAATAGTGTCACATCGTTAAATTTTAAGATAACAAAGAATTATTATACACTCATTTATATTTAATATTTTCTCCAATTTAATTTAACTTTAATAAAATTATTTAAAATAATTAATTTTTAAATTATAAACAAACATCTTTTCTTCTTTTACAAATTTTAATCATTTTGTTTTTTCATAAGTTAATATTTTTTTGTGCAACCAATTTTAAAAAAATAGTAATTTTTGTGCAGTATTTTTCATGTCATTAACACATAATTTTGATAATTATTTTATCCTGAACCCAAAATCCCGAACCCTGAACTCAAACCCCGAACCTAAACCTTGAACCCCAAATCTCGCAGTTCAAGGTTTGGTTTCGAGATATAAAGTTCAGAATTCGAGGTTCAAGTTTTAAAGTTCAAGGGTTCAAGGTTATGGGTTACGAGTTTAGGATTCATGGTTCAAGGGTTTGGCATTGCGAGTTTGGGGTTTTATGTTTTGGATCCAAGGTTTAGGATTCTGGATTCAGGGTGAAAAAATTACCAAAATTATGTGTCAATGACATGAAAAAAATTGTTGAAATGTTATTAAATAATTGGAAAGGGACCATGAATAATGTGACCAGAAGGGTCCATCAAATAATTTCTTAATGGATGAGTGTATAATAATAATTCATGTCTTTAAAATTTGATGATGTGACAAAAAATTTTAATTTTTAAGATCATACTAATGTAAGTTATTACCTTACCCTAATTATTGGACTATATGTTTGTTTAGTTTCTTAAGCACTTTCATGCTATTCTTTTATATGTTTTTTTTCCTTAAGAAATGCAAATTGATTTTATAATTTAAATTCAGTACTCAAACATCACTTAATTAAAATAATAATTAATCAATTCTCTTTTTTTTTTTCTGCCACAAAAACATTCATTCCAGAAAGAATAACCAAACATAGGAAGTCTAAAACACTAAACCAGATAAACTAACATGAAAAAAGCACAGTATTCTCTAAGCTTATCCTGGATCCTTGCATCAGAAAGATGAAGGCGCAGGTAAACCATTCTTATCAAGAGTAAAGCCAAGAAAGATGGTAGTTGATTCGAACAACCAACACATCTCTTTACGACCCTATTTAGCAAACCACTCCGCTAATCTATTGGCTTCTTGTCTAATAACATTGACTTTCAAAGAAGAAAGTTGCATGACCAGCTTATCAAAAACCCGAAGGACTAGCCTTAATCTCCATCTTCGATCTTGACTCTTCTTCTTAATATTCGAAACAATAGTCTGGGAGTCAGTCTTGATTGTCACATTGGTCCATTTGTTCTTCATAGCTAATTCAATCCATCCAACCATAGCTTTAGCCTCGACAACCTCACATGAATCCACTTAATCCTTTTACCAATCCCATCCAGAATCTTCCCACTTAAATTTCTGCCTATTACTCTAATACCAGCACAAGCTATTAAGGTGTCGAATGCCCCATCACAAATTAACTTTAACCCAACCTTCTGGTGGTTTCTCCCAAATATCAGCACAAGTTTTTGACTTCCTATTTCGATCAGAGTTATTGTTTGAACAGAGGATCCATTTAGCAGATAAGAATTCATTCATGGAGTAATTAATCCTTCGAATAATTCTCTCCAAACCAAGTTTCACACCTCAAATTGTAACCTCACACCTAGCTTTCCAGATGTGCTAGCAAGTGAAAACAATTCTAACTTTGAAATCCTCCCTCATACAAGGCATTTGTAACAACTTTGAAAACCATCTGTCAAATGATTGAGTTTGATAATTTAGCCCTTGAAGACCAAAACAAGCCTCATACTATGTTCCCCTAACCCAATTACAACTAAGAATAAAATGTTCAAAGTCTCATCTTCAATACCACAAAAACAACAAATTGGGTTCGAAACACACTTTCTTTTCCACGGATTAAAACGAGATGGAATAGCATTATGACACAATTTCCATAAGAAAATTTTAACTTTGTTCGGTACCTGTAAGCTCCAAATAGTTTTGCAAATGCTCCTATCAATTAAGTGAATTTAAAGCTGGAAGGTTGTACAGAAGACTCATTTCTATAGTGCTTTCCCAACTCCTTGTACCCTGATTTCATCGGATATTGACCAACAGCTGTAAACGGCCACAACAATTTATCTTGTTCATCTGTTTCATGAAGGGGAACTTTTAATTTCGCAATTTCAATATCTTCTAGCCATATTGAGATACTGGATAAGTCCCAATTTAGTTCTTCTAAAAAAATTATCTTAGCAACTCTTTTTGGTGAGGATCCATCGATATTTCCAGGATGCTTTAATTTCCTATCTTTAACTCACAGCAACCATATATCTTCCCAAATGCGGAGGCATTTGCCATTTAGCACTTGCCAAATCAAAGTCTCCTTTTAAAAACTCTTTCCCTTCAGGAATGCTACTCGATACCCATGATGACCTAGCTCCCTTTTTAGCTTCAAGGAAATTAGAAGACGGTAGATAAAGTCCTTTTAAAATCCTAGCCCAAAGAGCATCAGGATCCTGTGTTGGTGTTAGAACAGAAACAGACAAGCTTAGCTTGTGTCTTGTGCAACAAGCCTCGATGCTTGCTGAGCAAACAAACAGATTCGAGCAAAAGAAAGAAGAAACAAGCTGAGGAAATTGGAGAGTATATTTTGATGAACAAAGCTGATTTCATTCATTAGATTAACAATGGCATAATGCCAATACATAAATCAAGCACTAAGCTTGTCAAAAAAAATAGTAAACAAACACCTAATGGTTACCTAACACCACTAAGCATTGAAACTTGAAGAAATTAACTTGTGCATACAAGCAAAGCTGAATTAACAGCTCATACATCAGCAAAGTACATCAATCATCTACCTAACCTTGTTCCAAATGAACTAATTACATTTCATTAACTAAAATGTTACAAAATGAACAAAACTTGATCAACCGAGCTTGCTGCTAGTAGCATCTGCCTTGCTCGACCTTCATGGCTTGCTTTCTGTCAAGTGTTGGCTGCATGCTGACCAACTTCAACACTCCTCTTTGGTTAGCATGGTGCAAACACCTAATTTACTCCTTAAGCACTCGAATCTTGTAGCATTAAGACCCTTAGTCAAAATATCAGCAAGTTGATCATTTGAATTACAATGAATCAATTTTACTTCTGATGCTTGCTACATCTCTCGAACAACATGGAGTTTAATGCTAAAATGCTTTGTTCTACCATGGAACACTGGATTTTTAGCAATTGCAACAGCAAATTGGTTGTCACAAAAAATCTCTATTGCTTCCTTCTGTTGAACATTCAAATCAATTAAGATTTTCCTTAGCCAAATGGCTTGGTTGACAGCACTTGTAGCTACCACATACTCTGCTTCAGTAGTAGATTGAGCCACCAAGCTTTGCTTCTTCGAGCTCCAGCAGAACATGGCTGAACCAAGATTAAAACATACCCTGAGGTGCTTTTCATATCATCTATCGAGCCTGCCCAGTCACTATCAGTGTACCCCACTAGTTTCATATTTCATTCCTTGCAATACCACAAACCATGGCTTAAAGTGCCTTTGACATATCTGAGCACTCTCTTAGCAGTTTGAAAATGCTTCTCATTGCAGCAATGCAAGAATCTTGAGAGTAATCCTACAACATACATTATGTCTGGTCTAGTGGCAGTTAAATACAACAAGCAACCAACTAGACTTCTGTAGGTTGTTTCACAAACCTTCTCAAAATCACCTTGGCTCGATAGTTTTTCTCCAACAACAACTGGAGTTCTTGTTGCCTTGTTGTTTTGCATAGAGAACTTGGTTAGAATCTTCAAAGCAAAGCTTCTCTGACTTAGAAATATCCCTTTCTGCATTTGTGACACCTCCATTCCAAGAAAATAGGACATCTCCCCTAGATCAGACATTTCAAACATCTCCTGCATCTTGGTCTTGAAGTCAACCAACATTGCTTGATCACCTCTTGTCACCAGCAAGTCATCAACATACAGGGACACAATGAGCTGTGTTTGTGTCCCTTCCTTCTTGACATAGAGTGTTGGCTCACTTTTGCTCCTGTTGAATCCCAAATCAACTAGGTAGCCATCAATTCTGCTATACTAGGCCCTCGGAGCCTGTTTCAAGCTATACAATGCTTTCTTCAGCTTGTATACCATGTGCCGCTTGCCATCTGTTTCAAACCCTTGTGGTTGTTCAACATAGATGTTTTCATCTAAGAAGCCATTCAGAAAAGCTGATTTCACATCGAGTTGATGGATCTTCCATTTGAGCTGTGCTGTTAAGGCAATCAACAGTCTACTAGTGTCAAGCCTAGCCACTGGTGCAAAGGTCTCCAAGTAGTTCAGGCCATATTTCTGGCTGAATCCTTTGACAACCAACCTTGCTTTCAACTTGTTCAAGCTTCCATCTGCATTTTGCTTGGCTTTGTACACCCATTTAACTCCAATAACCTTCCTTTTGACTGGCTTATCAACCAATTCCCAAGTCTGGTTCTTCTCAATCATGCTGATCTCCTCAGCCATTGCCTGCCTCCACTCTTCCTGAGCTTCAGCTTCTTCAAATCTACATGGTTCAACTGTAGCAACATGAGCCCTTTCATAAATCTCAGCCAATGGTCTAGTGCCCCTGATTGGTTCATCATCTATGTCCATTTTAGGATCATTTTGGTCTGTTCCAACTTGATCTGATGCAAGTTCTTCAGTAATTTCCTCAGGTTCATGTCTTTCCCAGTTCCAACATGACCTTTCATCGAATATCACATCCCTACTAACTGTCACTTTGTTTTTTGAAGGATCCAGGATCCTATAGCCCTTCTTGACAGTACTGTTGCCCACTAGAACACCAGGTCGAGCCCTTTCAGACAACTTGTCCCTTTTAACAGCAAGTACATGTGCATAACAGATGCATCCAAAGACCTTCAGATGAGCCAGTGATGGCTTAAATCCGAACCAAGCCTCAAATGGAGTTTTCTGAGCTAGAGCCTTGGTTGGAAGTCTGTTTTGAATGTAGGTTGCAGTGTTAACTGCTTCAGCCCATAGATTCTTGGGCAGATTCTTCTGAATCATCAAGCACCTAGCCATATCCATCAAGCTCCTATTCTTCCTTTCACTTACACCATTTTGCTGAGGTGTATAAGTGTTGGTAAGCTGATGTTTAACACCTGCCTTGTCATAGAGGGCTTGGAACTGAGCTGAGGTATATTCAGTCCCATTATTAGACCTTAGGGTCTTCAGCTTGCAGCCTGTTTCAGTCTCAGAAGTTGTTTTAAACTTCCAAAACACAGAGGCCACTTCTGATTTCTGTTTCAAGAAGTAAAGCCAACAATATCTCGATAAATCATAAATAAACAGTATGAAATACCTATTTCCACTTAATGAATCAGTCTTCATGGGGCCACACACATCAGTGTGCACCAGTTGCAGTCTTTCAGAAGTTCTCTAGGCTTGATTCGAGGGAAATGGAAGTCTGGCCTACTTCCCTAGCTGACACACTTCACACACTTCCAGGTTTTGGACTGCACTTATAAAATTTTCAGCCAAACCACTCCTACACATGTGTTCCATGGATTTGTAATTGGCATAACCAAGCCTTTGATGCCAAAGCTTGGATTCATCTGTTGTTGCTGCATAGGCAGTGTCTGAGTCCTTTGTCCAGTCAACTACAAAGCTTTTATCAGCCATAGGGACTGTCATTAGCTTGGATCCACTTGGATCACTAATTTGGCACTGATTGTCCTTGAACACTATAGAATACCCTTTCTCCAGCAATTGAGCTATGCTGAGCAGGTTCCTGTCAATTTCAGGCACCAAAAGCACATTTGAAACCACTTTGGCACCTGTGGGAGTGCATATCAGCACATCACCCTTGCCTTCTACTTTTATGAAGTGGCAATTACCAATTTTAACTTTGGTTCTGCAGCTTCTGTCCAATAACTTGAAGATTGCAGCATCAGGTGTCATATGGTTGGTGCATCCACTATCTAGGAGCCAACCAGTTGAGAGCCTTCCCTGTCCAGCTGAACATGCCACAACAAAGACTTGCTCCTCTTGATCATTGTTTTCTTTGGCCACTCGAGCTTCTGCCTTCACTTGTTGGGAATGACTCTGCATTGGTTTACCTTTGCTTTTACAGACTCTCTCAACATGACCCTTCCTTTTGCAATGCTGGCATACAACATCTGGATTGAACCAGCATTTTTCTTCTGGATGACCAGCCCTTTTGCAGTGCTTGCAAGTCTGACCCTCTTTTCTTGCAGCATCAAATCTTGGCTTATCTTTCCAGGCCTTCTTGCCTTTGTAGGCAGTATTTGTTCTTGCCTGAAAGGCACCTTCCTGATGCTCCTCCAGTCTGCTTGCTCTCTTCTGCTCTTGAGCATATAGAGCATTAATCAACTCTGTCAGGGAGATGCTGGACAAGTCCTTTGAGTTCTCGAGAGATGAGATTTTTGCCTCATACCTCTCAGGCAAAGTTGCAATGACCTTCTCTACTATCCTAGCTTCATTAAACTGCTCTCTAAGGAGCCTAATGTTGTTAACCATAGCCATAATCCTGTCAAAGTCTTGCTTGACAGTTTCTTCTTCCTTCATTTTCAAATTCTCGAAATCTCTTCTCAAATTCAACAACTGTTGCTGTCTTGTCCTCTCTGTCCCTTGAAACTCCTCTTGTAACTTGTCCCAGGCCTACTTTGGTGTTTCACAAGCCATAATCCTTGTGAAGATCACATCTGACACTGAGTTCTGGATGCAAGACATGGCCTTATGCCTCTTGGTCCTCTCATCAGCATGCTGCCTGATCTGAGCCACTGTTGGATTGGCTCTAAGTGGTTCTGGTTCAACATCTGAGTTGACCACCTCCCACAGATCGAAAGCCTGCAGGTAGGTCATCATTTTGACCACCTATATGTGATAGCCTTCTCCATTGAAGACTTGAGGTGCAACTGATGAAAAGCTTGATGAAGCCATGGATTTGTATAACAGATCCCTTAAGTAATAGGCTCTAGATACCAATTGTTGGTGTTAGAACAGAAACAGACAAGCTTAGCTTGTGTCTTATGCAACAAGCCTCGGTGCTTGCTGAGCAAACAAACAGATTCGAGCAAAAGAAAGAAGAAACAAGCTAAGGAAATTGGAGAGTATATTTTGATGAACAAAGCTGATTTCATTCATTAGATTAACAATGGCATAATGCCAATACATAAACCAAGCACTAAGCTTGTCAAAAAAAAGTAAACAAACACCTAATGGTTACCTAACACCACTAAGCATTGAAACTTGAAGAAATTAACTTGTGCATACAAGCAAAGCTGAATTAACAGCTCATACATCAGCAAAGTACATCAATCATCTACCTAACCTTGTTCCAAATGAACTAATTACATTTCATTAACTAAAATGTTACAAAATGAACAAAACTTGATCAACCGAGCTTGCTGCTGTAGCATCTACCTTGCTCTACCTTCATGGCTTGCTTTCGATCAAGTGTTGGCTGCATGCTGACCAACTTCAACATCCTGGACTAACTGTCAAGATTGTTTTGCAAGTAGAGCAAGTTCTCCAAGCTTTTCAATGAATACGTCTCTCATTTTCATTCTGCTGAATTCATTTCCACGCATAATTTTTTAGGAAATTCGAAAAGATATTGTATACATTGAAGCGCATGCTACTGCTTTAATAAGAACCTCCCTTCCCCTTCAAGATATCGTTTGCTGCTTTCAGCCCTCAAGTTTGGTAAGGACCTTTTTTTTTTTTTGGTGAAAGTGAGGACCTTATCTTTGATATGCCTCAAAGTTAATGTTTTCGAAAGCTCCCACAAAGAAGGGACACCCAAGTAGACGCCCGAATTATTTGCCACCTCTATATTAGTCTCTTCTTGAATCAACTTTTCGTTGACCCTTCAAGAGTATTCACACTAAAAACGTTGCTTGATTTATCGTACTTGACCCTTCGTCCAGAAGCTGTACAGTATTCTTGAAAGTTCATCATTCTCCTACAATTTAACGAATTAGCTTCCAAAAAGAATAGAGATTGTTCACGAATAACAAATGTGACACTATTGGATAATGACTACGAAGGCTAATCCCAGAAATAAAACTAGACTCGACTGTAAGGCTAATCATACGAGAGAAGACATTCACAACGAAAAGGAAGAGGTAAGGTGATAGAGGGTCACCTTACCTTAGACCTCTAGATGGATAGTTCTTTCTACTGGATTTACCATTACTAAGCAAAGTGTAAGAAACACTCCTCACACACTCGATTATCCCATCAATCCATGTTAAAGCAAATCTCATTTTTCTTAAAATAGTATCCAGAAATCTCCACTCTACTCTTTCATGTCGAGCTTCCAAGCAACCTCATATTTCTTACCCCTCTTCTTCAATTTCAAATGATGAAAACCTCTTGAGCAATTAAGATGTTATCATGTATTTGTCTACCTACCACAAAAGCACTTTGATTATTCATAATCACTACCCCTAGAACCCCTTTCAATATATTCAAGATGATCTTCGATATGATTTTATAGGCAAAATTATAAAGATTAATTAGTCTAAATTATGTAATTAATTCAAAAATTTAGTCTTCGAATTAAAATTATCTCAATCTCATTTAAACCCATCAAAATTTCCTTCCTAAAAAAAAACTCTTAATAGCTTCCAAATCATCATTTTAATAATTTCCCAATAATTATGATAGAAAATTCCACTAAAATCATTCGTAAAATAAGAGAATAATTTAATTGTTTTATATGCTTAACTTGTACAATATAAGTAAAATCTTATAATTTTATCTCCAAATTCTCTCAACACAATTTTCTAATTCTTATTTATAATCTCATTTGTATCTAACAGATATCCAATTTAAAGTTAAATAGTCTTTTTATATAATGAATTATATTTTATTTGAATCTTCTCTTAAATTAATTAGAGTGAACTTTCTTACTTAATATTAACTGTTCCATAAAGTATTCAAAGTTTTCAAACAGATTTATTTTTTAAGTGTAGTTAATAACCGTAATAAAAACTCAATTTTATAAGCGATGAATTTATATTAAAAATTATTTAATAAATTAATAAAATATAAGTTTGAGTTCATCTATTTTTACATTTCTTTCACCTACTTAAATTAATTCCTAATTTTCCTTATTTTTTAAAAAATTATTCCTAATTTTTTGTACAGGAAATATAATCGATGTGAAAATGATAGAGTTGGGAAAGAACATGGTTAAACATTGTGCAGGGCTGCCATTAGCCATTGTTGTATTGGGAGGAATTTTGGCTACAAAGAAAAATTCGTTAATCGAATGGCAAAAAATATCTGACAATGTAAAATCATCCTTGAAGAGAGGCAAAAATCAAGGACCAGAGGATGTGTTAGCATTAAGTTATGATGATTTGCCTCCCTATCTAAGACCATGTTTCCTCTATCTAAGCCATTTTCCGGAGGATTATATGATAGATGTGGATAGATTGATTCAATTATGGGTTGCTGAAGGTATTGTGTCATCAAAGGAAGAAGAAAGAGATGGTGGGGAAATTGTGGAAGATGTGGCGGAATCTTATTTAACGGAGCTTGTGGAAAGGTGTATGATTCAACTACGAGAAAGAAATGAGGCAGCCTCAGAGATCAGAGTGACCTCAAAGGTCAAGACGATTCAGATGCATGATCTGATGAGAGATCTTTGCTTATCAAAGGCAAAACAAGAAAATTTTGTCTTCATTGTTGATGGATCGAATGCATCTTCATTATCTATGATTCGGAAGGTCCGTAGGGTTTCTGTGCAAGTGTCTTTTTTCATACAATGCATTAAAAGTCCAAGTATTCGGTCACTTTTGTTCTTCAATCAGTTCTTTCCGGAGGAGGCATTAGAAAAATCTTTGCCCTTGGAAGTGTTGAACTACGTTAAAAAATATTATGACGATTGTTGTAATCCACTATTTTGGATTCTTCTGATTTTGGTAGGTTCTACAAGATATCTTAAAATTCGGGGATTTTGGAGATACATGTTCAACAACTTCAAATTGCTAAGAGTCCTAAACTATGACAAAAGAAGGTCATATTGTTTTTGGCTCGGGTGGGATTTACCCAGTGATATAGGGAATCTCATCCATTTAAGATTCTTGAGTCTAAAGGATCATGAGTTCTTCTTGAGAAAGTTGCCATCATCTCTAGGCAACTTAAGGTGCTTGCAAACCTTGGATTTAAGAGTTAATTTTCCCGAAATCCATGTACCTAATGTGATATGGAGGATGGAGCAACTAAGACATTTATATCTCCCTTCCGACTGTGAAAGCAGTACTAAGTTGAACTTGGGTACTTTGAGAAAACTCCTAACACTTGTGAACTTCAACACCAAGAATTGTTATCTGAAGGATCTTATCAACATGACAAATCTTAGAGAGTTGGAGATAAATTTGCCCTTCAATATTGAAAATTTCAAAGTGTCGGGCGAGAATCCACCCATAATCGGTAGTAAATATCTTCATTCCTTGTTTATTATTGACAGGGCGGGCGAATCAATAGATCCAACACATTTGGCCCACCTCCTTTCAAATTGTACAAGTATTTGCAAGTTGAGTATAGCAGCAGACATAAGTAAGTTACCAGAGTCTCACTACTCTTCACATCTCGCTTACATAAGGTTGAGATGGTGCAAGTTTGAGGAAGACCCAATGCCAACACTAGAGAAGCTGCCTAACTTAAGGATTCTTGAATTCGAATATACTTTAGAAGGAAAGGAAATGTTTTGCTCTGCTCAGGGTTTTCCTAAACTTGAGTCTCTAATCTTTGACCAGCTCGGCAAATTGGAGGACTGGAAGGTGGATAAAGGAGCCATGCCTTCTCTTCAGCGATTGGAGATCACGTATTGCAAAAGACTGAAGATGCTTCCAGAGGGATTGAGGTTCATTACAACCCTCAAAGAACTGAAGATTGAATCAATGCCAAAGGCATTCAAAGATAAATTGGAGGAAGGAGGAGAAGATTTCTACAAAGTCCAACATGTTCCTTCTATCATATTCCAAAACTGTGGCTAATAGATTGAATGATAATTGAGAGGTAATTTCATAACCTCTAGTTTAGGAAATGATTCCTACTTTCTTTGCTGCTTATATATCTTTCGTTTTTGACAATGTCTCACATTCTCACTCAATTTGTCAACACACCAACGAATAATTACTTTTATAAAAAGTCAAAGGAAGTCAGACATTGATCTTTTTAGTTTTACTTTTCAGGTAAAGACGCCATTTTTTCACCTGCTACTGCTATTCACGGGATCAAAGCTAGATTTAAAACTCTTATTATAAGTGACGTGTGAAAGTGTGTTATATGGTGAGATTTGGAATTATCTTCTCTCTTGTATATATCTATGGTTGTTGACATCAGACTGGTTGACTGTTTGACAATAAAACGGTTGCAAGATAAGGTATGGGAAGAATGGGAGGTGTCTGGATTAGCAAGGTACCAAACCCCTCCTCCATTTCAATTTCCTTCAATCTAATTTAATTGCACATTCATTTTTGTCTTTTAAAACATAAAATTGCAGATAAGGAGACGTCACTGACCTTTGTTCCCACATAGCTTTGGTTTGCGGCCACCATTCCTATATTTATTTGTTAGCTTTGCTTTCTCTTTCTTTTTTTTCCCTACTTAAGTCTGCTTGAGTCTTTTTCTTTTTTTATATGTACTTCATGTAATAGTAGAAGCCAAGGCAGGACCATGCTTTTCTGTTGTAAAATTCATCACTTCGTTGTCTATGTTCATTTCTACTCTTCAGTTTACTTAAATATAATTGTTTGATATATATTTGAATATGGAGAATATAATCTTTTTAATATATACATATTTTAGAAAAAAATTGAATACACGAATGTTGGACACATTTCCCATTTCAACATATTTCTTTATTTTATGCAAGTCGATTGTTATTTTGACATATTACTACCACAATTCCGCTTAATGGATTAACGACTTTCATTCATGTGGAGACTAAAATTTTAAAATTCAAAAGTAGAGGGACTTAAAATGATCTGATTGGAGAAAATAGACTAAATCTATAACTATACTCATAGTATAAGACTAGTATTAAAACTAAAATTTCAAAATTAAAAAAATACAAAATTGAAGTTGACAAATTCAAAAAATATACATATTAAAATTGATCAAATTAAAAGTGCACTGACTAACCTTAATTTTTTTGTTAATCTTTCTTTTCCCTTAATTAAATGTACATGACGTATATTATATATCTTAATATATAAATATTTTTTTAAATTAAATATATGTATGTTGGACACATATTCAAGTTTGATATTCATCTTAAATATTGGTGAACTAGTAGTTGATGAAGTATTATATACATTCTTGGAATGCTCCATTCAACGAATTTATTTCAGCTCCATATGCTTAAAACACTTCCCATTTCTAACATATTTCCTCATTTTGGGTAACCCGATTGGTATACAACGTAATCTTTTTCATTGTTTAGTATCCTAATCCTTAACTCAACAATCTTTGTTACGATAGGGTCCAATGATTGCAATTCATCTCGACACTTCCAAAGCAGAAAACAAAAAAATTAAATTAAATTTCACCGATTAATTACATGTCAACACATATAATCCAGGATATGTTTATCTCGAAGATTAAATAAGATAAACTAAATCACAAAGAAAATAAACGAGTAAGCATAATATAGAAATTCCAAATTACATTATCTAACAAAAAATCAAAAAGAAATAAATGGTTGCATTTCATTCTGTAGGGATTATATCTACCAAATCTATATATATATATATATATATATATATATATATATTAGAGAGAGACCTCATCATCCTCAAGGAGTAAGTGGTTAAGCATGAACTTGATGGGAAGGCCACAAGTCGGTGGTGGTCAAACCATGAGTTGATTATGAGTAGTTTCATGTTATGCAAAAAAATGTTAGTTAAAATTTTAGTTGACCGCTGCATTTTGAGGTTGAGAGTTTAATAAAACGACACGTTTCGATGTTTAATGAAAACGGTGCGTATTGAAAGTTTGATACAACTAGTCAAGTAACAAGCCTGTAACAAACTTTGTAAGTACCAATTCTGAAGCCTTACAGGAACTGCCAACTTTTAATTTTATTAGTAATCCTCGCTTTAAAAAAATATTCCAAATATGCTTCCTCACCTTATCATTTTTGTTATTTTTCAAGTGCCCTTACCATTTTATATTTACAATGGGTAAATTATAAAAATTGTCACCTAATTATTGCTTTCGTTCTATTTTAATCACTAAATTATAATTTCTAAACTTATCTATTAAATCAAGTTAGAATGTTCAACTTGATTTTTGTTTGTTATAAGTATCATATATTATAAAAATTAATTTTATTTTAATAATTATATAATATTGATTGAGTTATTATTTTAATTATAACATCTTATACCGATTGAGGGCTAAATTTAGAATTAGAACTAAATTGACAAATTTCAAAAATTTGAGCTTAAATTTATTTTTATTTTTAAGAATTTGAACTAAAATGAGAAATTTTGTAAATATTGAGGATTAAATTTGTTGGAAATTTAATATTTAGAATCAAATTTATGGAATGTCTAAACATTAGGGCTAAATTTGTTATTAGACCAATAAAAACAAGTTCATATCAATTTCCTTTCACTCATATAATTGAAACTAATGAGGAAGTGATCAAAATATTTAATTTCTAAAATTTAATGACTAAATAAAAGATTAACATTTAAGTGATCAAAATAGAATGAAATCAATAATTTGATGACCATTTTTATATCAGTAACCTATCCTAATCCATCTCACAACGAAATTTCTCCGTCTTTGCCTAATTTCTCCATCTTTGTCAAATTTAATAGAATTAACATTTTATTTAAAAATATCTTTAATCGTTTAATATATTTTTAATAAGTAAATGTTAATTCCGTTAAAATCATTTGTTTACATGTAAAAGTTAAAAATAAAAATATTGAGTTATATAATATGATTCTATTGAACTGATTCAATCATAAATTTTATTAAAAATAAAAATAAAAATCTACAGTAAACTACGGAAAAAAAACACTAATTTGCTTGAAAACAAGCTCGTTAAGTATAATGAGGAACCCTAAATTGACATATCAAATTGCGATAGCTCAGTTGTCCTTTTGATTCGAACCCACAACCTGAGTTGTTGAGGTGATCACCCAATGTCACTAGGCCAAGAGTTTGGGTTCTATTTACTAATTTGAAGTTGAGGCATATTGTTAAGAAGATTTCATTTTGACATGTTTAATTTTTTGAATTTAACTCGAATAAATTTATTTAACTCGACTTAAATTTTATTTCACTCAACTTGATTAAAAAAAATTTCAAATCAAGTTAAGATGATAAAATAGGATTCATTAACTCGATGTACTTGAAATTGTTTTCACAAGATTCGATTAAACGCTCAACCCGTTACATGAGATGATGTTTAGGGATTTTTTCTGTAAAATCATTTTTTTCTCAATCATTCCTCATAATATGGAAAATAATAAGTTAAGTTATGCCATTAGTCCTTGTACTTCACAAAAGTTGTGGATATAATCTCTATGCTTTAGTTTGGTCATTTTTAATAAATGTACTTTTCAAATTTGAAAATTTTAATCCTCGCCAAATGATAATTGTTAAATTCATTAAGTTAAGCTTTGTTATTTTCAAAATATTACATGACAAACAAATTATTATATGTGTAATGCCATGTCAACTTGTTATTTTCACATATACTCACCAGAATTCCACTTAATGGATGAACGACTTTCATTCGTGTGGAGATTGAAATTTCAAAATTCAAAAAGTAGAGAGACTTCAAATGATCTAATTGGAGAATATAGACTAAATCTATAACTATACTCATAGTATAGGACTAGTAATTGAATTTAACCAAATAAATTTAATTGCTACAATTTAAGTTAAAACTAAAATTTCAAAATTAAAAAATACAGAAACTGAAGTTGACAAATTCAAAAATATACATATTAAAATTGATCAAATTAAAAGTGCACTGACTAACCTTAATTTTTGTTAATATTTCTTTTCCTTAATTAAATGTTCATGACGTATATTGTATATCTTAATATATAAATATATATATTTTTAAATTAAATATATGTATTATATACATTATTGGAATGCTCCATTCAACGAATTTATTTCAGCTCCATATGCTTAAAACACTTCCATTTCTAACATATTTTCTCATTTTGGGTAACCTGATTGGTATACAATGTAATCTTTTTCATTGTTTAGTATCCTAATCCTTAACTCAATAATATTTGTTACGATAGAGTCTAATGGTTGCAATTTATCTTGACACTTTTGAAGGAAAAAATCAAATTTCACCGATTAATTACATGTCAACACATATAATTCACGAAGAAAACAAACGAGTAAACATAATGTAGAAATTCCAAATTACATTATCTAACAAAAATTCAATAAGATAAACTAAATCACAAAGAAAACAAACGAGTAAACATAATGTAGAAATTCCAAATTACATTATCTAACAGAAATTCAATAAGAAATAAATTGTTGCATTTCATTCTTTAGGGATGTGTGAGTCAAGATGTTCGAGTCTTGAAATGTAAGGTCGAAACAGGAGAAATATCCTAAAACTCGATGCTAAAAGATTTATAAAATTCAGTATAATCATGTTGTTTTCATTATAAAACTCAATGTTAAAATGTCTATGATTCAAAATTATGATACAAGAGAAAAATAGCTAACGATTTTAAATTCAAGGTGTGAGAAAATCCCAATCGCTAAGATATGAATGTTGTAAAATACCACTCAATCACAGCCACATTTGTTAGTATGACTACTTTGGATGAAAAGCTCTATTCCAAGTTATATATACACATAGAAATACACAGGAAGTGGATTAATGGTGTATTATTTAAGTAAAGAAAAAGGGTTCTAACTAAAAGAAAGAGTTGAAATCTTGAACCTCTAAATATTGGGTAACCGCTGGTGTTAAAAAGTGCATAAAGGTCCACGCTTATCTACAAGAAACAATGTATGAATCACATATGCCGTTTATATTCACTTTTTTTGCTCCACAAGCAATCCAAAACCATAAACAAAGGAATAGGCTTTTTTTGCCTTTTTTAAATAGTTTTCTTGTTTCTTTTCCGCTTTTTAAGTTCTTCAGTCAATTCAAGTTCAAAAAACCATACTAAATATATATATATATATATGTTTATATTTACTTTTCTTGCTACACAAGCAAGCCAAAACCATAAACAAAGGCATGCTTTTTTTTTTCCTTTTTCTAATGATTTTCTTGATTCTTTGTTGTTTTTAAAGCTCTTCATTCAATTCAAGTTCAAGAAACCATACTAAATATATATATATATATATATATTCACTTTTTTTGCTACACAAGCAAGTTGAAACCATAAACAAATGCATACATTTTATCCTTTTTAAATGGCTTTCTTGTTTCTTTGTTGTTTTTAGATTCTTCGTTCAATTTAAGTTTAAAAACTATATGTGCTTATATTCACTTTTCTTGCTACATAAACAAGCCCAAACCATAAACAAAGGCATACCTTTTTTTTTTTTCCTTTTTTACTGTTGTTGCTTTTAGATTCTTCATTCAATTCAAGTTCAAAAACTATACGATATATATATATATATATATATATATATATACATATATTATTCACTTTTCTTGCTACACAAGTCAACCAAAACCATAAACAAAGGCATAACTTTTTCACTTTTTTTAAAATGATTTTTTCGTTGCTGCTTTTTTAAATTTTTATTCAATTTAAGTTCAAAAAGCCCTAATATATATATATTAAGAGAGAGACCTCATCATCCTCAAGGAGTAAGTGGTTAAGCATGAACTTGATGGGAAGGCCACAAGTCGGTGGTGGTCAAACCATGAGTTGATTATGAGTAGTTTCATGTTATGGAAAAAAGATGTTAGTTAAAATTAGTTACTTGAGAGCTGCATTTTGAGGTTGAGAGTTTAATGAAACGAAACGTTTTGATGTTTAATGAAAACGGTGCGTATTGAAAGTTTGATACAACTAGTTGAGTAACAAGCCTGTAACAAACTTTGTAACTACCAATTTTGAAGCCTTAGGAACTGCCAACTTTTAATTTTATTTGTAATCCTCGCTTTAAAAAAATATTCCAAATATGCTTCCTCACCTTATCATTTTTGTTATTTTTCAAGTGCCCTTACCATCCTATATTTTCAATGGGTAAATTGTAAAAATGGTCACCTAATTATTGCTTTCGTTCTATTTTGATCACTAAATTATTAATTTTTTCAATTTAATTACTAAATTGTTTGAAATTAAATATTTTGATCACTCTCCCATTAATTATCGTTAGATAAGTGATAGGAAGTTAATGTGGGCTTTTTTATTGGTCTAATAACAAATTTAATCATCTAATGTTTGCACATTCTATTAAATTGATTTTAAATATAAAATGTTCAATAGATTTAACCCTAAATGTTTACAAAATCTATTGTTAGAGTTCAAATCCTAAAAATTTCAATAAATTTAGTCCTCAAAATTTGTAAATTTAATTTTAATTCCAAAATTTTAGAAAAGGAAAGATATATTTTATGGTATATAAAAGAAAATCTAGCTCCATCCAACATTTTAAAGTCTTTTCTTTTCTCTTCACATTTTCATGGCAACGAAAAAACCAACTCATGGATGAATTAAGCAAATTAAATAAAATCAAATAAATCGAACAAGGAATTTAATTAAAAAGAAATTCTTCACATGCAGCAAGGAGGGACTTCCTCTGGTGGAATCAAGGGCATTGATAGAAACAGCTCAGGCTCGAACAAGAACTTCACTGGGCTTAAGATCAGGAACAGACACATCGGATCAAAGCTGCAACACCTCAGGTCCACCAAACCGAGGCAGCAACACCGCACTGCAACTGTTGACATAGCACAATGATATGATAACTCCATAAAGGG
Source organism: Gossypium raimondii (assembly GCF_025698545.1). Classification (NCBI taxonomy): domain Eukaryota; kingdom Viridiplantae; phylum Streptophyta; class Magnoliopsida; order Malvales; family Malvaceae; genus Gossypium; species Gossypium raimondii. Next base: position 5,289,386 of record NC_068575.1, read on the forward strand.
TTTGGGTTTTAAGCTTTGAAGTTCCCTTTATTCTACTCAAATTTCCTGAATTTCAGCTCCTTCCTTTTGTTAAATGAAGGAAAAGCAAAGGAGAGACGGAAGTGTGTTAATCCACATAGTAAAAAGTGATTATGTGACTTGTGAGTGGGGGACTAGGGGGCGTGGAGGAAGAAGAAGATGAACATTGCATAATCAATTTTTAATTGCTTATTACATTCATAATTAAATAAATAAAAATCTCTAACCTAATCTATTAAATCAAGTTAGAATGTTCAACTTGAGTTTTGTTTGTTATAAGTATCATATATTATAAAAATTAATTATATTTTAATAATTATATAATATTGATTGAGTTATTATTTTAATTATAACATTTGATACCAAATTGAGGGCTAAATTTAGAACTAGAACTAAATTGACAAATTTCGGAAATTTTGAGCTTAAATTTATTTTTATTTTTAAGAATTTGAACTAAATTGAGAAATTTTGTAAATATTGAGGATTAAATTTTTAGAAATTTTATATTTATAATCAAATTGACGGAATCTCTAAACATTAGGGTCTAAATTTGTTATTAGATCAATAAAAACAAGTTCATATCAATTTCTTGTCACTCATCTAATTGCAACTAATGTGGAAGTGATCAAAATATTTAATTTCTAAAATTTAATGACTAAATAAAAATTAATATTTAAGTGATCAAAATAGAATAAAATCAATAATTTGATGACCATTTTTGTGCTGTACCTTATCTTAATCCATCTCACAACGAAATTTCTCCATCTTTGCCTAATTTCTCTGTTTTTGTCAAATTTTAATAGAATTAACATATTTATTTAAAAATATATTTAATCGTTTAATATATTTTTAATAAGTAAATGTTAGATCCGTTAAGGGTCAATTTATTTACATGTAAAAGTTAAAAATAAAAATATTGAGTTATAAATAAATAACAAATGAAATTATATATATAATTTATATATACAAAATTCTTTTAATTAAAGATGAAATTATATATATAAATAACAAATGAAATTATATATACAAATTTATAAGTGAAAATATACATAGTTATATTCATAAAAAGTACATATGACAATATACAAACAAGGTTATAAAGTACATAGGAATATAGCTTTCTTGCTTGTATTCTCATTCTATTGATGATTAATGCTGCTTTCTAATTTTTTCTAAATTTAATAGAACTATTACTACTAAAAGTATAAAAGGGCAATGATTTGAAATTGTTTTTATAATTAAGTACTGCTTCTTGCAATTGTTTTCCCAGCAAGATTGCGGCACTCACATCTTGAAATCCAAATTCAAGATTTTAAAGAATTTTCTGAGCTCGATCACTATTATGGCTTTGTCTGCTGTGACATCTGCAGTGACAACAATTGGCAACCTGCTAACTGAGGAAGCCATATTCCTATGGGGCGTGGAGGAGCAAGTTGATCGTCTGCAAACAGAGCTCAAATGGATGCAAAGATACTTAATGGAGGCCGAGACAAAACAATCAAAGGATGAGATGATTCGTCTTTGGGTTGCTGAAATCAGAGAGCTTGCTTATGATGCCGAGGATGTTGTCGAGGAATTTGCTCTCAAGATTGGATCCAAAAACAAAGGAGGTCTTCAGAGTTGTATTAAAAGATCACCCTGCTGTTTGAAAGAGGGATGGGCGCTCCACAAAACCAGGTCAAAATCGAGAAAATCAAAGAAAGAATCAACGACTTGGTCCGAAAACTACAGGCCTACGGAGTAAAGGACAGAGGAGAAGTATCAAGTTCTTCAACTGAAAGACGAGAATTAAGGCGGCCCTATCCACATATTATGGATGATAATATTGTTGGACTAGTTGATGATACCGAGGGATTGGTCAAAGTTCTTACGAGGGAAAGTAGATGCAAGGTTGTTACAATATGGGGTATGGGTGGTCTGGGAAAGACCATCTCGCCAAGAAAATATATCACCATAGTCAGGTCATTGATTATTTCGATCACTTGGCTTTTTTATATGTTTCTCAACCATGCCAGAAAAGAAATGTTTGGGAAGACATTCTATATGGTTTCAAAACTTTAGATAAAGAGGACAGGAAGATAAGAGATGAAGCATTAGCAGAGAAGTTGTATAACATTTTGGAGGTTAAAAAGTGTCTGGTGATACTTGATGATATTTGGACCAGTGAAGCTTGGGATAGTCTAAAACCTGCCTTTCCAGTTGCAACGGGCCGTGACAGCAATAGCAAGATATTGCTCACCTCTAGAAACAAGGGGATAGTTTCATATGCTGACATAAGAGGTAAAATTTTCTTAATTAGGTAAAATTGAATACTCTTATTCCTTTTATGAAAAATAACTATGTATATTATTTCAGAGTTGAAGTGCCTAAACAATCAACAAAGTTGGGAATTGTTTCAAAAGATTGTATTTCCTCAAACAGGTAAATATAGATATAGCAAAATTCTTGTTATATGCTAAATTTATTTTCATTTTAAATTTTTTGACAATAATTAAAATTAAAATATATAAAATCTATTTTATTTAAAATTTCAAAACCTTAATATGAAATAAATAAAAGAAATCAAGGCTTTGGAGTTTATCAATTAATGGTACATGCACGTAAATATAATTAATAGGTAAATTTATTATCTTTTATATTGTAATTTTTAATAACTTCGCTATTACTTATCGGGAATACATTATATTAGGGTCATCTTAAAAATATAGTTTTAGGCACCAATAAAATAGTGTTATATCGTTAAATTTTTAAGATAATTAAGAATTATTTTACACTCATTTATATTTAATAATTTCTCCAACTTAATTTAACTTTAAGGGTAAACTGCCAAAAGAGTCACTTTTGTTTGGCTCAGGTTACATTTTAGTCACTTATGTTTGAAATATTACGTTTTAGTCACTTATGTTATCGCATTGTGACATTTTAGTCACTGAGCCGTTATTTTCTATTAACGGTGTAACAGTAAGCTGATGTGGCACTTTAAATCATCATTTCAAACAAAACTTCTAGGTTAATTTATACAATCGGTCCCCATATTTTTTTGTTTGGAGCAATTTAATTTTTTTTCTTTTATTTTTTTAACTTTCTTTCTTTTCCATTCTATTATGCTTCTCCATTTGTTTTCCTCCCTTCTCTATTTTTTTCAACCCGGTTTTTCTATGCTTTATTTTTTTGAACAATTTAAAATTTTCGAGTGAGGCGAGCTTGTGGACTAGTTACAAATGGAAAACATAGAAAAACTATGTTAAAAGAAATGAAGAAGGAAGGAAAATAGAGGGAGAAGCAGAAGAGAAAGGAAAAAATAAGTTAAAAGAACATAAAAGAAATTTTTTAAATTGTTGAAAATGAAAAAATATAGGGACCAATTGTAGAATTTAACTTAAATTTTTTGTTTGAAATGATGATTTAATGTGCCACATCAACTTACCGTTACACTGTTGTCACCAATTAATGACTTAGTGACTAAAATGTTACAACAAGATAATGTAAGTGACTAAAACGTAACATTTCAAACATAAGTGACTAATATGTAACCTAAGCAAACAAAAGTGACTATTTTGGTAGTTTACCCTTAACTTTAATTAAATTATTTAAAATAAATAATTTTTTAAATTATAAATAAACATCTTTTCTTCTTTTACAAATTTTAATCATTTTGTTTTTTTCGTAAGTTAATATTTTTTTATTTTGTGCAACCAATTTTTAAAAAATAGTAATTTTTGTGCAATATTTTTCATGTCATTAATACATAATTTTGATAATTATTTTATCCTGAACCAAAACCTCGAACCTTAAACTCGAAACCCTGAACCTAAACCTTGAACCCCGAATCTCGTAGTTTAAGGTTTGGATTCGAGATTTAAAGTTTAGAATTCGAGGTTCAAGTTTAAAGTTCAAGGGTTCAGGATTATGGGTTACGAGTTTTAGGATTCATGATTCAAGGGTTTGGAGTTTTATGTTTTGGATCTAGGTTTTAGAATTCAAGATTCAAGGTTTAGGGTAAAAAAATTACCAAAATTATGTGTCAATGACATGGAAAAAATTGTTGAAATGTTATTAAATAATTAGAAATGGACCATAAATAATGTAGTCAGAAGAGCCCATAAAATAATATCTTTATGGATGAGTGTATAATAATTCATGTCTTTAAAATTTGATGATGAGACAAAAAAATTTTAATTTTTAGGATCATCCTAATGTAAGTTATTACCTTATCTTAATTATTGGACTATATGTTTGTTTAGTTTCTTAACCACTTTCGTGGTATTCTTTTATATGTTTATCCTGGATCCTTGCATCAGAAAGATGGAGGCGCACGTAAACCATTCTTATCAAGAGTAAAGCCCAAGAAAGATGTAGTTGATTCGAACAACCAGCACATCTCTTTACGACCCTATTTAGCAAACCAATCCGCTAACCTATTGGCTTCTCGTCTGATAACATTGACTTTCAAAGAAGAAAGTTGCATGACCAGCTTATCAAAAACCTGAAGGACTAGCCTTAATCTCCATCTTCGATCTTGACTCTTCTTCTTAATATTCGAAGCAATAGTCTGGGAGTCAGTCTTGATTGTCACATTGGTTCATTTGTTCTTCATAGCTAATTCAATCCATCCAACCATAGCTTTAGCCTCGACAACCTCACATGAATCTACTTAATCCTTTTACCAATCCCATCCAGCATCTTCCCACTTAAATTTCAGCTTATTACTCTAATACCAGCACAAGCTATTAAGGTGTCGAATGCCCCATCACAAATTAACTTTAACCCAACCTTCTGGTGGTTTCTCCCAAATATCAGCACAAGTTTTTGACTTCCTAGTTCGATCAGAGTTATTGTTTGAACAGAGGATCCATTGAGCAGATAAGAATTCATTCATGGAGCAATTAATCCTTCGAATAATTCTCTCCAAACCAAGTTTCACACCTCCAATTGTAAGCTCACACCTAGCTTTCCAGATGTGCTAGCAAGTGAAAACAATTCTAACTTTGAAATCCTCCCTCATACAAGGCATTTGTAACAACTTTGAGAACCATCTGTCAAATGATTGAGTTGATCATTTAGCCCTTGAAGACCAAAACAAGCCTCATACTATATTCCCCTAACCCAATTACAACTAAGAATAATATGTTCAAAGTCTCATCTTCAATACCACATTAACAACAAAATTGAGTTCGAAACGCACTTTCTTTTCCACGGATTAAAACGAGATGGAATGGCATTATGACACAATTTCCATAAGAAAATTTTAACTTTCTTCGGTACCTGTAAGCTCCAAATAGCTTTCCAAGTGCTCCTATCAATTAAGTGAGAGCTGGAAGGTTGTAAAGAAGACTCATTTCCATAGTGCTTTCTCAACTCCTTGTACCATGACTTCATCGGATATTGACCAACAGCTGTAAACGGCCACACCAATTTATCTTGTTCATCTGTTTCATGAAGAGGAACTTTAAATTTCGTAATTTCAATTTCTTCTAACCATATTGAGATACTGGGTAAGTCCCAATTTAGTTCTTCTAAACAAATGATCTCAGCAACCATATATCTTCCCAAATACGGATGCTTTTGCCATTTAGCACTTGCCAAATCAAAGTCTCCTTTTAAAAACTCTTTCCCTTCAAGAGCACTACTCAATACCCGTGATGACCTAGCTCCCTTTTTAGCTTCAAGGAAATTAGAAGTCGGGAAATAAAGTCCTTTTAAAATCCTAGCCCAAAGAGCATCAGGATCCTGGACTAACTGTCAAGATTGTTTTGCAAGTAGAGCAAGTCCTCCAAGCTTTTCAATGAATTCGTCTCTCATTTTTCTACTATTGGATAATGACTACCAAGGCTAATCCCAGAAATAAAACTAGACTCGACTCTATTAATAATCATACGAGAGAGGACATTCACAACAAAAAGGAAGAGGTAAGGTGATAGAGGGTCACCTTACCTTAGACCTCTAGATGGATAGATTTTTCCACTAGATTTACCATTAATAAGCAAAGTGTAAGAAACATTCCTCACACACTCGATTATCCAATCAATCCATGTTAAAGCGAATCTCATTTTTCTTAAAATAATTTCCAGAAATTTCCACTCTACTCTGTCATATAGCTTCCAAGCAACCTCATATTTCTTACCCCTCTTCTTCAATTTCAAATGATGAAAACCTCTTGAGCAATTAAGATGTTATCATGTATTTGTCTACCTACCGCAAAAGCACTTTGATTATTCATAATCACTACCCCTAGAACTCCTTTCAATATATTCACCATGATCTTCGATATGATTTTATAGGCAAAATTATAAAGATTAATTAGTCTAAATTATGTAATTAATTCAAAACATTTAGTCTTCAGAATTAAAATTATCTCAATCTCATTTAAACCCATTGGAAATTTCCGTTCCCTAAAAAAAACTCTTAATCGCTTCCAAAACATCCTTCTTAGTAATTTCCCAATAATTATGATAGAAAATTCGCTAAAATCATTCGTAAAATAAGAGATTAATTTAATTGTTTTATATGCTTAACTTGTACCATATAAGTAAAATCTTATAATTTCATCTCCAAATTCTCTCAACACAATTTTCTAATCCTTATTTATAATCTCATTTGTATCTAACAGGATATCCAATTTAAAATTAAATAATCTTTTTATATAATAAATTATATATTTATTTGAATCTCCTCTTAAATTAATTAGAGTGAAGCTTCTTATTTAGTATTGACTGTTCCATAAAGTATTCAAAGTTTTCAAATAGATTTATTTTTTAAGTATAGTTAATAACCGTAATAAAAACTAAATTTTATAAGTGATGAATTTATATTAAATATTATTTAATAAATTAATAAAATATAAGTTTGAGTTCATCTATTTTTGCATTTCTTTTACCTACTTAAATTAATTCCTAATTTTTCTTATTTTTTTAAATTTATTCCTAATTTTTTATACAGGAAATTATATCGATGAGGAAATAAAAGAGTTGGGAGAGAACATGGTTAAACATTGTCCAGGGCTGCCATTAGCCATTGTTGTATTGGGAGGAATTTTGGCTACAAAGAATAATTCATTAAACGAATGGCAAAAGATATCTGACAATGTAAAATCATACTTGAAGAGAGGCAAGGTCCAGAGGATGTGTTAGCATTAAGTTATGATGATTTGCCTCCCTATCTAAGACCATGTTTCCTCTATCTAAGCCATTTTCCGGAGGATTATATGATAGATGTGGATAGATTGATTCAATTATGGGTTGCTGAAGGTATTGTGTCATCAAAGCAAGAAGAAAGAGACGGTGGGGAAATTGCGGAAGATGTGGCGGAATCTTATTTAATGGAGCTTGTGGAAAGGTGCATGATTCAAGTACGAAGAAGAGATGTGGCAACCTTCCAGGCATGATCTGATGAGAGATCTTTGCTTGTCAAAGGCAAAACAAGAAAATTTTGTCTTCATTGTTGATCGATCGAATGCATCTTCATTATCTATGATTCGGAAGGTTCGTAGGGTTTCTGTGCATGAGTTTTTTTTCATACAATGCATTAAAAATCCAAATATTGGGTCACTTTTGTTCTTCAATCAATTCTTTCCGGAGGAGGCATTAGAAAAATCTTTGCCCTTGGAAGTGTTGAATTACGTTAAAAAACACTATGACGATTGTTGTAAGCCACTATTTTTTATTCTTCTGATTTTGGCACGTTCTACAAGACGTCATAAAATTCGGGGAATTTGTAGATACATGTTCAACAACTTTAAATTGCTAAGAGTCCTAAACTATGAGATAAGAAGAACACCTGATCTTTTTGGAGGGTGGATGTTACCCAGTGCTATAGGTAATCTCGTCCATTTAAGATTCTTGAGTCTAAGGAATCTTAAATTCCAATGGTCAAAGTTGCCATCATCTCTAGGCAACTTAAGGTGCTTGCAAACCTTGGATTTAAGAGTTGGTAATTGCAGAATTCATGTACCTAATGTGATTTGGAGGATGGAGCAACTAAGACATTTATATCTCCCTTCCAATTGTAAAAGCAGTACTAAGTTGAAGTTGGGTACTTTAAGAAAACACCTAACACTTGTGAACTTCAACACCAAGAATTGTTATCTGAAGGATCTTATCAACATGACAAATCTTAGAGAGTTGGAGATTTATGGGCCCTTTTATATTGAAAATTTCAATGAGGAGGAGTTGGGCGAGAATCCACCCATAATCGGAAGTAAATATCTTCATTCCTTGTCTATTATTAACTATGGCGAACACGGATCAGTAGATCCAAAACATTTGGCCGTCTCTTTTCTGGCTGTACAAGTATTTGCAAGTTGATTATAGTTTCAAATATAAGTAAGTTACCAGATTGCCACTCCTTGTCTTCAAATCTCGCTGACATAAAATTAAGTTTGTACAACCTTGAGGAAGATCCAATGCCAACACTAGAGAAGCTGCCTAACTTAAGGATTCTTAAACTCGTGTCTTTCGAAGGAAAGGAAATGTTTTGCTCTGCTCAGGGTTTCCCTAAACTTGAGTCTCTAAGCCTTTCGGGTCTCCACAATTTGAAGGAGTGGAACGTGGATGAAGGAGCCATGCCTTCTCTTCAGCGATTGGAGATTTGGGAATGCCGTCACTTGAAGATGCTTCCAGAGGGATTGAGGTTCATTACAACCCTCAAAGAACTGAAGGTTACATTAATGGGAAAGACATTCAAACATAGATTGGAGGAAGGAGGAGAAGATTTCTACAAAGTCAAACATGTTCCTAATATCATATTCCATGCCTGTTACCTATATTGAATGATAATTGAGAGGTAATTTCATAACCTCTAGTTTAGGAAATGATTCCTACTTTCTTTGCTGCTTATATATCTTTCGTTTTTGACAATGTCTCACCTTCTCACTCCATTTGTCAACACACTAATGAATAATTACATTTACTAAAAGTCAAAGGAAGTCAGACATTGATCTTTTTAGTTTTGCTTTTCAGGTAAAGACGCCATTTTTTCACCTGCTACTGCTATTCACGGGATCAAATCTAGATTTAAAACTCCTATTATAAGTGGCGTGTGAAAGTGTGTTATATGGTGAGATTTGGAATTATCTTCTCTCTTGTATATATCTATGGTTGATGACATCAGACTGGTTGACTGTTTGTTGTTTTCGTCAAATTACAATAAAACGGTTGCAAGATAAGGTATTGGAAGAATGGGAGGTGTCTGGATTAGCAAGGTACCAAACCTCTCCTCCATTTCAATTTCCTTCAATCTAATTTAATTACACATTCATTTTTGTCTTTTAAAACATAAAATTGCAGATAAGGAGACGTCACTCACCTTTGTTCCCACGTAGCTTTCGTTTGCGGTCACCATTCCTATATTTATTTTTTAGCTTTGCTTTCTCTTTCTTTTTTTTCCCTACTTAAGTCTGCTTGAGTCTCTCTTTTTTTATATGTACTTAATGTAATATTAGAATTTAGAAGCCAAGGCAGGACCATGCTTTTCTATTGTAAAATTCATCACTTCGTTGTCTATGTTCATTTCTACTCTTCAGTTTACTTAAATATAATTGTTTGATATATATTTGAATATGGAGAATATAATCTTTTTAATATATACATATTTTAGAAAAAATTGAATATATGTATGTTGGACACATTTCCGTTTCAACATATTTTCTTATTTTATGCAAGTCGATTGGTATTCAACATAATCTTTTCCGTCATCCTTAACTCAATAATCTTAATTGTTACGATATTATATTAGGTTTAATGGTTGCACTTCATCCCCACACTTCCAAAGCAAAAATAGGAAAAATTAAATCTTACCAACTAATAACACTTCTAAATTACATTGTCTTACAAAAATAAAAAAGAAAAAAAAAAAAGGAAGAAGATATAATTTGAATTTTTTATCAAATGGTTTAGCAAGCTATGCTTTATAAAAGGCAAAGGAATCCAAGGAATCAAAGATTCCAAAATCGATATTTAGATTCAAGATTTTGTATCCTCATGCTTTGCTTCTTATATCTACCAACAATATCTAGATGATAATAAACTAAAAATATATATATTCAAGGGAACCAAGATTTCAAATCCAACTTAATCGATTGAAAATTTCACATCCACTTAATTAACTCAAATGATATTTATTCAATAAGTTCAAATTAAAAACTGCAAGAATCTTCATTTATCTTTTATTCGAAATGTAATTGGGATTCAATGAAAATATTGAACATATAATGTGTGCACATGGAAATGTCCAAATCTTTAAATATAGGGTCGACATGGGAGAAATCTCTTAATACCCAACGTTAAATATTTATAAAATTCAATATCTTATTCGGATTAGGATACGAGCGAATAACAGCTAACTATTTGTAGTTCAAGGTGTGATAAAATCTCAGTAGCTAAGATATGAATGTTGCAAACTACCATACAAAATCACAGCCACATTTGTTAGTATGACTATTTTGGGTAATCAAGGAGAAAAAATGTTAGCTGTTGAGCAAACAAGGTGAACAAATTAGATATTCCAATTACGTTCAAGCACTTGACAAATCCTTTCTGCAATGGCTTCAGCACGCATCCTAGGATCTTCATCATCTGCAAAAACCGACCATTTCTAACAACTAAGCTAACATCACACATGATAATATATGTATATAACATATGTAGAAGATGATTACGTGGATTAAAAGCTATGTTAGTTTGACTCAACACATGACCATGGGACATGCAGGATTCTTCAATAATGATATGAAAATACTTGGAAGAAATATTAAATACATCAATATCTAACACTTACATCTAAGTTCGAGTAAAGTAAAACATGTCATTCTATCTAAACATGCAAAATATCCAAAACTCTTGATGAATGTTAGATACAAATATATAGAATGTACCCAAAATACCCATCTCAAACTCAGTAGAGAAATATCTAGCACTCAAAAGGCACTAGCTTCAACCAAGAACAAGGAAGTTTCTTCAAAGGCTTGATATACTTTCTTCACAGCCATATATATATACCCATATTAAGGATGATTGTTTTGGCAAAGAGGATGAGAAGATAGAAAGAAAACCTTTAATCCAATGACAATATTTGATTATAACAACATGACACATATAATTGTGATTAAAATTGCAGTCACAAACATGTTTGCAATCACATCATGTTAACGAATACTATCGCAATCAATTGCAATAAATATCCACAACAACAAGAGCCAGAATCCTAAAACAACAAAGATAATACATTACAGCTGTTAAGGAATTTTCAATAACGTATATACCTGCAAGATTTTCAGTGATGACACAACAAAGTTCACCACCAGACAACTTCCCGATCTAATGAAATTTTCAAACATATCATGTCATAAGTTTCAAGATCAACTGAAACATGCGGATACCAAGTATGATAAGAAATTAAATTAAGGATTTTCTACTGCAAACCTACCACGAAAACATAATTTTTATTTGGATCAAAGGCATAGCCCATCATGGCTGCATTATTGAGTCCATTTTCAGAGGAAAATCCTGAAACATGTTACAGGCAAATATTAATAAAAACAATGCACCAATACTTGAAAGGATTAAAATCACTGCTAACCTAAGACATTGAATCTAGCACCACTAGGAAACATCCGAAATGATACTTGTCTTTCAATGTTGAGATACATAGGTCCAAGTCTGCCATGTTGCGCCAAACGGGAATTCATCAACCTCTTGAGAACCTAAAGGATGAAAAGTTCCAGTCCAAGTTATATATAAAGACACACACACAGATAGACATGAAGAAAGTGGGTTAATGGTGTATTATTTAAGTAAAGAAAAAGTTGAAATCTTGAACCTCTAAATATTGGGTAACAGCTTGCGTTAAAAGTGCATCAAGTTCTGCTATTATCTACAAGAAGCAATGGAGGAATCACATACATTGTTTATATTCACTTTTCTTGCTACACAAGCAAGCTGAGTCCATAAACAAAGGCATACCTTTTTCTTCGTTTTTAAATGATTTTCTTGTTTTTTGGCTGCTTTTTATATTAAGAGAGAGAGATTGTGAGACCTCGTCATCCTCAAGGAGTAAGTGGTCCACCATGAAGATGATGGGAAGACCACGAGTCGATGGTGGTCGATCCATGAGTTGATTATGAGTAGTTTCATGTTATGAAATAAAAATGTTAGCTAAAGTTAGTTGAACGCTGTGTTTTAGGGCTGAGGGTTTAATGAAACTAAGTTTGATGTTGAATGAAAACGGTGCATATTGACAGTTTGTTACAACTGCTCAAGGAACAGCCCTATAACAGACTTTGTAACTGCCAATTCTTAGCCATAATAGAAACTGGCATGGGAAATGAGCAGATATGCCATTTTGTGAAGGAAATCAATTCTTTCTTCTTCCTCGATTCTCTTTCTCTTCTCTCTTTTTCTTTCTTCCTCTATTCTGTTGAAATTATGCATCACTTCACCAGCATTCATCATTGTGGACGTATCTGATCTTCAGTCTCTGGTTTACTGCCCATTTAAAGTTGTGGAAAGAAATGCAAATTTAAAAGGTTTTCTTGCTATAGTCTATGCAATTTCATGTGTGCGTGAAAGGAGATGAAGATTAATAGAGTAATACTGATATACCAACAATTCATTAATTGAAGTACTATCAATATTATCAACAAGTAACAGAACTGAGTATACTAATATAGTCTAGAAAAACAATTTAATTAATAATACCATACGGATGGCAACAGGGTGAAGTTGCTATTGCTATTTATATCACTGCTGCTAGCTTTTGACGACTTCAAGTAAACTGCAATCACAAGTGTTGTTCTTATTACCTGCAAAAACACAGCCAACAATCTGAATCCATATCCCCATTTTAGGAACAAATGCATGGTGTACCATTTGTTTCGAAGCCAAATCAATTTTCTTAATTTTTCTTGAAGTAAAACTGTATCTGACACTTATATTCAACACATATTCATGTACTGGTGTGGAGATATGACATTCTTATCCTATACTCATATCCGTGCTCAAGTAACATAAGCTGAACCCGCAAGATAACTGATTTAACATCGCATTGCTGCTAGCTATTGATGATTTCACCAAGTAAACTGCAATCACAAGTGTTGTTCTTATTCCTTGCAAAAACACAGTCAACAATCTGAATCCACATTCCCATTTTCGGAACAAAACCATGGCGTACCATTTGTTTCAAAGCCCAATCAACTTCCTTTACCATCTTCCCCTTACAAAAACCATGAATCAACTTCTTGTATGAATCAAAACTAGGATTAACCCTCTCGAAAACCATTTTCCCCATAATCTCCTTTGCTTCCATAAACCTCGCAGCATCAAGCAAACCATACAACACCTCTTGATAAGACCCTGCATTGGGATAACACCCTTTCTTTTTCATAATTTCCAACAGCTTCACACCTTCATCAATCCTACCTTGTTTCCTAAGACCTGAAATCAAGATATTAAAGCTAACAGCATCAGCATCGATTCCTTCCGTTTCCATCCTCCCCATCAACTCAAAAGCTTCATCAACCTTTCCCTTATCGCACAACCCGTGCATTAAAGTAGAATAAGTTCTAACATTAGGCTTACACCTTTGTTTAGGAAATTCATCGAGCAGTTGGAATGCAAACTCTAATTTCCCATTTTCACACAACCCTTTAATGAGAATATTCAGAGTACAAGCTTCGATTTCAACACCCAATTTGGGAGCTTTCCCATAAACCTCGTGAACAACATCAAATAGTTTGTTCGATACGAGTAAGCTCAATACGATATTGAAGATTTTAACACTAGGCCAAGTCCCATATTCTGGCATGCTAAAAAGGATCTCGATTGCCCTTTTGATTCGACCTCCGATATGCCCATACTTTTTAATCACATTCTGGAAGAATTCATCTGATAAACGACAGGCCTTTTCACGTTTGAGTTTTTCCATTATATTTTCAATGGAATCAAAATCCTGGGCATATGCGAGCTTGTTGATGAGCAAAGTGAAGAGAGGTTCAGTTGGTTTATAATCCTTGCGAGCTGAGTATTGGGCTAGGACTGAAATGAGAGAGTTTGGATCTTTAAGGTTGTCAAAGATTTTGAGGATTTCGGTCGGGGAGAGCCAGTCTTTGTGGGTTAGTTTGAAAAGAGGAGGGGAAGTGGTGTGGGTTGGTTGATGGTAGCTGGAAAATGAGGAGAAAACCGAAAGGGGTTTAAGAGATGAGATTTTAGTGGTGATTGGATGGTGAAAAAGTGAGGGAAAATTTTGGGGGTAAGAGCTTTTGACGGAAGAAAGAAGGGAACGTGAAATCATGCGTTTGGCCATTGGAGAAAGTAGAAACTGGAGAGCTAGAAGCTTTCTGCCATTCGCACTATAAACGTATATAGGGTAAGGGAAAGGCTTAATACTTGTTTTGACCCCTGTAATATAGTAAAAATCTCATTTTGACCCTTTTCCTTCACTTTGTCTGTTTACTTTCATTTCGTCCATCATGTTAGTCTATTGATCATTTCCGTAAATCCCATGTGTTAGCGTTCCTATATCATAGTATTCATCCATATACTTTAACCCTCCACGTAGTCGCAATCAATTGGCTTAAATGATCACACACGAGGATCACTATAGTATAAGGACCAAAGTGAGAATTTTATTATTAATTAAGTGACCAACACGTAAACATGCACTATTTTTTTTTTTATATAGAAATGGTCAATGGATTAAAGTGATAGAGAAATGAAAGTAAAGGGCGCAAAGTGATTGGAAAAGTAGTAAAAGGTTGGAAAATATTAGGAGATTGTATGATGCAAAACTTAAATAATTTATCTACTGAAATTTTTTGAGGTGTATTATTTTGGAGTAATGAATCATTGTTATTTACAACTATATATTATTTCTCTTTGAAATGTACAAATAAATTAATGGGCAGAATGTTTATGAATGTCAGAACTTTATTTTTGCTTCTTCTTCCCTTCAAGAATTGGTTGGATTTGGAGATGCCTATTAAAAGCCGGGTTGAAAAGGAATTGAGTTTGGAATTCCGAAAAGATCGGAATCCATGCCAATATAGCAATTGGAAAGAAAAGGATCGATCCCATTCCGTAATCATATGCCTTAGCTAATACCTCAGTGAACTGCCAGAGTCCGGTGTTCTCAATAATTGGCCTCACAGCTTGAGCAACCTGAAGGGAACTAAAATGTCAGAGGGAATAAGGCAAAAGATGCAAACTCTAGACAAATACTATATGCCGGTCCTCTAAATATATGAACAAATTTAGAAAAAAAACTTGGGCATGCCCGTATTTGATACTTATTCTTGAATTCGAGTAACATAGTCAACTAGACATACCAAAATCAGACCCCATCCAGTCGGCAGAAATGCAAGACAGCAGACAAGTAAATCCTTGGACGATAGTTCACAGATGACTGAGAGAGTGATAACAATGGTGAAAACACTTAGGAAGAGGAATGCTTTAAAGAACCTAAACATCAGATGGTAACGAGCACTGAAAAGTTGCCTTCCAATGTTCACTGCCTGTATGTCATGTAGAGATCGAGTTATCCATGCAGAAAATTCAAGGCTACTTCGGAATTTTCAAAATAAAACTCAATATACTTGAGCATTATGATACTTGAATGAATTTTACCTTGACCGTCAGGAAAACTGCCAGAATCACAACCCAGGAAAGCACATAAACAAGGAAATTTTTGCTCTGTTGGGAGATGTCAAGATGATACACCAAGCCATACTGATACAAGAAGAACCGAATCGAAAGAAGAATTTCAAACAGTCTAGCACCATATCCTGAACGACGAAGGTGAGCTTGTTCATCATTCCACCAAGATTGCCAACTCTTGTTTTGCTGAATCCCAATACCACCTTTCTCCTTGATCCACTTATTCCAGCCTTTCCAATCATCTACAATCTCGTCCCATTCGAATCCGGAAGGATTAAACAAAAATGGTGCAAATAACCAAGTCATGGTCATGAACCAAACAGAGTACGTGATTAATACATATGCCATGCTACTCTGGTAGGACCTCCGGAACAAATCGTAAACCACTAACAGGAGCAACAGTTCAAATCCTTTAACAAAGTGGCTTCGTGAATACAATCTGTAGTTCTCAGTAAAGCTGGCATGAAACACCACAACCTTACGTCCGGTAGGTATATACTTAGCTCCGCCATACATAATTGTCCGACCAAAATGATGGGTTTTTGTCCCAAGGGAAAAAGTGAAGAAAACAGCAGCAAACTGCAGTTGCATAAGAACAAAATCTTTAAGGGCCGTAAGAAATCCCTTCTCAAGTCCAATCTCCATTACCATTGGTAAGCCAGTTAAAAGACCAAGCTGAATAAACGATTGAGAAGCAAGAGCAGTTTCCAATGATTCAATGTTTTTCATTCTAGCCTCAATGAGGAGTGCCTTTTCTAGTCCACTAAGAACAAGGTATAGTTGTCCGTAGAGGAACACATAAATTCCGAGTACAGAAATCTGGTTTTTTACAGATCATAAGCGGGAAAGGCAAAAATCAGAAAAGCATCATACAGAGATAAATAGGAATCGGATCAGGTAACCTTGTTTAGTGTGAGAGAATTACCAGGCTGCTGAAGTAAAATCCAATGGTTGTGAAATAGCAAGATAGCATCCTAAAAAAATCAAATCGACGACCAAGACGGTGTATGTCACGGCTTAAAGTTTGTTCACTATTCCCATTAGCAACTTTGGCCTCGAACTTTGAGATTTGATTAAGACCTACATCACGACCTTTGCCAACTTGCAGGTACTCGTGATATGTAATACATCCCCGTCGCAGGGTCGAATTAAATCCTACACAAGGTATCAAATATATTTCACTGCAAGGAAACCACAAGTCTAGGACTAAACGGTTGGTATACAATATCGGAATTCACAAAACCTACCGGCAAAAACATCCTCACTCAAGTTTATTGTTTTTGATGCTTTGCTTATTCCACCTCTTGTGATGTGAAACAGCCTATCAAATACATCTGGATGCCCATAGTGGAAGCGAACCCTGTATATTAATCGAAAGTGAAGAATAAAGCAATAAACACATTGGTTGATATCAAGTAATTATAGAATAGAACAATCTAGGCCTTAGGCTAACAAGAAGTAGTGAACAAACACTGACAATATGGCATCACAAAGACACCCAATTCGGTAACTTTACCAAGAATATGAAACTAACTCCTACTTCGACCAGGGTGGCTAGGCGTTAAGGGTAGATAAGGGTTGACTCCTGTTTGTATATTCGATAAAAACAAATATTGTAGATGTTGCAAAACCAAGATAAGATTGCTCGAAATAATAATTCTGTTGATGTTAATTTGTCGAGTACCGTAATGTAGATGATAGCAGATACAAGAAAGACACATGCAGTTGATTATAAGTAGTATGATATACCGATATCTGCAAAATGAAATACAGCATCAATTACCTGAGAGGATTGGCAAGAAGCCTTTGACCAATGGTGACAAAGCTGGTTTCCTGATACGACATAAACCATGCTAAAGTAGAAACACTGCAGTTTGAAAGAATGTAATTCAGTCATTAAGGAGACAAAAAACTTCCGGTTTCACATAAATGAATGATGGATTCCTCCACAAAAAATGAAACATGATGATATAAAAACTAAATCCAATTTTGCTTGAAATAATATCTTATATCTATAGTCTAATTCCTCTGTGATTCCTTATGTTTGTGTCGAAGCATCTACCCTAAAACTAAGGGATATTACTTTAATATAAGACCACTGAAAACCAAATACTTAACAGCTCTGGGATAATACCACTTTAACAGTTTGTGAAGTTGGTTTAATAGAGATTATATTTGTCCTGTGTTCGAGTTCTCAGATATTGCTAGGTTGTTTCTCATTCTTGCTCGGTCCTTGCTAAATATTCATGCATTAGCTAATACATGAAAACATGTCCACTGACAGATTCTTATTATCATTTTTATGAGTTCAAAGGATTAAACCTTTCAGTGAATATGTATTCCCTCAGACCAAGTATTGTAGGAGGGCGCCGCCCACGGTTATGATGAAACTCTTGCAGAAGATTTCTCACTTTAAGAGCTTCTTCCAAATAATTGTCCTGAAATTTTGGACCAGCATGAGACTAGAAATGCATGCAAAGCAACAAATTTTCAGTTTTTGGAGCAAGAACCTACTTGGTTCATGTCAATTGTTTGGAGAGCTTCTCCACGTGTGAAGATTATGGCATGGTTTTGATTTTCTGGCTTCCCTTCACCGATGATTGGTGGACCAGGAAGCTTTATGCGATAGATTACCTGTAGAAGGATACTAATGAGATATGCTTTAAGACTGCACTTTAGTATAGAATCACAAACAGGGCATGTTAACAGGAATTACGACTTTACAAATATCCATATGATCACTTAATTTAAGAATAGATATAAATAAGCTACTAGGACTTAGAGGTGAGGTTCAGATACAGGCATGTGCTTGACACAGGTATGCTCATTTTTTTTTTCTAAGTTCTTCCATGTATTTGGAGGATTCGGCCCACATACGCATGTTCAAATATGTGTTAAACGATGGTACTTCAAGAAAAATAGTCAGAGTAACATGGTATACTCCATGTGGACAAGTATGCTTTTTGACGTTATACTGTGAATGTTATTGAACCCAATCTTGCTAGACAATAAACTGACACGGCATTTATATTTTTAATTCTTTAATCTCAAAAGGAGGAATTGTGTACTAATCCTATGTTGGCATGCATTTTAGGTATTGGTACACAATTCCTCTAACTGTGACATCTTACTTGGAGCAAAGACCAAACATATCTTTCCATAGTAATCCCTGAACTTTTTCACTTTTCTTAAGTAATCCCCTGTATTTTTATGATAACTAAACAAATCCATATCCTTTTGACTTATAACCAAATAATCCTTTATTTCATATGAAAGATTAATTTATGTTAATGGCTTATTTATGTACAAATTAAAGGTTATAGACTTATTCGGGAAAAAATTAAAGGTTGAGGTATTATTTAGGGGCAATAAAAGTATAAGGGCTTAATTGGTCCTTGGTAAGTGATAAAATTTAGGAGCTTTTTTGTTAATTTAACATCAACCTAATAATGTTTAAACAACTTGATTGACTTAATACCTGATCAAAAGTACCAACAGCTTTTGCCAGAATAGAAAAATAAACCTTTTGAGGCTTATCTCCTATTATTTCTTCTTTCTCTTCAATATATGCAACACGTAGAGCTGGATACCTACAGAGAAGAAACTGTATTTCGTTATTTAGATTTCTAACATACATCTTATGTTTCAATATTTATGCAGTTTTATCATATTTAGATAAGTTACCTTATCATCAAATCCTTTACGTCTTCTGCACGAGGGTCCCCAGAAGATTTATGTGAGCCGAACATTTGACAAGAGACAACATACGTGAATTTCATGTCTACTAAGGCATCTAGTTCCGCAGATGACTTGGGATTATTTCGTTCAAAAACATTAACATCCTCAAGAACGTCTGGATAAGCACAAGTAGCCACGAGGAACAAAATAAGAGCAATAAAAGCTGATTAGTTTAATCATTCTCATTAACTTATAACCATATCTGATAGAATACTTATTAAACATCAGATTATGAGCAGAGGATCATTAACCTTTATACTCAGGCATTTCAAGAAGTGCTTGTAATTTTAAGGCTTGTCTATAGTACATAATTCCTCTAACTGCCACATCGAAAGGAAAAGAAATAAATTAGTAATATATTTACAAGCAATTCAAGCTTCACTTGCAAGCTTGTTAATATATTTTACTAAGAAATTTCAAGCACCTGTTCTGCTTAGCGTTTGGCCACGAAAAGAAGCCCACTTTCTAATCTCTTCCTCCTTGCCATCATCTATTAGTTCATTAATTTTTTTTCTAATCTCTTCCTCCTTGCCATCATCTATTAGTTCATTAAAGTTTTGATATCCCATACGCTCCAAAAAGTTCTTCCACTCATCTAAGAAAAATGAAGGAATGTTATGCACGTGGAGATGTATTCAAATGGATTTTCAATCTTTGCTACTCAGACACAGTTACAAGTATCAGACCCAGATATGTGCCTTACACAAGTATGCTCAATTTTGTTTAAGTTTTTCCATCAATTTGAAGGGTCATATGTACTTATGTCTGGATAAGCATCAGACATGGGTGTCGGAAGTGGGTACTTTCAGAAAAATAAAGTTGAAGTAACACAGTTTTCAATATGATTTTCTACAAAGATAATATTTTATTACCTGGGAAGATTTTTTGCATATAGAAGATGATAGAAACTTGTCCTTTGCTTGATTGTAGCTCCTTCATCGAAAAATTGACATCCTCCATATAATGGGGGGTCATAACACTGTATTAAACAGAATATGTTGGTTCAGAGTCTAAAAGGCTTGTTACTCTGATGAAGCAAGGTTGTAAATGATACATTATAGTGATTCTTAGTTATTACAACAAAAATTCCCATCATAATACTAATGCAAGTAACTGACATTGGCAAGAGTGACAAATACAATACATGGACAAAACACAAAGAACAACTTGGCATCTTTAACTTTTCACGCAGCACCACAAAGAATGCAATTATGAACCAAAATTCACGTAGAAAGATTGCTAACTTTATAACAGAGAGTAATACAATATGAGTACTGTTAATGGGAAAATCTTATTGAAAGAGTCAAATGAAGAGGATATGGGAAACTGTTTACATATACGTAGCCTACTTAAACTGTTATATACTTACAATTTTGTTAGCATAATCACAAAGCACAGAGAAATTAACTATATGCTTTAGACAAATATAATAATATGATGTTCTACCAATAGTAAAGGCTCATGGAGAATTGAAAAACCTGTCGCAGAAGCACATTAATTTATATCCAACACTAGAATCTGAATCTTAACAATACAAGAATAAACAAAATTCGAGAATTCCATGTAACTTCTATCTAAATAGATAATACTTCAATTAGTTTTGCATGATAAGTAGCATGGTAACCAAGGTTAGGTTCAACCTGTGTCTCAGTCCTAAAATTTTGAAGACTATCATCAATCAGAGTCAAGTAACCAAGAGAATAATAACAAGAGAAGACAATTCAACCTGAAAGACATCATACTGCACACTTCAGGAGCACTAGGCATATCCATAAAGAGTGAAGTAGCAAAGAACGAAATACGCCTTCGGGCTTCTAAGTTTGCAGGTATGTCCATTGCCTTATCTTTGACAGTAAGCAATAAATGCAACCGCTTAATCTGTCATATAAAAATTCAAATTCAAATTGTAAGTATATATTTCTCTATCAGAAGCCTGTAAGGCTGCATATGCTAAATATATGCATAAATTGCATGCAGGCTTACTATGGCATAAATACATAACATGAGTGCTCATCTTTCTGCAAGTCATTTAAATGCTTATCATACTGAAAAATTAGCAAAAAAACCCTATTGTGAAAGAACACATGAGAGGAAACCATCACCTGTTCAGTAAGAGGGCCATCATCAGGCAAAGGAAAACATATAGAGGTCTTGCTAGCAGCAGATTCAAATAATTGTGGTTCTATCTTTCTAGAGAAAACAGTAAAATCATCCACAGCTTCTTGGGAGCATTCTATCAAATCCACTACTCTGCATGCATTTAAAGGATGGATTTCAAAAAGTAGAATACAATTTATCTCTCAGAAATGGTACGAGAGAAGAGTCCAAGCATGAAACCTGTGACCGTTTGCCATCATATCATTTGTTACGAGCTCAAAGATATCTTGGAGTACTTGCACAACTTTACCATTTTGATTTTTATCTCCCTCAGCCTATATTATACCATGTAACAAGTTTTGAGATTCCATTTACCGGTTTTGATAGGGAAAAGGGGGGGCAATTATTTGCAGCTTAGCTTTAGTACTATAACACTTACTATCAATTCAAGCAACTCCACAAATTTGTTTTGTAGAGCCGGAAGTGCACTCATCTTGAAATCTTGAAGAAAAGTTGATTCTGCAATGCTTCGCTCAATTTCATTCACGATGTTTGATACAACCCTGAAAAAAGAAATATACAAGTTAACAAATTACGAAGGCTAGAGAGCACTCATAATTTCAAATTTATCCGCCTAACAAGAAAAACAAGACTGCAACATTTTGTTAAAGAAATTTTTTTTTGCCACAACAAGAATGTCATACAAAGGAATAAAACATGCATACATGATGTTGCTTATGTTGATTCATACCTCTTTTCAAGGTCACCAACAATAAGAACTTCAAGGATGTACTTCACCGACTCATAGCACTCCTTTACACAAAAGTACATGTACTCATCTTTTCTAATCCTTTTAAAAAGTTTCTCATCCTTCCCCACAAAATCTCTTGCAATGCTTAGTGCTGTTGAAAACTGAAAAACAGAGCAACATCAAGGAGGAAGACCAATGGTGAAACAAAAACAAAAATTATTTTCATATGAAAAACCATACCTTATTTGCAAGAAGGAAAATAGGCCAGCGAATAAATTCAGGAAACAGCCCAGATGTAGGTATCGTCATCAAATCCATTTCCCTGTAGTCAAAAGAAATGTTTCAGAGTTAATTAGTATGATATTTCCTTGAAGAAGCATTCATGCAATGGAAAAAAACGAACCTATTGCTTATCAAGTCTTCTGATCTAAAATTACTGATAATTTGGTTCCAGACTAGAACAAACTTCAGATCCAATACCTCACTTTTGGACACCTGCGCTAACATCAGTTCAATAATCAGAAAGGGAGAAAACAATATCCCCTAAGAATTTATCATTGATATTCCAAGTTTTGGATCTCAACCTTGCAAAATATGTTCTGGAGGAAACTTTTTGTTCTCTTTTTTGATGGTGGTGGGATGAGGCGGTTGAATGCAGAAGGCAAGGAATGAAATCTACTTCTCAGCATTCCCAATGTCCGGATCTATATAACATGTGGAGTTAGTCTAGTGGTATGCTGCTTATGAAAGAAAATAAAGCCATACCTCACCAAGATGATGCAAAATGCCATAAAGTCCTCCACAGACTGTACAATAAACAGAATACCATATCTGTGTGTCCATGAAATACACCTGAGATAATTTCCAAAGAGTGTACGAATGATAAGGATTAAAAAGCATTATTGAACAAAGTAACTATGACTGATTTACTAGTTAAAATCTGTAATTTCAGATTTCCTTTTTCCTTTCAAAATTTGTCATCAAACAAGGTAATTAAGATCCAAGAACTAACTTTGCCTTTTCTTTTCAAGCAGAAAACTGCAGTTTCAGTTCCTGCCAGAAAATATGCTCATTATTAAGTTAAGTTCTTCATTTTCAATGGTGAGATCAGGCAGATGCTGTTTTCATCATGTAGATAAGCAATACATTTATTGATTGGAAACAAGTTTTAGTCCAGCTAACTTCCTAGGTTAAAGAGAAGTTGTCAATCTTTGGGAGAACTTACAACTATTATGGGAGCCCACACTGCCACAATAGCACCAACATTGCTCCTTACTGGAAGAGAATACAAATGTTCTTTAATAAAAATACAGCTCAAATTTAGCTCTTAAACACACACACACAAAGTTGAAGAGTACCTTTGGGGAAAAGCTCATGCCAGTCATATGTTTGCACACCAATTTTCATAATTTCTCTTGTTGGTGCTATTAGGGGTTTTATCTGCATTGTTTAATTAGTAGTAAGAAATAAAAAATTGGAAATACATAAGCACATTTCTAACCATAACCAAACTCAGAAAGAACAAGTTTTCTATGTATACAAAACCAAATTGTTTAACACTAGCTTTATATCCATGCATCAAATAAAAAGATCATATTGTCAGATTTCTCGAATAAATTTTGTCTGTTATTTCTAGTTTCATCTCATAAAGTAGATTCTGAAATGAAAAATGTAAAGAACATTTGGCATTTTACAACAATCACTAATGAATCAAATGGCTTAGGCCACCACAAAAGAGAAAGGTGAAAATAGTACTGAAGATGAACCATAGCAACATAGTGCTGGTTAACAGGGCAACAGGATTGAGCTTTTAACTTTAGCTACTGATTTGTAGCAAACTTTAA
This sequence comes from Gossypium raimondii, assembly GCF_025698545.1. Classification (NCBI taxonomy): domain Eukaryota; kingdom Viridiplantae; phylum Streptophyta; class Magnoliopsida; order Malvales; family Malvaceae; genus Gossypium; species Gossypium raimondii. The sequence continues at coordinate 5,313,478 of NC_068575.1, forward strand.
CTACTGATTTGTAGCAACCAGTAGCATCAATTCCAAAAAATCATGATGAGCATATGTAATGACATAAGAAATTCCTAACTATTAGATTCTCGGTGTTATGTCACATGAAACGTGAGTCTAAATAAGTTTTGTATAATAAAGTAGTATCTTTGTGAGTCTAAATAAGTCTTGTATGATATAAAAGTATCTCATGAATAATTTTATGATTATGTAATCAGAAAAACGAATGCTGCATTTTAGCAGCACTGTAGCTTTCCCTTCTTTTTTAATGCTATATATTAGCTTCTCACCACAGAATTACATGCAACAGTTTGAGAGATGCTGGTTCTTCCTATGATAACTGAATTCATCTACTTAAACAGTAAAAGCATTCACTGGTATTGTGATCTCTTAACACAGCATGATGCAGTTATATTGTTACTCACCTCAAAACTGTAGCTGAACACTAACTTGGTTGAGAGCACTAGCATCCAGAAAAAGGTATACCTACATTGTAATAAAAAGACAAATATTAGGGGAGATTTTTTTAAATGATGCTTACTGAACTTCGCAATGGGAGCATAGATCATACTTGAAAAGAGAAATTTGAGTCTCCTGCATTCCCCGCCCAACATATAGTCTAGGCTACAAAATGAAAAGAAATTTAAGCAATATTTGCCAAGTAAGGTTAAAGATGAGAAAATGGACCAAAAAAGAAATAGTACGGCATAAGCTGAAAATCATATGCTACAAAAACTTTTCAAGTAATTAATGAAAATGAAGCTATCAACACTCAGGATGAAAGTTTACGATAAATTCACAAAATGGTAAATAATAAATCAAGAGAAAGCAAGGGATCATTCTACAAAAAAATTCTTAGCAAAGGAACAGCCATTTTTTTTAAGAGCTAATTCTAGCTTCCAAGAAAACAAAATTTATCTCAAATAATTCATTAGAATAGTTTTACAACACAAACAAAACAAGAGCTTTTTACTTTGTGTTACCAAATTTTATCTGTGTTGACTATGAATATTAGCAAGGAAATTAAGGTATTTAAGAAATATTTGAGAACAGTTGTTTACTTAACTTTAGCACTTTACAGGAATTTCAAGTAACAATTTTGGTATGGTTTAAGCAGCTAATAATTCATGTTTTACTTACATATTAGAAAAGAACAATCAACTATAGTAAGTATTATTATAGTTGGAACTTGTTGATCGTGTTACTATCTTACAACAGCATATTGAATGATTCAATATAAATATACAAATTTTAACCAGAAAGAGGAATTACAAAAAAGAATGATCTCTACCTGTGTCCACCTAGATATAGTTCTGCAGATGCTCCAGTTTGAGATTTCAATGTACTTGCTAACAGCCGGAACAAAAAATAAGACTAGATCAACTGCATTAGTTATTAGGTATATTACCACAACAACCATAAAGGGAGAATAGCACCATTTTCCAATCCAGCTTTCATATTGTGTGGAATAACAAGTATATTTCCTCCTAGACTGAGCATAAACAACAGGAAGAACAATGGTCCATATCACCGCATAAGCAAGCCTTAGCAATTGTATCCGTTTTTGAGATAACTCCATAGTGTTTCTTGCTTTCCATGTGAAGGTAATATCTAGAATTGCTGCAGGTCCAATGATGTATAAGATTCACATTCTTTGTGTACATATTCATGCATATGCATACATCTGATGGATGTATTTGAAAGAGGCATACAAACATACATATAAACGTATATATATGTCTATGCATATATGTGTTCACGTATGTATTAGCTGATACCTTAAATTTCTCCAATGAAATTATATCCTTAACCTATTTTTCAGAAAAATAAATCATTAACTTGCTCTACTAGAGTATGCTCCTTAAGTTGCATCTATTCCTCAGTGGCAAATTGTTTGAATGTGATGTAAAAGGAGGGGAGAGGGAGGAGAACATTTTTATTGCATTCCTCTTCAGAACTGGTAATTTCCATGTTCATTACTAAATGTATATAGTAAGCTATTTTAGCTCATACCTTGTATGAGCTTAAGAATCGCAGATGTTATGAAGATGCTCATAACATCCTCCAATATTACTGCATCGAACACTTCAAGTGGAGATCCAACATCATGGCAAGCCATAATTATCATTGCCTGAAAAGAAAACCAATCTGATGATCCTAACCCAGTATATATATCACAAGTAGCAGTCATCCAGTAAACTAACCTGAAGGGATAGTATAAAAAAGCTCCACATCCTATCAAAGCTCCTAAAAACTTGCCAAAAGGAACGGATCTCTACAAAATTTGTCTTCCCCAACCACTTTGGTTCACTATTCTCCTCCGAAGTTACCTGTTGGAGAAAAAGCAGCACAACAGAGACAGAAATGCTGGTCATATGTCAATTATGTAGTTAGAAGGCTGACAGTCAGACAGAGATACAAGAAACAAGAATAGAGATGAAAGTATTGTAAGTCAGGAACAATGAAGCACAACTAATGTGAAGCCATCTTCAGGATATTTTACCGGAGCCAAATTCAAACACATAATGATACACATTTAAATGCTTGAGTGGAATGTGCTCGTATCAAGACAATCTTGAACACCAGGATAGACGACAGAATTTCTAGTCCTTGTCCTGCATAGTATGATATCCTGAAGATGGCTCATTCTCAAGTCTAATGACTCATATTCTCAAGTTACTTGGCAAACTTTTCAATCTAAAAGAGTTAGATACTGGTTCTTTGTGTGAAGTTCTTCAAAGCACATCAAAGCAATGTTCTTCACCCCATCCCCTCCTCCCACTTCTTTTTCCAATCACTTATCAATGAAAATAATTTAGTTCTAACATCGAGAAAACAAGGATTACAATGATCAGCTAAGTACAGCTGAATATGTTCCCTGGAATCGTCCAAGGCCAAACACAGCAGATGGCTGTTACACAAATTTTAGATAGTAGAGTAATTTAGTCATTCATGGAGAGGGTCTCTTACATCGTTTAACCCCTGTTCTTCATCTTCAGTTTCTTTTTCCTTCCTCTGTTCTCTAGCACTCCTAGAATTCTTAACTTTGCTCTTCTTAGGAGAACTTGTGCAGAAAAAATCATGCTTCGTACGCATAGGCCAACCTACTTGGAAACAATCAGGAGACCTGAAGAAATTTTGAGAGTTATAGTTACCCCTATGTCTTAACTTCTTGAAATAATGATTTCTGGACAAGGCAAAGCAGAAAGTCAATTTAAAAAGTAAAGGAATGGAAACCTAACCAGAAAAACTCATTCAGGTCATCATAGTTCCTCCATGTAGTATGGTCAGCTGTTCCACATTTGTTTTTCTCAGCTTCCTTCAGTTTCAACAAGAAAATTAGATACTTCAAGGGAACTGGAAGTATGAGACTAAACACTAAGCAATACCTCACGTATGACTTCATATATGGGGGTAACCACATTGCTAAGGAAAGACTCACGGCTTCCTCCATATGCTGGCTCGATTGTGTCACCAGTTGTCATACTAACAGCACCAGTTAACATACCGTGCAATTCATATGCCATCTGATTTAAAGCCGCAAAAGGATATCACAGAATTGTCAATAATTGCAATAACATGCAGTACACTTATATCTTAAATGGAGTTCACTTAGTGAATAAATGCTCATGCAAATCACCAAATTATTTCAAACCTAAAGTGAAGTTTACAGGTTGATTGCTGCATCTATTGATGATTGATATTAATCTATTCCATAACAGTCTAAGGTTCAGATTATTAAACCTATAATAAAAGAAAAATAGAATATATTTGTGATTATACAATAGTCAATTTCCAGTACAATAACTATTCTAATGCTTTCATTTTTAAATTTCCTATTAAAGCATCCAACCTAAAAACCAATTGGCTATAGGTGGAATGGAGGGGCCCAACTTTAACATAAGATCACAAGAAACCCAATACTTAATCGATGTGGGATAACGCCACTTAATACTCCTCATCACAAGTAGCTTATTGAGCCCACACATGTAACAACCTTACCAGGGATCTTTAACCGCAGTTTTGGTTAGACAGGAATAACACCTAATAGAACTTGGGCTGAAGAACACCTAATAGAACTTGGGCTCCGATACCATGTTAAAACATCCAACCAAAAATCAATTGGTTATAGGAGGTGGGGCCAACTTTAATATAAGAACACAGGAAGCACCAAAACATAATACTTAGCATGTCCTAAAGAAGAGAAGATATGTGATAGACATATTATGAAGTTACTAAAGTGATATCATTGATTCTTATAGCTCTTCCAACATCCAAACGAGACATAATCATTTTCAAACTCTTACAGTTTCAGTCATCTGCAATGATCTGAGTCTTTCACTAACATGGTTTATGCTCTCTATACTAGAACCATGACTGAATTCTACCATAAGGAATTAATCAACAGAACTAGATTTTTCAGCTTACATGGTGAAAGATATAACAAAGACATTCTGGCATAAATCGCAGGTTCGCAGCCTCTCCCCAAATAAGAAGATAAAGACCTATATATAGAATTTTATATTGCTGAGCATCTTGTTTGACACAAGGCAACCTGCAAGGAGAAATAATACAGTTGTTTCATGAAAGTTGAAAATCTAAAAGGAAATCACTGAGAATCTTCAGATCAAAGGGATTAATGAAACTTAGGCCTGGCCTAGAATTTAACCCTCATGAGAGGGTTGAGGTCTACCGTTCATACCCTCTTTGATTCCTTAGAATTCTTTGTTATGTAACAATAAAGATACAGAAGAAATTAACGGCAAAGAAATTAACAGAAACTGATTAAAGAGAAAAATAGAAATTCCATTCACTCTCTTACCTGATATTGCTTTTTCTGACCAAGAATTTGCACCAGTTTGTATAATTTTTGAAAAACTTTCTCATTAGCTCATCAATAGACGCATCAATTGTCTGACATCATAATATGCAAGTCAAATGCAAAGAATTTTTAAGCCAAAAACAGTTTAAAATTTAAAACAGGAAAGAAGCTAAATCACCTTCAAGGCCAACGCTTGCTTCCGAGAGTGCCGAGAAAGGACATTAGCAAGGAGTAGAACAAGATGTTCCCTCTGGTTGGCTACATTTTCTTTCTGAAAAACAATGCACAATATGAATTTCACTTTCTTCAATGCATTAGGAACACAAAGAACACCATTTCATAACTGTTAAATCATGCGTCCTCCCATGGAAAAGAAACAGAGAAATAAAAGAAGATATTTCAGAATACCTGGAACCCAAAAGAATACTGAAGAAATTCAAAACAATCTACGAAAGTCCCACGTTTTGGAAGGTTCTGGGTTGAGGGTAAACCACGGACATTACGAATAACTTGAATAGCAACTTTAATCTGCAAAAGTTCATTCGTTTGTGACCAATCTATTCCTTGCAACCACATGTCAACATGAATATAAATCGATATATTGAAATTCACTGCAAAATTGACCAGTTTCTCCAACTGCAACAACGCAAAGGTTCAACAGCAGAGGAAACAGGTGCTGAAGTTTTTTGCAAAATCATGTGACAACTACCTCTTAGAGACAAAAGTGGACAGAAAAAAGAAAACCAGAGTGTATTCGTGTAGTGTCAGACCTCAGGAAATTTCATAATTGCTTGCTGAATACCTCCATGATCAAGTGGCAGAATATTGTAGGCAAACAACTCAGATCTAGCTTGAATGCTCTCTCTGTCAGCAAGGGCCTTCAAAGGAAAAAAGAGATATAACATAAGATGACAAGCATAGTAACAAAATCCAGATATTACAAAATACTATGGTAAGAAGGCTAAATCATAGGGGGGAAATAGAACCTGAGGACCAGCTATAACTGTCTTTAGTACTTCATACAACACAGAAGCAATTCTACATGCATCTAGCAACTTCTCTCCATGACTAATCCAGAAAGAAAAAGGAAACAGAACAAAAGTGAATAACACGTTAATTTCATGTAGAGGACATATATATTGCTATATAAACAAGAGCAAAGCATCAGCAAAATTTTGCATTTTACCTATTTTCCAAGTCAAATGCTTCGGCATGTTGGTTGATATATCTCCTATTTTCATCATAAACACGTTTAAGTTCTCGTGAGTCACTCTGTTCCAGCCTGGTTGTTTTTGAAGTTTCTTCATCCTATCAATCATATAAAGCAAGAAAGGGATAATAAATTAAATAGAGAAATAAACATAGGGTTAAAATCCCAAATGGCCATATACTAGGAAAAGAAAATGAATAGACGTGAGAAATACATGCAGTTTAACTGCTAAAATGAATTTTCTGGAAAAAGCATTTTATGGGGAATAACTGAAAACTGATTGTGGAGCAAAGGTGCATAAAATGACTCTAATTATTAGCAATTAGTCATTTTCAACAACTTCAATTTTCTTCTAATTAAATTTATCATATCTCATCACCACTATTACAAATCAATTTCTTTGCATCTAGCCATGCTTCACATGCAGGTTTGTGCCCTTAATTAGCCTCAAGATATTCCATACAATCTAAAATTTGTGGTAAAGGATTAACTTGGGGGTCAGTAGCAGCATCCTGAATTAACCCCATTTGATGGGATGCTTTAAAGAGATTTGGCTAGGTGGGTCTGGAGTAGCTCTACTGAGGGACTGATCCATTAACAGTTTTCTACAAAGCTCAAACAGACACAAAGCCTCATCCTTGGAACCATGATGCTGCTCTAAGTTTACAAATTTCTAGTCGGTTACTTACATTGTTACCTTCCTATTGGAGAACTATGTTACTTGGACTTCCCATTTTATTCAAATTATGTATAGAAAATAGCATGCGGATGCTTTACGCACAAATTAGGAAAGTAATGAACATGGGATCAAGGCACCTCATTGATAGCGTAATGACCAAACATACAATTGACTAACAATCATCTTAGCCTATGTCATCTCAATCAATGCGAAAAAAGCTACCTAAATAACCAACATTATAAATTTAAGCGTGGAAGATGAGCTTCAATCTTAGCTCTTACACGTTCAAGCCTTTGAAGAAGCACGGTTTTAAACTGTCTAACTTTCCTTCCTGTTGAATTACGGTCCAAGTTATGTGCTATTTCAAAAGCATGAAAACGACCTGCCACAAAAAGCAACATAATTAGAGCTGAACGCATTATATACCTTCACTCTGAACTTCATAACAAATATATTGAATGAATAATGTAAAATTATATAAATTATCAAATGAGATAACCATCTTGAAGCAGTTAATAACACAGCATATGGGATTTGACAACAGATTTCAACCCAAAAATATTCAAAAGCCATAACTTCATAACCCCATAAAATCAACTGAATTTCCGGTCTTCAAAATACAAACATCTCATTAGACAAACTATATGGTCAGTAAATAAACTAGAAACAGCCAAAAGAGCAACCATAATACTGCTATTTAGATCTCTAAATATCTATACTTACAAAGATAAGCAACACGAGGGGCTTTCCATTCCAACATATTAGCAACTCTAAGAAACCTTTGGATTTCAGAAGTCAAAGTAGGAGGTAAACTTTCACTGTTAAACACTTCAGGAACATACCCACCACTTCCACTACTACTACTTTCACCATAATAAGGAAGTGATTTTATAACACCCTCACTCCCTTCATCTTCATCGTAAACGACTGGTTTCTTGTTGGGTTTTGGTTCTTCAATGGGATCATCAACAGGGACAATCTCATTCGACATGTTTTCAGCAGTGGTGAAAAGGGAAAGACTAATGAGCGTAAAGGGTATATAAGGAGTGGGATTGTGATGGTTTTGCTTTGGTTTTGGTTTTGGCTTTGGCTTTGGCTTTGGCTTTGCATTTTGCTTTAAAGTTTGCTTAATGGGAGTGTTTTCTGCTTTTTTGGGATGGGTAAATGGAAAGATGATTTGTGAAATTTTGATTGTGTGGTTTGGTGTTCAAGCTTTTTCCTCTGTCTCTGCTTTTGCTTTTTTGAATCTTTTGTGTTTTTTATACAAAGAAAACAGAGAAGGGAGAAGAAGGGGGGGCTTTTAAAAGTGTGATGCATGGCTGGTTTTTTCTTAGTTCTATTAAATAAAGAAAAGTAAACTGTAGAAGAAAACAGAGAAAGGGACTACACCAGTGGATCGGTTCAGTCCGGTTTTATAATTTTTTTAATTTTAATTATTTATTTAATTATTATTTCATTACTAATCAACTCGATTGAACTAAAAATCAGTAAATTAACATTTTCAACCATTGATTCATTAATGGGTCGAAATTGAATTATAAAGTTTTTATTTTATTATTTTCAAGGATTAACATAATTTTTTTAATTTTAGAAGAAATCAAAGTGCAATTTAATCATATATTAATTTAATTTTTCATTATTCATAAAAGGATTAAATTGCACAATTTTTTAATTTTGATGGTCAAGGCCTCGTCCCTAGATCCAATTATTAAATCACGGGATGTAATTACAATAAAAATATATAATATTTTTTTCCAAAAAGATATTCGATATATGAATATTTATTTTACACGAATTTTTAAATTTTATAAACTAGTTGAAAGCGTAAAAATGTCACATTTATTTATATTTTTAATTTTTATTTTTACTACACTTATAAAACACTAATCATATCATAAACTCTATAAATAATGTCTAAGATAATTTTCCTTAATATATTTAATCATTTATATTGTATGAAGTCTAAGTTTATTAGGATTGAAATTTAGGTAGTAGCTTTATTGGGTTTTGTTTAAATTTATTTTGATATAGGTATAAATATATTTTAATTGTCAATTTAATTGTATTTTGTAATAATTACTTTTTAATTATAATTATTCAAATATGGTTGATATAAAATACGAAACATCAAAATACATACACAACCCTCTGAATCAAGATCAAATAGTTTGATCAAGTCAAATTTTAGTAATTTAATACTTGATTCAAATAAATCGCAAGGTTAACAAAGTTTTTTAATTGTTATTAAAATTTTCAATTTAAACTCCTTGAAGCTAAAGCACAAATTATCAAAAT